>NC_087210.1:38234914-38266464 GCF_015104395.2 Macrobrachium nipponense | reverse complement strand
ACCATACTCCTCGTATCAATAGTTTAAAAGCTGGTGTCAGTGCTATAGTGGTGGAAGAGATTTACCCTCTAGCATTCTAAGAGAACTTCACCTGATAAGAACGAACGCGCTAAAGGCACTTACATTAGATGAAGGGAGAGGCAGATGACTCTGGGAAGGAAGGAACAGCCACACGGCCTTGGAGCACAGTTGGCCATGTTTCACAATGAAAGGGATAAGCACAACTACCACAATTCTTACTGCTAGTGTATTACTAGGTTAAAGTAGGTACTTACTACACGCATACATATACACATAATTGTGCGTGCGTGTGTGTGTGTTATACTTTTCACTTTAAACGTGGGGAACTTTAAGAGGGTGTAAGCTTCACGGTCTGACATTGAAACTAAGAAAACCTTAATAACAAATTAATAAAAACGTTACCGTTCAGACTAAGTAGTTTTGAGTGAGCCTACCTCCCTTATCTTATATTTCCCCGAAGCCAGATCAGCACACAGTCCAAATTAGTGCACTGGTCCTTAGACCTTGCTCAGCACGACCAAAAAATTACATGAAAATACTCCACGCCATTCTGGATCTGAATAACCAACACACTGGGTGTGAATTAGGCTATACAATATCTTAAAATTGTGGAACGATTTTTTCTTCCTTTTCTGATTACTAAATCTTGGATTGCGTTTGCATTTCAATGCCTGTCCTTCAGTAAGAATTTAAAGAAAAAAATTGAATGAAAACTTCCCTTCAGTAGACTGGAAAGAAAAGCACTACTCAGAATCTCTCCTACACAGACAGCTATCATAAAAAAAAAAAAAAAAAAACCTTGTAAATGGGTTTCCATACTTGAACCTCACGTGTTCACTGTAAAGATCTAGAGAAACAATCATTAGCTAACAGCAAGATCTTCCTCCGATGCACAGAGGTAAGGTTAAAATTATCAAGATACAAGCCCGATGATGTCAAGATTCCGGCAAGGAACTTACAGATGGCGTTAATTACTCGAGAGAGAGAGAGAGAGAGAGAGAGAGAGAGAGAGAGAAACCATTGAGACGAGAGAAAACCCTTCTCTATTGCGTATTTATATATTGTTTCTCTTTGAAAAATGGCGGTCCTTTGGGGTACAGACTGTGAAAAAAAAAAAAAAGACATCGTTAACGGATCTAGCATCCTTTAACAGCTATATAAAGGAAAAAACTCCCGAGTACAAAGACTGAACTTATTAGTACCTTCATCCAACTAGAATGCCAATATAATCATAGTAACGGGAAACCAGCCAAGTCTGAGCGATAAAATAAACAAAAAAAGGTCCTTGCATGGAATACGATTATTTAATTTCTTGATTCGCAGAAAAGGTGCCAAATATGAAAAAGATATAGGGTGGCATTAGACATTAATTACTGACGTTACAAGCATAAAAGTCACTGACAGAGAAGGTACCGTGCATAATATGCGATGCAAGATATATTTTCTTACCCAACAACAAATATACATCGAGCTATGAGCCCCATAACCAGACTACCTCTTAGGCACAGAAATGGTAGCATTTAAACGCTTGCCATACACTACGTTTGATTCCTAAACAACAATCTTTCCGAAAACATTAGAAGGAAACAAATGACCCTCCTCAGCCTGATTCTCGGAGACATCAAGAAGTAGCAGACATTGCAATATGGTCGGGGTTTCCCAGCCAATTCACAGTCGACAAAGGGAAGAAGGTTCCCATCCTTGGAGTACAGCTTGCCAATTCCATGGAAGAACTAATACCGTGACTTCCAGGCTCTCTAGGCATTACCAACCAGACTCTCCCACGAGATTCGCAAAGGCTCCATGATTTTGTTTTTGATGCTTCGGTAAAAGATTTGGAAATGGCAAACGAATCTTCCTCTCCATACTTTTATATCATACCTCTGGCAAGCTCTAGGAGGAGTACACGTATGAGAGAGAGAGAGAGAGAGAGAGAGAGAGAGAGAGAGAGAGAGAGAGAGAGAGAGAGAGAGAGATTTAAACCCACAGATTCGAACTGTTAAAAAAGGTTACCCGTCGCTTGAACTGTTCTATAGCAAACAATAGGAAAACACAAATACCCAGAGAGAGAGAGAGAGAGAGAGAGAGAGAGAGAGAGAGAGAGAGAGAGAGAGAGAGAGAGAGAGAGAGAGCTGTTTCAATGAAATTCTACCTACACCCAATTTACCATAATAGTCTTCTTACTTTATATCAGCAGTAATATTAGATACAGAAGACCTGCAAATTTCTCGTAACATATAAAACTTAAGGACAAACAACATTCATTAGATTTCTATTTAGTGAATTCCCCATATTCTTTCAACGGCGATGCAACACCATTCTGTAAATATATAATTTATTGTTAAAACCAGACAGGCGGATACAAGAGTCTAAGGAAATTCTTTAAGAGAGAGAGGCTACTGTAAGGTATGTGAGTAGTAGTACTGCTGAAAAGTATAACTAATATTGAGTGTCTCCTTCAGCAAAAACATCCTATACATCTCTCTCTCTCGCTCTCTCTCTCTCTATTAAAGAATTACGTGTAATGTCTTGTTGAGAGGATTCAATTCGCCCACTCGTATTCACAACAAAGGTCAAAGGGTTATAGTTGATTAAACACTGTGAAATGACTGACTACAACGCTTTCTTCCTCTATCCAACAATGTTAGACCAGAATCTTTTTCTCTCTCCATTCGACTGTTTATCATGTATTTCAGTTACGCTCAAGTTAAATAAAACTACGGATGAGACTCATTATCAGTTAAAATCTTGCTTAATTTTAACACACTATACGTTTTCCGTATTACACACACAGGATATATATATATATATTATATATATATATACTATATATATATATATATATATATATATATATATATATATATATATATCAAATATAATCACCAATCATATTCAAACAGCTACGGAAAAAACAAGAGTACGTACGTAGCAAACAATTGTAAACGGTGAACAAACTGTGTGGCAAATGAAACTATATATTAATATATATATATATATATATATATAATATATATATATATATTATTATATATATAATATAATTATATAATATATATATATATATATATATATATATAACTATTATAGTTTCCCTTCAAGGAGTAAAATTACACGGAAGTCAATTTCCACATTCATAAACTAGGAAATCTTCCACGAAATTTGACGCTTCATATAGTGCCTAGACCCACAATGGCTGCTGAACTACGCCATTCAACTTGAATGCACTCTCGACCCTCCAAGATGAGGAGGTCCTTCACCTCCACACTAAATACCTCCACTTAATACTTTCGAATGAAATTCAGTCAAAACAACAGAGGCTCTCTGCCTTTCTCTTGTCTCTTGGCTCGCCGCAGACGACGCGAAAGCCGCCCTCACGTGCATGTGGCAGAGAGCCAAACGAGATGAAGGAACAACAGATGCTTTGCTATGACGCAATTCCAAATGGATCCTAATCTCAACTCACTTTAAATCAAGAACCGAATGCAAAACTGAAATGCACACATTTGACCACGAACTAAAATATCGGCAGATGTGAATTTCACCTAATTTACCGAGCAGGTATATACATACACCCTCTTCTGGGTGCTGAGGACCAGCTTCAACTGGCGGGTGAACATACGGTAAATTGGAGGTTCATCTTACAAGGGCGCAAACGTTGAAGACGTAGAACTGATACCTAAATAAGTTAGAAAGTAAAATCCAAACTAAGAGGAGAGAGAGAGAGAGAGAGAGAGAGAGAGAGAGAGAGAGAGAGAGAGAGAGAGAGAGAGAGAGAGAGTCTCCTGCAATCAGTGTCTACCCCCATAATCTTGAACAAGTGCATAAACATCTCTACCTGACGGTTTCGACATGATTACTATTTGTAGAGAGAGCGAGGGCCAATTTCCCCACAAGGTAACTGCCAAACCATGCCTGTTCTAGTTCACTGCACTTCAGTCATTCCATATAAAGACACTTGTGGCAGAAACCACTTTTACCATGAGAAAAATGGTCTTTCGTTAAATACTGCGTTATAACCAAATCTGATACTTAAAACTAAAGATATAACTGTTTGCTTGTTGTTCTTTGCAAAGCCATCCTCACCAAATCTTCACCTAGTCCTAGAGCATTGGTAGCAGTAGCGTCCCTTTCGTCGGTTATTGCAAGCACTGACAACGATTTCATACCAATATATCACTTACTGCATATTCCAATACACTCGAGCCCTTTTAAGGGAAGGAAAGTTCCTTTCACCAGCATCAGGTTTGATAGTCTACTTTGACGGAAGAGGAACTTGCTGTCACTAGATTCAGCATAAGATTTCCAACTCTGGCAACAAAGTTGAATCAAGATTCGTAAGCTAGTTTTTCTTTGACGATGAGACCAGTACTTCATCCCTCCATTAGAGAGCAAAAGAAATATTCCCCAGTCTGATAACAATGGTGACTCATATATACACACACACTTATGGAAGGACCAAAGAGAGTTTAGGAAGAAAATCGAATCGACTGCTACAACGCACCATTTTCCCTTATCAAAGCAGTTAATTTTGCGAAACGGACAGCATAAATGGAATATAAAGGTCTCCAGGTATCATTGCAAACGCATACATGATAAACTAGTTTATTCTATTAAATTCATACTCCCTTTTGAAAAGAACGACAATTCTTGTTCCTTGTGTCATCATCCACATTACATTCGGCTTTCCCCAACTTTCTGCAAAATCAAGTTTGGTGACGTTTCAAAATGCAGACCAATGGCAGAAGAGCTCGTTTGCTGAGAAGACTGCAGTACTACGAGTTCTCAACTATGAAAACAGCTTAAGTCTTCAAATACAGGTAGCGTAATCTAATGCGAGAGAGGTATAAAGGTAGTGCGATACAATAGCAAAAACTTTGCAATTCTGTATTAGCTTTACCATGAAAGTGTGACGGAAATACGGGCATGGGCAGGGGGGAGGGGGAAGGGGTCCACGAAGGGGCTGGTCATAATGCTGAACAAGCGAGAACTGAACCTGCATAAAAGGGCCTGATAATGCAAGATCCAGCACAAAAGACATTCCACCTCGCGCAGCACCTGCATAAAAGCCATAAATTCTACCTAAGCATGAACATAGGTTTTGATCTCATCCAACCTGCCACATTTACTATAAACGGACGGTAGTTTCGCCGTAAAGATGTTCAATATAAGAAAATGGGAAGAGCCTAAAGCCAATTAAGTACTTGCTCTTATAAAATGAGAAGGTCACAAGGGGCGAACGAAAACACCCGAAACATATGTGCCGACTTCTTGGCAATGAGAAAAATATTCACATCCTTACGTAAGATGATGGACAACTGGTATGGAAGAGGTTCCAGCACACCAAGATAGACGCGAGGAAGCGTTTTGCATAAGGAGTGATAACTCTGCTCCCAAGGCATATTTATGATACATCGTAAAACTAAGTCATAACTCAGCGATAACCCGGTCAGCTGATGTTCTAACGTACCGAGTCTACATCAGGTCTATTCTTCTCTCGTCTTGTGTACCATCGTATTCTTAATTTATATCGAGAAGATTATTAACGAGACTACACACACACAATATATATACACACACATACACACACACACACACACACACTTTCTTACGACTCATAAATAGTTCATAACCGACTCTCTCACCTCATACCATCTAACACACACATCGCATATTTATATGAAGAAAGTAGACGACTAAACTAGAAAGAATAAATGAACACCAAAAACAAACACCTCCCTCTCGTTTCAACGCACACAAAAAAGTGTGCCAATGGTTCACGAAACGAAAAGCAGAGCGCCCTATTTAAAGGACTAACAAAGTGTTCGTGTTAACCTCTTGTCACGCCATGTAGAGTAAGAGAAGTTGGCGTGAACATTAAAATACGAATACTGGATAGGTTGCTTTTTTCAAGGTCAGTACGTGAGGTCAGTATGACGTTATAGACGTTAACAGTGTGGCAGATATAGTACATTAAGAACATAACAGTTCAGCAGTTGCGTGAATATCTTCTCCAACATACCGACTTTCCTTACAACATTTTCATACAATATCTCTTGAAAATGACACTTACGCCTCACTTTCGCCCTCAATGACTGCCTGACTGACTGAATGGTTTCTACGAACTGACTTTACAAAAACTGGTAATGTTGAAAGCTATTAAAAACTTGAGATGAGCAAGATCAATTTGATCTCTGGCTCTTTTCTCTTCTTCAGGAATAAGGTCATTCATGGTCAATTTACTGCCATAACCTATTCCTCAAAATGAGAGTTCACCATCCCGTTCGCGTCAGTCTTATCCACACAAAGGTGTATAACATATTCTATAGACCTTGATCCACACAAGTTTACACAATCACCATAACAGAACACGTGGATTCGGCAAACAAGCTACTGGGCACGACAACAAACAAATCTGTTCTTAGCTTGGCTACTACCGAGATAAAAACAAGTTCATTACCTTCTTAATACTATATGGTTCATGAGCGAATACGTTGCCTAACAGAACAACGAGAGA
Source organism: Macrobrachium nipponense (assembly GCF_015104395.2). Classification (NCBI taxonomy): domain Eukaryota; kingdom Metazoa; phylum Arthropoda; class Malacostraca; order Decapoda; family Palaemonidae; genus Macrobrachium; species Macrobrachium nipponense. The sequence goes on along the minus strand of NC_087210.1, from coordinate 38,259,926 downwards.
GAGAGAGAGAGAGAGAGAGAGAGAGGACAATAAATTTCGTTTGCTGAAGGATATAACAACGAAATAAACAAATGAAAATAAACTCATAACAGCACTAGCCGATCACGTCGTGCCAATATGACAGAAGCAAATTCCCCAAAATCAACGCAAATGACTACATCAAACAATGCGGCGCGAAAGAATGTCAGGCATATGAGCAGTAGGCGGACGTGGTTAAGGGTTAAGGCGAAGGGATCAGCTGACAACTTGACAGCCGAGGAGGACCCTCTCAAATTTTCCCTGTGCTCCTAGGGAGCTCAACATCCGAAAGCCCTTCTTCCCCTGAAAACAGTGACCGTTCTCTCGAGCGGTTCCCCAGAATGTACGGAACATCAAAGACATTAATAATAAGACAGCATCCTCAAGGCCTTTTCAAGCCTGTTCCTCTGTTCGCTGTCGGGGTCTCTGTCCCTCATTCATACAGTTACCCCACAAACTTCATGCTATGAACTGACTGAAAATCAAGTTTTACTTTAAATACAGTATTCAAAACCTCGAAGACATACTTGTCATACGATCGACATGAGAGTAGTGAACGTAGAGGTATCTTATTAAAAAAAATGATATAGAAGACACATATATAACAAAATGACAATCAAGAGTAAATACAATATTCTGAAGTAAATACGAAAATGTGGGTCTTGTAAGAGGACATGAACAAATTAAGATAGCGAGAAGCTGTTTCTCATTGTCTTAAGCACCGAAGTAAATGCCTCTTGCTATACACGACTCGCCTGACTGACTGGGTCTTGACTCCTCCAAGCCAAGAATATATGAATATATTACAAGGATGGGAAATTACAAAAGCAACAATAGGAACAAGCATAGAGATACAGGTTATAAATACAGGTTACGCGAAAACGTTGCCCAGAAACTGGAAATGACCGTCGTCATAAAAAATGAAAGAATTTCATCCTCCTCAGAGTGGCCCTCTCCCCAAAATCTCCTCTTCAGAGTGGCCCTCTCCCCAAAATCTAAAGGCAAAGGACTCGCTAATATGCAATGCAATTGCAGCAATTAGAATACTACATAAATGACTCATGATATCCCTACTATCGTAGGCAATTAAAGCTTCAATAACAGTGCAACAATGGATATTACACAGACAGTATTACTCAAAGTGAATACCTCAACGCCAATACTTTAAAAGGCGTTTATCTATAAACGAAAACAGTTAATCTAAGGACGATAAAAAAAAAAAAAAAAAACTGACGTCAAAACTGAAACATCTGCAACAACAACCAACGGTCATGTAAACAACTACGTGGTTTATTTATTATGTCCTGAACCACATCACAAAACCTAAAAGAACTCTGTCCACATACTGACACACTCCGACCAAATTAGTCTTCCTTTTTGACAACATCGTTTTAAATGGCTGATCAAGATCGTTTCCATTAGAACCGATAAACCTTTCTCCCCAGGAATTACGTAGAACTCAACGGATAACTTCTATAAGTTACATATGCGCACTTAGTAACAGAATCACGTGTACTGTGTGTGCGTTTACGTACGTATGTATGCGTTTATGTACGTTCACGTATGTATATATGGTCATTATTAATCCTATACATTAAGATGTAAGACAACAATAAAGAAGATTCATGAAATTGTACACTACCTGTAATTGCCTATAACAATTACAACTTAACCACGCCATGGAATCGTCTCAAGGGTCACTGTTCCCCCCGAACACAATTTGAAATCCTCAGCGAAACCCCGGGAGCTCTGCCTCAGTTACCTTGGAAACTTTCAGTTTATTGAATTTCAGGTGTTAAATAAATATTCCACATAAATTTGCTATTGTTCTCAATTAGCTGTCAACATCGCTGAATGACACAAATAGCGTCAATTCTTAATAGTTTCCCCCAAAAAGCAGAGGAAATTGGAATGTAGACGTTTCAGAATCCGCCCATCACGAGAAATAGCCGAAAGGGGTTCAGGGGACACATTTTTTAAAGTGCCAGGAGAGACCAATGTAATCCCGGCAAGCTCGTTCCCTTAACAATAGATCCACTTCATTAATTTGGGTTAATTAATCAGGGAACTGTGGGGTCTCATACCAGCAGGATTCATGAAGACCAAATGAAAATGCTGGAATAACAGTGAACAAACTTGAGCAGTGATTGAAAACTTTTAAAAAATACAAATGACAGAAAGCACACAAAAAACAAAAAATGAGATCAATACCCAACGACATCACACTACTGGTGTGCATCATAGTTGCCAATGTCAAGGGCACTCACGCCAGCACACAAGGCACATGCTAAAAGTTTATATATATAAAGGTGAAAGTCCGCACCAATGGCTTCAGCTGCGTCAGATGTTCGTCAGTGTCGCTGCTGAGCCACACCTGTGCAGATTAGAATGTGTACCTTGTGTACCTCTTGGTTCCGAGGTACACACTCAATGACTTACGTGACTACTGAGATAAACGCCGTGTGATCCGTGTTTATAGAGCATAGTAACATCGTTTATCAATGTGAGATTTTCTCTGAAAATAAAGTTTTTTTTTTTTTTTCTCCTTTTCATGTGTGTCCACGAGTCTGCTTCTGTGTGTTCAAACAAGGTCTAGAGAGTATACGCCTATACTCTCTAGACATTTTTGTACCAAAAAATAAATATATATAAAAAAGGTGCACAAAGTATATAACATTCCGACTCCGATCAAGGTATTTACATCAATGAAAAATGGTGATGTAAAGATGACTTTTTCTTACCCTGTATTACGAATGATAATCTTGGGAGACTTAGTGACTGGCAACAGAGCAGAAATCTTGGTGCACGACGCGGAAGTTATTGTATAACAAATGTTATCATTACTATGGCTTACATTATATCTAATTTTATACGATATCAAAAACATTAAATAACCTTTTCCTTTGCAATTCAAAACAACATATTGGTGGAATAAAATGGCGCACAGAGAGAGAGAGAGAGAGAGAGAGAGAGAGAGAGAGAGAGAGAGAGAGAGAGAGAGAGAGAGAGAATAATCTTACATGAACTTCGATAGACTCCAGCTGTTTCTCCCCCTTCCTTGTACCGCATGAAGCGATTTCTCCAACTGATTCCAATATCCCAAGTCAGCCTCACCCATTTCCCCAACCACCAAATCTGACACGGGCAGAATCACCCTTTTCTTGGACGAACTCGTAAAAAAATCCTCGGTAGGGCCCCAACCATTAAAACATCTGGTGCTTTCCCCCCTCCTACCCTGAGACGCACCACGACCCCTTCCTCCATTACTGTATCAGGTGCCAGTACCTGGCCCAAGCAAAGACTGCCGCACTCATACCCGCATTCCTACAGGAGAAAGGACAGCCTAGAGGTTTTCATCATACAGGTACAGGCGTCTGTGTTTCTATATGAACTGAAATACTGAAGCTGACAGACCCAATGTTCTTTCACGAGAAATTTCCTAACCTATATTTAAAATAATTTATCAAGACACTCATTTCTAAACAAATAAAGGATCATTTGAAGAAGAACGTTTCCAACGAACCCAAGAACAAGAACATAAAATACTTTCAATTCTCCCGTAATTTTGTAGGCCAGGAGTTCCCAACCCAAGTGGGAAAACGAAGATACAGAAAAAATTTAAAATCAACACAATTTCAAGCTATAGGTCGTCAGACCAGTCTGACTCTACGGTTCTGGTGGAGGCATATGTCCTTGGGAACTTGTAAACATGGAAAACCCATGGTTCTAATGAATAAAGGAAGTGCTTTTCGTAGTATGAAGCGTTGTACTTAGTCCATATCAGAAAGGCTAAATTTTATATATATATATATATATATATATATATATTATATATATATATATAAATATATATATATAGATATGCTATTACAGGACGTTTTCACTTTCCTTCGTGACCTCTTTCTCTCTCTCCTCCTCCTCCCTCTCTCCTCTCTCTCTCCTCTCTCTCTCTCTCCATCTCTCTCTCTCTCTTTCTATATATATATAAATATAATAATATTATATATTATATTAATATGATGTGTGCTGTGAGTAGATCCTTTTGAATTACAGGTTACACTAATGTCCTGACAATTATCCTGTCCACCCCACTATGCATATGTATCTTTATATTGCTGGATGGACTGACTTCAACATATTTTACAAACTATCCATTACAAACGAAAAAATTCAATCTTAAGGATCAGAATACTGAAATTATATTGTTCTGACCATGCCCTGTTAATATAAAAAGGCTTAGATCAATTCTTGGCACTGCAGACTTCATAGACTTAATTCATACTTCGGGGGATAATACGTGCACAATAGCAGGACAGGATATGCCCTACACATGAAGTATTTATCAGGACACCGGGACACTCACTCAACATTCGTGTACCTATCCGGTGGATTATACAAGATTGGCTCTCACAGTATCAGCGAGACAGATTGTTCCAGTTCTTTTATATATATATAAAAAAAAAGTCACAGAAAAGCCCAGAACTCACTTAATAACCAAAATGAACTAAGCTGCTGATAGTTAAAACAACCTTAGTCGTAACTACCGTTTAAGTAATCAAGTCCCACAAACTAACGGAAATATAGACAAAAAATGATGAAGCAGTAATGAGTGGTGAAGGGAAATGTTGAAAATAGAGTAATAGGCAAACAAACGACGAGAACCCCTGTTTTATAATAGGCGAAAAGGTGAGTGTCAATAGTTTGTGTAGTAGGCACCCTGAGAACAGCTGGTCTACGGTATACGAGGATGAAAAGTGGAAACAGAGCAACGAAGAGGGAAAACATTAATTGAAGCTCAAATTAAAAACTCTCAGCGCATCCAGTCCAAGGGAACCACCACAAGACCCATGCACCCCCCCCCCCCATCCCAGGAAAAACTCAAAGTACAACAATTAATTTTCTGGTCCGAAGAAAATAACGCTTTTCAAGAGCATGACAGAAACTTCACCTGAAATGTTGATCGTAATGTCTAAATGAATTCATGACTTTTGTTCACGAAGATACGAAAGCTAAAACTGACGCCAACATATCAACATTACATATCTACCATCGTCGTTATAACCTCAAAGTAATTATCGCTAGAGAAACTTTAGATGTTAATAGCTGATGAATCCTAACCTAAACCAGCTACGAGAAAATAAGAATGTACGTAAAATTAGTTACATGCACAAAAACAGCTTAATTACCTGCAACAATAACATCATAAACCAACCAGGAATTAGGGAATTTAAAAACAACCGAGATTAAAAACATACGTGAGTAGCTGAGATAACCACTACTTCCTAATCAGCGTCAGCAGTAAACTACATGACGGGAACATTCGCCGCGTGACGCTTCAGCAAAAAAACTTTTACCCAAGAGCGAAACAGAACTTTAAATAGTCAACGCAGCTTTAACAAACATGTCCAAGATGATGACACCAATATATTTAAGCGCGTTAAAACCCGTGGGAGGCAACTCATGAATCTAACACTGCTGCATACCCAGTTACAACAAAAATTAGGCGAAAAAAAAAAATTAAATGATCTGCTCCGGAAACTACATGTGAAACAAAACATGAAAAACTCATAAACCAGACGTTTGAGCACTTTGATAAAACACAAACTGTCGGATATCATTAGTACATAAACAGTATTATCTTAGCATGGGGAGAAACAGCGGTTACAACACGAAACCCTTTCCATTACCAATGCAATATCCGCGCCAACGTAACTACTATGCACTCGAACTAAGCTCTGCTGTATCTGATTGACTATTTTTTTTTTTTCAACAAAGCCTTGGCCCAGCAATTGTTGTTCCTTCTGAAACACACTTCAGCCTCTTCAAGCTGAAAACATCCAAGTACGACCTCAGAGGAAACGAATTGTGTTTAAATTAAGCGGTGCCAAAAACCTAGTTCCTCTCCAGAAAGACGAGTCTCACTCTTATATATATATATATATATTATATATCTATATATATATATATATATATATATATATATATATATATATTAAAAAAAAAATCAAGTGGTATAATAACGTCTTGGAAAATAGTGGGTTCGCTAGTCTTAACATGATCCAAAGTTATTATACAAAGTCTGCAAAGCTGAATTACAAAGAATAAATTACACAAGAAATAGCCTCTTTCCAGTAAAATGATGACTGCATCCACGGTAACAATCTTTATGAACTGGATATAACTGAACTCAAAAGAACTACTGACATTACTGCCCAATAAAGAGCCTCCACATGCGACATGTGTGTGTGTGTGTGTGTGTGTGTGTACAGTTTATGAATATATATATATATATATATATATATATATATATATATATATATATATATATATATATATATATATATATATACACCCTCCCCCCTAAGGGCTGGTCACTTCGGTTTCCCAGCTTGTGTTTAGAGATCGTGGTTGCTAACCACCACGTACATCTCTCAACTGATTACGACCTACAGTATTTAACTAAATACCAAGTGCTTTATTTGCTCAGGTCAACAAAAGTACTCAGGGATTACATGGAACGTGCCCATGTCGTTATCATTCGGACGTTGTTTCTCCTGAGGGAGAGTCCTTAACCAACACTACATCCATACATTTAATATAACAAACACATATGTACGTATATGTAATTAGAGGCAGCTACCCCGAATTAATAATAAACAACAAATAAACCTTGAAATGGGAAAAATAAGTATATCTCCGTTTTATCAGACCACTGAGCTGATTAACAGCTCTCCTAGGGCTGGCATGAAGGATTAGATATTTTTCCATGGCTAGGAACCAATTAGTCATCTAGCAACAGGACCTACAGCTTACTGTGGGACCCGATCCACATTATAACGAGAAATTAATTTATATCACCAGAAATAAATTCCTCTGATTCTGCGTTAGCAGAGCCGAGCGAGAATCGAACTTCGGACAGCCGGATTGGTAGCCAACTGCGAAAACCACTCATCCAACAAGGAACTACCCTTGAAATGGGAAACGTCATATATATATATATATATATATATATATATATATATATATAATATATATATATATATTATATATATATATATTTTAATTTCAAAGGATTCAATCAATAATATGATTATTTCATCACGACTGGAAGTATAAGAATAAAATAACAAATCCGGCCGCTGACAAGGTACAAAATACGTTACACCTTGGGAAGCGCAAATGGAATAACAAGAAACCAATAATACTGCAATCACATCACGTAGGCTACTGGACGAACGGAGCGAGAGCAGAGAGAGAGAGAGAGAGAGAGAGAGGAGAGAGAGAGAGAGAGAGAGAGAGAGAGAGTAAAATAATAATAAGCTGTATTTCCAATATTTACATTGACTATTCTGTATCTTACAAAGGATAAAATGTATGTCAATGCATGATTTACATTTCATACTACTCACAGTTTACTATATACAACAGCCCTGCAACACATAGTATAATAGTATGTATAATTTCAATTACACTTGTAAATAGGCATCATTATGATATAGAAAGTTGCCCTTCTATTGTTACAATTCTGCAGAGAGAGAGAGAGAGAGAGAGAGAGAAGGAGAGAGAGAGACGAGGAAGAAGAGAGACAGAGAGAAGAGAGAGAGATAAACTCGAATAACAAAGGTATTCATATGCAGCGTTCAAGACAATAAAGATGGTAATGCGAATATTGGTGATTACTACATTCGATAATATCATTGCCATGTATTCCATTATCGTTATATTTGGTAATCAGTCTGGATACATTATGCTGTCGTAATACAAATAACATGAATACGCTATTCTTATGCTACGAGTCATTATAGGATGTCGTTTATGATCTTACACCTATTATAAACAGACAATTGAAAAGTAAGACGTTTTATCAGTCAAGATTTCTCGCATCCAGCTGGAGAGAGAGAGAGAGAGAGAGAGAGAGAGAGAGAGAGAGAGAGAGAGAGAGAGAGAGAGAGAGAGAGAGCTATGTTACCTACAAGAGCAGCCATTCTTGGTGCTTATATTATCAAGGGGTGACAAATCGCCAGACCACTACCCTGAGTACAGATATTTACTATTTACGTAAGACCATGAGATCACTTCAGGAACAATTTTACCATCGACATTTTAATATACGAAGAGAAAAAAAATAGGTGTTTTTACCGACAACCCAGACGAGAGAGAGAGAGACGAGCCGCCATTTCACCTATAGACATACCTACCTCTACAAGAATATGTGGAATTTAGAATTATAATTTAAAATCAGATTGGCGTCTACCTCCTAGAAGAGCCATAAGAACAAACAAAAAATCGTAATGAATCCAGTCTAAGTAGTCGAGAATATCTTATCGCTGACAACTCAAAAGGGAGGCTGTCAATTTATATGCAAGACTAACAGCCGAGAACAGCTCTCATGATAATCAGAAAGTCAGACACTTCTGTAGGACTTCTTTTCGCCTTTATTTTTCAAGCAGACATTCTTATCCATGTTCAGCTTTGCTTTAGTGTTGCGTCGTCAATTCCATAACTATACGATACACACTACATAAAAAGTAGAATTAACTACGTTTATCTACTAAAGTATGCATACAATATTGCACTCGTATAGTTACTTCTGAAAACAGAAATGAAAATCATCTATTTGCCCGATATGGTATTTCTACACATAAGTTCAGCTGAGGAAGTAATGTAAATGCGCGAATTTTGCAAGAGCCATGGAGTTAGATTGTCTTTACTCAACTAAAACTGCTGAAAATGTGAATCGCAAGACACAAGCAAGTAAACCACCGTAGCCAATTTCATATGACCATAATCATTTACGAATGACCGAAAACTTACAGTGATGTACCACTAAATGATCAAGAAATAATGTGATTATCTTATGACAGAACATTAAATATCAGAAGCAGAGAAATAAGACCTAAAAATACCAAAGCACAGCCGTCTTCAGTCTAAAAGATTTTATACTCAGATGCAGTCAGGACGACCACAGGCGTGAGGCCTTTCATACTGGTATGAAAATTTCAATTCCATGATGGAAATAGTATGAGAGAGAGAGAGAGAGAGAGAGAGAGAGAGAGAGAGAGAGATTATAAGAGCAGAGGTACTCTAGAGCAGGGACGGCGACTTTGTAACCAATAAACTAAAACATGAATAAAAATGTATACCAATACAAGGGATAACTAAATGTAGATTAGTACACACACATCTATACATGTATATTAAAAAATAACGATACGAATGGTCAAATTCCATGCTGAAACATAGGAAACTAAGCTCAAGAAGAAACTTATAGAAAACCATTACAAGAAATCAGGTACATACAATCAAGCCAAGTTGACATTGTCAGATAGATTGATATACGCTATACATACATACATAAATACGCACGCACGCACACACAATATAAATATACAAATTTTCAGGGACAATCATTTTTATTCTAACCATCGCCAAAAGAGAAAACGATGTAAGTGAAGAGGAGCGAACCCTGGTCAGGACAGATGTAGTCATCTAATCAGCTATCATTATCCTCGGGTCAAGTTGTTCCAGGGTAAACGAAATTCGACATGAGGTCAATGTGGCTTACTATCTTTTTTTTATATAGTCACGTGTGAATAGGTAAAACGCACACAAACACATATATCATATATCTGACTCACATCAGGATCAAACCCAGGTCTTTCAATTGAGAGACGAGACCGCTACCAACCAGGCCACACTACTAGTCATAAAAGAAGCTGGAACCTAAGTACAACTGTACCTAAGCCTTTACCTTAAGTTCGATCCTGGTGTGAGTCAGAAATTCATTCCTGTTCCACACGTGACTGTGTTCAAATATTGATATTCAAGGCATGGGCAATGCTACTCCCATGCATTTATAAATAAGCCGATACATACTACGTGTATATATATCTCACTTATCATGGCAGAATGGCTACAGTCACTAACACACTACACAATGGCATCAACGCCCAACTTCACTGACACACGCCCTATGTGCATGAATGCAGGACCAAGATAAAATTACAAAGCCATATTGTATATCATCACTTTCCCCCGACGTTAAACAGAGCGTCGACTTCAGTCAACCATAAACTGGAATTAAAATATCGGATAAAACGCGACCTAATTACTGCCTTCAGTCAGAGGTAAAAAAAAAAATTTGATGAAGCTACTTTACTATTGAGATAACTAAGAGCACTGCAGACATACACACAATGTGTGCGCGCGTGCAGGCACGCACGCGCTTGCAAGTGAAACCGTTCATGTACAGAAAGGGAGGAATTCTTTTTTAATACTGAATGTATTTTTTAGTAAGAAAAATATAACACAAACCAGTGCCCGAGAAAAGAGAAGGCCACGTATTTATGTACAGACTCGTTGCTGTTGATGTTTTCTTATTTCTATCGATCATTTATGATTGGGTACACTTTCCCGAGGCACAAGCTTCTCGAATGGCCTTTACTTGCCCTAACAAGACCTCTAGAACACGTTAACCTTCGAATCTCTGCAACTCTTTTCAAGGGTGAAATCGCTGCCCTCAATCCCTCCTGCCATTTGGCTAGCACCCAATACATACGACCAGGTCAACTTCACTGCTTGGGTCAGCAAAAGGTACAATGGATATATATATATATATATATCTATATATATATCAGTCAACTGCTATGAGATAGTTTCTTGAAAGCTTGTCCCTTCTACCTCTAGGCCTGGCATGAATATGGGAAATCAACCCATATAACATATATCTTTACAAAATAATTGCAGAAATTTCTTCATCGTAAAGCCACCTAAAATATCCACTTAGCAGACAAAGGCTAAAATAAGTTCAAACATCAAAGATATGACCTATGAACTTTTTAGGAAAAATACAACAGGCAACGTTAGTCATCAACCTCTGACATATGAACAACAAAAAACAGGATTCACAATGTCACATTCTAATTTGGATATCGTTTATACAACAATATATATATATATATATATATATATATATATATATATATATATATATATATATATATATATATATATAACGCAATTACTATCACAACTGTTTCGCAAAAGATAAAAAGATACCAATTTATGACAAGGATAGGATAGGCTGCCTACAAGCAGATTTCACAAAACATCTTATACTCGTATACGGAGGTCTTACAGTTAACTAGACGTAGCAAAGGGGAAATTAAGAAATGAAGGTACATGATACGGAGGGGAGAATACACCCCCCCCCTAACCCCCAATCCCCGGGTCTCCCGGGACAGAAGGAAAAGGGAGGAGAGGCCTGACAAGGGGAGAGTGGCGTAAGGGGAGAGAAGCCTAAGGGGGTGATGAGGCTTGGAAGGAGGGGAAGAGTGTGTTGTGAGAGGGGGAAGATGGGGGTGTGTGTGTGAGAGGGAGGGGGGGGGCACACCCCCCGGGAAGGGCATGGATGGAGGAGTCGTTTGGTTGAAACCCGAGTCATGGCTCCCTTCCCTCAACTCCCCTTACCAGCACACACACACAAGAAGACCCCCGACAGTGACTGTGTCCTTAAAAACACACACCTACATCGTCACCATAACACAGAAACGACACAAGGCACGCTACAACTACTACAACTGAATTCAACAGTAATTAAAAGTTGTAATACCATCTAATAAACATAATACTTTCAGTAATAATGCGTAGATATATAAATTTGGAACTATTAAAAATTATATACATATATACATGATACATACATACATATATATAGGCTGTGCAAACATAAAGAGCCTTGAAACTGTTTGCGTGATCATCCAGGGAATAATCGAAAACAAAGTGGCGGATTCAATCAATCATAACAACAGTCTAACCCTAAAACCAATCCATTTTTAAAAGTTGACTCCTCCACCCCTTCTCCCTAAGGGGAATTGTGGACGTAATAAAAAAACACAACAACGATGGGGCCAATTAGAAGAAAATCTGCTTCATTAATTAATACCCGACTGCAGATGGCATTTCAATACCTTCTGATATGAAGCTAAAATGAGACACAAACAAGACATATAAACAATAAAGGTTTATCTCGAACACAAACAGCTCGTTCAAGCATTACAACAGGAAATCTCAGATATGAACAAAGAGGCGCAGAACCAGTTTGAGGACGGCCTGCCATATATATCCATTGTTATCCCTACAAATGACGGCAACAAACGACAGTAACTCAGGGTGAGAGATCGATATGAGAATTCAAGCAAACACTGGACACCTCAGGCAGCTGATTGCTTGGCTCAACAACTAACAGGCCTACAAGCGAATGGGGAGTTTATATTACAAAATAAAACACCTAAAGACGAATGGGGAGCAGCTGATTGCTTGGCTCAACAACTAACAGGCCTACAAGCGAATATGGGGAGTTTATATTACAAAATAAAACACCTAAAGACGAATGGGGAGATTATATTACAAATCAAAACAAACTGGTTTGGAAAAAGAGGCAAATATAAGGTAAACCATTTTATCCTTTTAATCCTTAATAACTCTTTGGATTCTCTCCGAGTCTGGCTGGCCCCTCCCTCTCTCGGCCCATGTTCCTCTTTCAGACTTTGGGCTGACGTCAGAGAGAGAGAAAAAAAAAGATTGTTAAAGAATTATTCCAACAGGACGTTAATATGTAATATTATATGGGATCTAAAATAACGTCATTAACAAATACGTATTTCTTAAATATCTTATCTCATGGCGATAACAGTATAAGTATAAAATTCAAAACCTTACGAAACCTTATCGATGCAGCTCGACAAAGGCGAGAATTTGGAGGAGGACAGAAGGAAGAGGAAGAGGAAGACGCAGCAGTACAAAAGCAGACACCTAAAGTATCTTTTCTCTTATCAACTCTATACAAGCCTGTTCGCGTACTGAGATAGGATGAATCATTAAGTGTTTGATAAGATAAAATATGAGAGAGAGAGAGAGAGAGAGAGAGAGAGAGAGAGAGAGAGAGAGAGAGAGAGAGAGAGAGAGAGAGAGAGAGAGAGTCATGAAGGGCAACAATATCAATATCAACACTGTTGTTCAAGGCAGTAGGTGTTACACGCCCCAAAAGTCACAAGAAGTCAAGAAATGACTGAATGACTACAAGCTGACACAACACAAGCACCAACAGAGCCGATCGATACCCAACGTTCCGGAAATGACGAACACAGCAAGCACTTGTCCGACTGAACATTAAACTGGCGAGTGGTGTGACTTAAGAAGGAAAGAACACAACGTCAAGCCAAGGCATTTCTGCAGTTTCCTGTACCTCTGAACCGTCCTTGAACGTCGACCACAAGGAGACACTGAGCAGATAACGCACGCGAGCGAAGAGGCCTCACATCAACTTGAAACAGAACTCCATTCGAAGACGGGACGGTCCAAGTCAAATGATTTACATATGGGCGGTTCGGCTGAAGTATGCTATTTACTTGGCATAAAATAATTATATATGCAACACAATGACACAAGCTTAGTCATTACAAAAAACACTCAAGTAATATTTAGACCAAAAATGTAATAGCATTTTCACAATACTCCAACTGCAACACTAAAATATTTTATAGAAATTTTTACTATTTAAATTAAGGATGAAACACAAGTCAAACTAGGGCCACGCTCAATTCTATTGCTTTCTACTGCTCAGACTTCCAAAGAGCCCTGCGGCACAAGCTTACGAAATACAAAAGAGAAACAGATGGGGACATAAAAATGGAGAAAACTAGGCAGCAGAGACAAAAACTATAATACAAAACACACGAGAGCAGTTTGCATCTTAATAGGAAAAGGATGAGAGGGGAAAGTATGGAAAACTTCATGTGTTTACGTATGTATGTATGCTACAGGAAATATCTACTTTAATCGAAATGTATGTATTTTTCAAGATGTTTGTTTGTTTGTTTGTTTGTATGGTGTTCTTACGTTGCATGAAACCAGTGGTTATTCAGCGACGGGACCAACAGCTTGACGTGACTTCCGAACAATGTCGAGAGTGAACTTCTATCACCAGAAATACACATCTCTCACCCCTCGATGGAATGGTCGAGAATCGAACTCGCGGCTACCAAGGTGGCAAGTCAAGACCATACCAACCACGCCACTGAGGCGCTTATTTTTCAAGATGGTACACAGGCACAAGGCATTGTTGTAACAAGTGAATCTGTCAAAAATTCTAAAAAGGCAACCTATAGTGAAGAAAAACATAAATTGACGACAAATGTTCAACACTGCATAAAATTCATTAGTACTTGAACATTCTAAAAACTACCTGACTAGAAAAAGCAATGGGGTCAAATGAATTCATAAGAGAGACAACCCACACGGACAAACTTTTTGGCCCTTGATATGCGACATCTGCCATCAAACGAAGAGCACCAGAACACTCAATATCAAAGCCAGTCGCACAAGAGGCTGCCTTTTAAGTGACGGTTGGAAAAGGGGAGTGTCATAACTCATTAAATTGCACCACAAAGCAGACAATATTAAATTATCTACGAGAATAATGTACGAAGCAGACATCGGCCCGATCAAACATTGATTGTACGAAGCAACGGACAATACTACGTGACATCATGGTCCCCAAAAGATCAGTGCCAGTGCAAGCGAAACTTAAGATTATTCACCTGTAGGTAAACGCGACTTTATTATTATAATCATGGCAATTTGTATCAAATAATAAAAATAAGATATTTCTTGCACTCACAGAGCAGGAGGGGGCGGAGGAAGAAGAGGTCGTGCGCCTCCGGAATACTTCCATCATGTCCTCTCTCTCTCTTCGTCTTTCTAGTCTATGGAAATAGAAAGATCTGCACACACTGCTTCACTCACAAGTTATACTTTTGCAGACGCAACTAACATCAAGCCATAGACCTAAATCACTACCTATGTTTGTAGTTTTCTTGGTTTTTGTTTGTATGGTGTTTTTACGTTGCATGGAACCAGTGGTTATTCAGCAACGGGACCAACGGCTTTACGTGACTTCCGAACCACGTCCAGAGTGAACTTCTATCACCAGAAATACACATCTCTCACTCCTCAATGGAATGGCCGAGAATCGAACCCGCGACCACCGAGGCGGGACGCAAACACCTTACTAACCACGCCACTGAGGCGCTTGTAGTTTTCTTGGGATCCAGTCTCTCACTCTCACACACAGTCATACATGCTACTTGATAATAGCTCCATGTTACGTTACAAACAAACATAAATACAAACACGATACAATCTATACATACATATATATACATATATTTTTTTTAAACTAAAAGTCTTTCCCCTATAAAGCAGTGATCTTGAGGGTATTGACCTTCCTGCTCTCTGTTGTTATTCTTTTGGGATGACGTTGCTAGCACGATGATCTTTACCATACTGACTGCGATCTACCGCAACCCAATAGCTACAAGGTAATAATTTACTGCTTAGGTAAAAAAGGACAATTAAAATTCTCCTGGAAACGGTTTCTGGTTGATTCCCCCTCCCTCTCTCTATCTCTCTCTACCCCTACACATTATATATATATATATATATATATATATATATATATATTATATATAAACACACACATGTAAGTCTGTGTATATAAAATTTCAAAGGCAAAATACGCCAGTCATTAAGGGCATCTAAAAAAAAAAAAAAAAAAAATAGTAGTTCAACACCACCCATAACATCCAAGCACAAAACAAATGCACTTGTTCATGCAGCATGAAAACAATCATGTATACTTAATACTATATGAAAATATGTCTTTAGATGTTTAAAGTACTCACGGTCTACTACAGGGAAAATTACCCCCTTGACAATGTGACCAAACAGCTCGCGTAATGAAGAAGACAATCAATGATGTACCCAGTACGTCACAGAAAGAAAATGCCTACACATAAGGGAATCGATGCAGCCGCTTTCCCCAAAATGACTCCCACATTTCATCTCCCGTCGAGAGTGCTTGAAGAAGAAAGCAAGGGGAAGGGGCACAGACAGAAAGGAAGAAGGGACGAAGTCCTGGGAGGGGAAGGGAGGAAAGGCAAGGACGGAAGAGGACTGACTAGAGGGGGCGTGGCGTTAAGGGTTCACTGGGGGTAATGACACATTTCGATAATATTCATCCTATCCGACTCAGGACCGGTGTCAAATATATAGTATATAAAGATATAATGGTTCTGTGCGTAGCCCCAAAGGTAATTAAGATCTTAAATCTTAACGACACTAAATCGTGTGATCCTTCGCGAGAGATGACTCTTAATTCCTAAAGAAGCAATACAACACGGGTTAAAAAAACTAAAGCCTCACTCGCGGGAAAGGTTTGACGTTCCCTGATCGAGGGACACACCTAGGATAAGCCCTCTTTCCTACTGTCATTAAGTCCCATCGATTTCTTGCTATTATCCTTATCAACAGCCGGATAGAGGGAAAAAGCAGCAATAATTACACCTAGCGCTTATTGATTTTCCCCTGGTGGCCGGGCATCTCTCCCTCTGACCAACATGAACTGGGCTGGACGGTAGGTAACATGGCCGAACGAACACCCGGGAAAGCAGCCAGCACTTTTCCCACCCTTCTTCCACTGAATGTGGAGCACAAATCACAACGGAGTCTGTTCTCCAATCAGGCCTACTTACGATGGGCTGCGACACAGGGGCAGGTATGCTGGTGTGGTGGTGATTGGCTGCCGCCGTGAGGTTCGTGGAGTCCCTGGGCGTGTCCCTCGGAGTGGTGATCGGCGAGCTGTTGGCGCTGTTGGCATTGCTGCTCGGGTTGCTGCTGCTGCTGTCGTTGACGACGCCGTTTGCGTCGTACAGCTTGTGACGCTGGGCTAGGCGGTCCAAGGACGCCAAACGATATGTATTGCCAGAGCTAGAGGAATACTTCGAGCTGAAGGTGGAGTTGTAAGTGGCCGTGGTGGTGGCGACGGCATTCGGGGCAGATCCTATTCCTCCTCCTCCGCCGCCGCCGCCTCCCAAGTACGACTTCTTCATCTCATCGAGGCGTCGTAGCCTGGGCGAGCTCGAATAGGAGGTGGGCGTAGAACCGGTGCGGAGGAAAGAAGTGGCAGGCTGTGAGGTGACCACGCGCCCGCCACCGTCGCCCCCTGCTTCGCCGTTCATAGCTAATACTCTAGTCCTAACACTGTTGTTGATGCCACTACTGCTACTGACGGAGGAAGAGACGCCCTGGTCTCGGCTGCCGCAACACGTCTCCACCGTGAACAACTTGAGAAACTTCTCAGACCCTCAGATCGCCGGCGGATGCTCGAATTCAAAAGGACAACGATATCTTCGCGCTACTTCATGACACTTTCAACACTAGACGCAAACAATGAAAAAGGAAACTAAAGCTCTCAATGTGAACTTGAACAATTGGCGTTATGGCATAATTTTGATTTCAATCTTCATCGACATTAATCTTTTCCAAGTGTTGTCACACTGCTTATTGAAACTGCGCGGAAATAATCCCAAATAGTTATATTAACTCACTCTTTAAGCACCCTGATCAATGCACCAAATTATTAACGGCAATAACAACGAGCACCAAAAGTTGGTCAGAGCCTCAATATTCTTGACGTATTGAGAGAAGCAATTCTGAATGTAGAAAGCATGAAAGTACTGAGCGCAATATACACGCTATATCATCTTCTCATTCCCTTACAATCGATGATGGTAGAGCATTTCCCCGAGAATTGACTGCCACCACATGAATTTTATTCTATGCCAGGTCTCTCTCTCTCTCTCCTAGTGAGGAGGCTCTGCCGCAAGACACAAACTTCACACCACTTCGGATGAGTCATTCAAAAACCCCCGAATCTCTCAAACTGGACACAACAGTTCCGTTTTATCTTATCATAAAGGTGATTATTAGACTTGGCAGGATAAGGCCTCCGTCGACTACGTTCTCCTAGATTTTGAAGGGAGGGTAGGGTGATTGGAGGAGGCGGTTGCTGTTAGTAGAACCGTGAGGGAAGTTGACGACGGTGTATAAATCCAGGAAGGGAAGGGAAGGAGGTGAACGTTCAAAGTTCCCTTCGCCACCGAACTCGGACTGATACTGAGGGTTCGGTTTGGTAGGTTGGCGGTGACTCGAGTTGAGCCGACAGACTATTGGGGAGAGAGAGAGAGAGAGAGAGCGCGCAAGAGAGAGAAAGCGTGTGCTGTGTCTAACTCAGCTGCTCGACCCCGCCTGCCTCCTGCTGCTGCTGCTGCTGCCTGCCTCACACACACACTGACTCACTGACTAGCTGTCTCTTACCAAAAACCCCACCCAAAACTAATCCTACTTTTCTCCTATGCACGCACTCTCTCTCTCTCTCTCTCTCTCTAGGTAAGTTTGGAGCGAATACTCAGAGCCTGCCGAATTAATAAGACATACGTTAAACAAACTCCTGAGCATCCATGTCCCAACGAACACATCCCAAAAATTTCGAAATTGGAAAGAGGGAGGGACCACCTCTTCACTCCATCTTCGCTCTCGATCACTAGAAAACCAAACTATACACATGTACCTGCCTACCTACATATATTTCAACTCAAGACCAAACCATTACGTTTTCTACGTCTGATGAAAACAGACTTTTTCGACGTGACATCAGACACCTTACTACCCAAAAAAAAAAAGCATAAATGACGAGCGATAAAAGGCGACAATTGAGCCGAATGTAGGGAATCGCCAGTACCATTTGCTACAGTACCCCCTTCAACACAAGCAAGGCCCAACCAACCAATCCTATGTAGCCCCCCGGGGTGAAAACGGCACACACACATCTCATCGTACAGCCGCCAGTGCCGTCTACCACAACAACATGCAGGGAGAAGACTGGGAGGGGGGAAACCGGTACATGAACAAGGAGAGAGAGAGAGAGAGAGAGAGCAGCCACGGCCATATTGTACCGACGATCTTTTATTTTTTTTTTATTCAACCTTATTTATGCTTTGTTAACGTCAGCACACGGGTAGGTATTGCGTACCCACCCTGAACGAAGTCGCACCTTTACTGGCGCCAAATGAGTAACTGTACGACACAAGGCACGTGATTAATATAATTTATTCAAATTTCTATGGTTTATTTCTCGACGGCTGAAGTGCAGATGTAAGGTGATGAACACGTGAGCCTTGTATACGACTTTTTTTTTTTTTTTTTTTTTTTTTACTCTAAAAACAGTTGCCAGTTACCTCCCAATGCACATGTGTTCAACGATTGCAATATTTCGATACATTGACCCTCAAGGCAAAGACTTTGGCTTTAGAAATAAATGGGGGAAGATTCTAAAAATATCATCCTTACGAGCATTCATTTCGTAAATTTTGCCAATAACACTCAATGTGAAGAACATTCGCTACATTCTGATAGTTCTAAACTTTTCTGTTAATTATTAAAACTGTAGCTGAAGAGCGATTTCTTTTCAGTAATCTCCATCTTCTCAGTCATCTCCATCAATTTCACGCTATAACGAACCTTTAGAATTAATAATAACAACAATAACAGCGAAAGTAAAAAAAAAAAAAAAAAAAAAAATACCGCACGGCATGAAATTGGATGTTTATCTTGACCGAGAGAGAAATACCGATCGAGAGGAAGGAGGCTGAAGCCGCAGAGGATCCGGGAAGAAAAAGAGTCCTCCAATCGAGAGGCAAAATAAAATCCAAATCCTGAGGAAAACAACTTCTGCAAATTAAGAGAACTGGGTGAAATGAAGAAAGTGACACAAGTTAAAGTAAATGTAATGCCAAGATCTGGAACAATATGGAAAATAAGTAAATACATTGGAAATTGACAAGGAAAACGCTGCACAAACATTTTCGCAAAGTATTTTGTAAAAGTAAACTAAATATATAACGTCAAACGCAATGCATAAACTAAACGGTAAAGGTATACGAATCCAAGTGAAATCACTATTCTAAGACTTCAGTGAAAAATAAGTTAAGCTGACGTAATTTAACTTCGAAACATTTTTGCATCAATATCCTGTAGGAAACCTGCAATATGTACACTTACCACCATCATTTTTTGGCGCAAAGCTTAGAATGGCGAAACACAATGACCTTCTTTTATTGACCTTTGGCTTACAAACTGAAAATATAAAGTTACATAGAAAAAAAACTTGAGCAAGGTAGTACAGCCAAATATAAATACGTCAAGTGTCAACTACCGAGGGTATATTCAGATAAAGTTATATTGCTGGAAAAATCGTGTTTTTATAAATACCTTACTACATACGTGTCTAAGAGCAAAGGAGAAAAGAGGAAAAACAGATCTTTTATTGACAACAAACCTCCGCCAGGGTAAAGTAATCTAACCCCAACAAGGTCCTTCTCCTCAAGGATAACATTCCATCCTTCCTAAATTCTAAGCACTGACTGCTACTTGGGAATCCCGTTTCAGTGTGTGTGTGTGTGGTGGGGAGAGGAGGAGAAGTCCTATTTGCGTATCCATTCTATCAACCGAGCCAAACCAAGAACAATCTCGTTGGCTGAATAAATGATCATATCTGGATTTCAAAATCTACGGCAATGGAACAAACGGTTTCGATTTCTTATGCGTGAAAATATGAAACAAGATGATTAACCCAACCACCATACCCCAACCTCACCCCAACCCCACCATACCCGAAGGGTCCATTCTACCAAGTGGTCACGTTCTCATCTCTACTGAAATTTTATCACTTTTAGTCAGTCACGAGGCCAACCTTCGGATGAGATTTCCGTAAAAATAAACGCGACTGAAGTGTAATCCTGCTGACACACAAACAAAGAAACAAACCAACGAACAGAGCCAAGGACATTACTTCCCTGGCTGAGGCAATGATAAAAACCAGATTATCTGGAAAACTTCTTCGTTTCACTAGATCACTGTTCATTAGAGCAGTTTTCACCCGAGATTAAAAGGACTGACCACTATATATGTAACATATCCAGAGAGAGAGAGAGAGAGAGAGACAGAGAGAGAGAGAGAGAGAGAGAGAGTTCTACTGGCACTACAGTGGTTATGAATATGAAGCTGGGAGGTGAAAACAGAAACTGCAGCTTTAGGCGCAATAGCTGCCTTTGTTTACTGTATACAAAATAATATATACGCAATGCATACACTAAGGGACAATTTGAAATGCATTTCGAGCTCCATATATTCAAATTTTTTTTATTGATCAGACACACAAAAAGCATTCAATAATTTCAATAGATTTTTCTGCGAGTATTATGAAACTTGTATGATTCCGTCCAGGTGCCGATTCACAAAGGTGGCCAAATGTTATTCCAAGACTAAAACAGTTAAGTTCTTCGGAAATGAATGGAAAACTATCATTCAAAATTTACCATTCCCTTGAAATGGTTTACAGACAGGAAAGTTAATTTCTCAACATTTCTAATCATGGCCTAGGACTACGGCTCCCAAAGGATCCACTCATTTTGACGTCAATAAGAGAACAATTGTTTTTATGATGCAATCAAGTCGGTCGGTCGGTCGGTGCCTTTGCTGACGTCCTGGTTGATTAGTCTTTCTTCCAGTTGAGTCATAAAAAAGCTCACTGTATAACTCTGACTGACTTTGTATAGGATTGCCCCCCAATCAAATTATCCTGCAAAATTACTCGTATACTTCCTATTGTGTGTGTGTGTGTGTGTGTGTGTGTGTGTGTGTGTGTGTGTGTGTGTGTGTGTGTGTGTGTGTGTGTGTGTGTTGAAGGTGGGGGGGGGGTTAAGTACTGAATAAATGCCAATGAGAGTAAGTTAAAAAAAATATATATATTGACTCGACAGTCTACCCTAGGGTTCTTTACGGAGCGGACATCCGAAGAAAAAAAAAAAAAAAATTCAGCTTTCATTCCTTCGCTCTCTTTAAATGTCATTCAAATCGCAGAACGCAGCTGATTCGCAGTAATGAGACATTCATTTAGTGAACGGCCCAAAAAGGTGAATGATGATAGTCATTCTTGTTGCTCTAGTTTGGGAAAACCCCTTTTTATGAATATAAAACAGGTACCAAGTCGTCTCACTAACATGGACAAAAAGCGGTCTACATTATCAATTGAACACTGAACGAGACTTGGCACAAAATCTAGCTGTTGAACGAAGAAAGCTCCCAAAAGCTATTATCAATAACAAGTATGAAATACTCAGGGTCTAGAAAGTTTAATCCAAAATACCATAACAAAATCAATGGCTAGCCGGGAGCTTACATCATGATGAAAACGTCATCAATATACTGGTACATACCATATATATATATATATATATATATATATATATATATATATATATATATATATATATATATATATATATATATATATATATATATAATTTATTCGACAATTTCTTGTCAAGTTGAAATTCCGATAAAGAGTAAAAATGAACTCCACATTCTTCTGAGAAAAGTGACAGGACACAATGAATTAAATTCACTCAATACTCAATTGTGTCAGGATTATAAGTAATATTAAAATGAAATACAATCAGACAACGCATACGAAATTTGAACGCGATAAAAAACATTTGTGACACGACCAGATTTCAACTAAATCTTTAAACTCTTAAGATGCAAAAGTGTCCAACGTCAAATTCCAGACACAGAAACAAAACGGAAAGGTGGGACGGTCCCGTTGGGAAGTCCTTATAAAACAGCATAAAATAAACTCAGGTCGGAATCTAGCTCGCTGATGAAAACCGAGATGATGATTCAAAGCACACTTGATACTATAGACAATAACACACCGTTAATGTTGTCCATAACAGAAGGCCTTTTGTGCCGAGCATCCAGTATTACAGGGATGAAAGTGATACAACCGAGTTACACAAGCCGTTAAACCACGAAAAATACAAGACTAGACACTACATGCAAGGCAAATCGTTCAAAGGCTGAAGGCTGAAGGAAGTCGAGAAAGAAAACGAAACTCAATTTCATTACTATTAAGATCATATCTGAGGCTAAGCAAAAATCCATTTCACCTCATGGAGTGAACATTCCACGAATATAACCACAAACCCTCCTCCAAGCAGCGTGGAATTAAAATTTTCAACAATAAATTTCTAAATATCGTGTGAAAAATTAAGATACATTAAAAATATTAACTTGTTCAAGCAGTCCATTCAAACTGTCTCGCTTCATGAAACTGCCCAAGAGACAATATCAAAACCTAGTGACTATTTGGGAAGGCCAGACAAAAATAAAAAAATAGTTACACATGCGAAGCAAAGAATGCTCAGTTAATGATGATGTGGAGTACTTCCTGACTATCTAAGGCTGAAGAAATATCACTGTTAATTTCAATATACTGTAGTTAAGACTACAGCATCGTTGAATACAAGGAAGACTAAAAATACAACAAATGATGTGAACAACCTATGATTATATAATACAAAAATCTAGTTTTCAAAAGAATTAATTTACACGTTGTCACGTTTGTCTTAATCAAGTCATCAATGGAAGTGCATGCGAGGGCTGCTAATCCACGACTTTCTGAACATGTTCAATAATAGTGCCTGAGCATTTCTAAAACAGCGAGTGGCTCATATGTACGACAGTCTTATATTCACAGGACTGCTGTAAAAGATAGTTAAAAGTATCATCACATCTTACCTAAAGACTGGCACAAAGATTCCGTTTCCGAAAAAAGTTTTCCAGAATCTTCCGTCTCAACCGCCACCAGCAAACCTCTCTCTTTCTCCCCCTCGCCAAAGGTTCTGGCTCTTTTCGACTCCATCCGACCTATATATTTCCCAACTTCATTCACACGGTCTTCAATTTTCACTTATTATAAAAACACGCAGCTGAGATGTTACGAATCGGATAAACCAATGTCAATGTACTTTTCCATAACAAAATTGTTCTACAAAAATACAAAGAAAAACATTGGCAAAAAGAGTAACCATACAAAAGGTCCGTTACGTGAAAACCTTGACCAAAGGAAGTTACACCATCAGGGGAGAGGGGAGGGGTCTCATGAACCGCAATAAAAACTTGTGGTTTTCGCAAACACGTAATGTTCTTGTCAGTCTTACTTTTTTACGACACATGAAAATAAGAACATAACTGGAAAATATTAATTTCATAATACCCTTTCTTCTATTTATTGGCCCGATAACATTGATGTGCAATAGCCGAGAAAAAATATTCTATATATTTCAGACTCGCAGTAGAATAAATATTTCACATTACCATCTAAAATTTTAAGCAACTTTTTCATAAACATACACACATATAAGCGTGTTTATGAAGAAATTGCTTAAAAATTTAGATAGTAGTGTGAAAAACTTATTTTACTGCGAGTATGAAATATATAGAATGTTTTTTTCTCAGTTATTGTACATAAATGTTATCCGACCATTTGTATGTACGAAACCAACTTAGCTTCAAAAAGACACCATGAAAAAAATTAAATAAATAACAGACAAGTTAAAACTTCAAGTTAAGAGTATGAACACAAGGAACTGAAACGAGAGAACGAAAAAGACAACACAATACAGTTGGTGCAACCCAGCCTGGTATATGCAACACCCTCAGCAATACGTCACCTGTCTACCAATTCCTCTCGCAGTGTGAAAAGGCGTTCCAACGGACGCCTCCTGAAGAATAACATCAACAAACTCAGTCTTCCAAATATAACCTCAACAGAAAGCCTTTCTAACACCGAGACAGGTGCGACGTCCCAACAGAATTCCTGCCCAATCACTCTGATGTTTCTCAATTTCACATCATTATTATAATTTCAGTAGATGAAACCTATTCACATGAAACAAGCAAACAGAATATTGGTTTCACCCTTCCACTGCAGACTCCACACTGCAGCAGAGCCAGTGATTTTCCATCGCCCAGAGGAAGACCCGAACCCGACATATATGAGTGTCATTCCACGACACTAACCACTATACCAGAGGAACAGCGTGGCTATCCAATGTTCCACGTAAATCTACACTATCGCCACATCAGGATGTCCATAACCTTATTCATATTTCTCCTGACTAAGAGGGTTCAGCCTTGCGACGACCATATACATCTGAGGTGTATTTAGATCACTTATCGTCTAATGCAATTA
>NC_087210.1:38207414-38232414 GCF_015104395.2 Macrobrachium nipponense | reverse complement strand
ACACCAAAATTAAAAGCCTTTTTAATAAATTTAGAATAAAAACAGAATAATACCAGAAACACAGAATAACAGTGAAAGGGCTAGGAGAAAATACAGAGAAACAAATTAAATAATAATAATAATTAATAATAATAATAATTAATAATAATAATAATATTAATAATAATAGAACGAACAAGACACCAACCCACAGCGGTAGCGTAAGGAGAACTGACACGAAAAATTATGTAGGGGAGTGTAAACAAAGCAACAGGTAATTAGGCATTAAACAGTTGGGTGGAAGACGACTGGTGGTTAAGAGTAGGTACAGTTAGCTTAATCATTATTTATCCAAGGGTGGTTAGTTCGTCTATATGTCGGGCTCTTCCTACAATATTAAAATGACTGGCATCTATGTGCGTTTTGCAACTTTTACTGTGATTTCTTATGTTAGATTGTTCTGGATTTGAAAGTCGACAACCCGTTCTCTCTCTCTCTCTCTCTCTCTCTCTCTCTCTCTCTCTCAGTCTCTCTCTCTCTCCTCTCTCCTCTATATATATATAATATATATATATATATATATATATTATGACCGGTAAAAATGTTCTCTATATTTTGGTGTTTAATAATATAAATATATATATATATATATATATGATATCTATATTGTTGGGGTTATATATATATTTTGTTTATATATATATATAATATATTTTATATATATATATATATTCTTATATTTTGGTTGTATATATATATTATTATATATATATATATATATATATAATACATTCTCACTGATTGTGTTCCAGCAACTCATTTCCATTCAGTTGCACCACAAATGAACTGAATAAGGATAAAATAATACTATTGTTAAAACAATTATTATCCTGCATGTATAGCAATCATGAAGGCTCACGAACATGTAAATGTAACAAGATCCCCAATGTTGGAGTCTGCATAAGACAGATGTGTCGACACCGCAAGACCTGTAACTACACTACAATAACTCTTCTTTAATAGTTGTAATAAAAGTTTACAATGATGGCCATCTACCCTAATTTTGATCACTTCATACATTAAGATTATGGAAGTACTAAGCTTTTATAACTATTTAGCCTTACTAAAGCATGTTTGTCTACTTTCACGACACCATATTATCAATTCACGTAAAATAAATCATCTTTGATAATTCTCTATTTATAATCAGTAAAACCAACAACTTTCGGAGAAAAAGAAAGTCTTGTACTATAGCATACTAAACCTGATAAAGTTGCGTACAGACTTTTATAAGTGAGTGTGTCCTGCACTAAGAGAAAACGGACGAACGTATCCTTGTAAGAAAACTGAGTTTCCAATCCATTAGGGGTAACCCTAATATTTAATTTTGTAAAAAGAACAACTTAAAAACTCGGTAACAAAACTAATTTTATGAAAAATGAATAGCTGTAAAATACTACTAGCTACATTCAATATATATTCTTATAGGTATTGAATAGTTTATTTCATATAAAAACGGCTTGTTCAAACTCGTAAATAAAAAATAAGAGCAATAGCCTATGATGCCCTTGACTATTTTGTATCGATATTCGACAAGAAAAAGGATAACCCGAAATGTTACGCACAGGAGCCAATAAAATTAAGAGATTCTGATAAACAAAAACAAGTGTCATAACACAACGTAAAATAAAAAATCTCTTGGAGATGTAACGAAATAAGAATGAAATTTTTAAAGAAAACTGCAATTATAACAAGATAAATTCATTATCAATGGAACAATATTGCGAAAATCAATACATAGTGGCACAGCAAGGATTAGACGCTATACTGAGCAACATGGATACGAGACGCCAAGTCAACTCTAGATAGGACATTGATGATGATGATGAAGAGAAAGGCTAATGTCCGACGAAGCAGACGATAGACCTTGCTAAATAACTGCCTTCTATACATGTCATGTACTCGGGAAATCGATGATGCTGCGATATGTATATATTGTACATCCATACATACATTGCCTATATATATATATATATATATATATATATATATATATATATTATAATTATATATATATATGAATAACTTGATCACGAAGTATATAAAACGTGATGCTATGTATAAATAAAGGTTTTTTTGCCACGAAGGAAAAAAAATGAAAAAGCGAGCTAGCCAAGTACTTTCGGTCCTGTTCGGACCCTTTACTGAGGCAAAGGGTCCGAACAGGACCGAAGTACTTGGCTATCTCGCTTTTTCATTTTTTTTTCTTCGTGGCAAAAAACCTTTATATATATATATATATATATATATATATATATATATATATATTATATATATCTAATATATATTTATATATATATATATATTATCAGAGTAGAATATAGAGTTTAGGTGTCATCTGCGCTGACACGGAAATTGACAGCAAAAAGGTTTAAAATGAGAAAACTTCGCAGTTGCATTATGAATCAATCGTCAGGAGAGGTTGGAAAGTAAGATGGAAGAAAGAGAATATGAACGGAAGTACAGGAAAAGGAACAAAAAGGGGTTGCAGCTACGGGCCGAAAGGATGCTGCAAAGAACCTTAAGTAACGCTTACAGTGCACCTGGATATATTACATCATATATATAATCCACAACTTTCGTTTAATAACCAATGCATTACACCTCAGAATAACTTCCAACCAACCCGAGTTATACAGGTAATGTACTTCGTGGGATTCGAACTGCCACATGCAACCAATGGTGGTAGTCACTGGACTTTCGAAGTTTTCAACCAAGCTGCAGTTCGAATTCCAATGCCGAAGAAATACTTGTTAGTTATTTCCCCTTGGGTGCTCAGGTATTCCCGAGGTATAGGGAACGGACTATAAAGCGAAATTAGTGGCTTAATATTTGTGGATATAAAATAAGGTCCCGGTGTGACAAAAATAATATGCAAATGGATAACCCAACTGCTTTTTACTATATCTAAACCGAAGGACACAAGACGAAATCATAGCCGGGGTAGAAGCAACAATCAATTACAAATTCCCTTGTGTGTAAGTTATTCCCTAGTTAAAAATAAAATAGATATTAAGATTGTGTGCATATATCTGCACCCATACATATATCCATATAAAATACACATACATGCATACTGATTCTATGTGCGTGTGTGTATATATATATATATATATATATATATATATATATATATATATATATATATATATATATATATATAAACACACACACACGTATATGAAGATGTGTCACAAGGAAAGTGAAACAGGGTATACATTCTGACCGAGTTCGTCTTCAGTATTTCTAAGACATCCTAAGAGGTTTAAGTTTTAATAGTAATACTGAAGACAGAACAGGACAGTATTTGTAGCCAGTGTTTCATTTTCCATGGGATACAGTCACTCGCGCGCGCACCCACAAATATTTATAGATAAAATAAAATAAAATAAAATTCCGTCCCCTTTCACAAATGATTGTATTCATAAAAAGTTTTTCTTGGTTATGATGAACTCAGTATTACAAGATATGTGTGGCTTAAGATGTGTGTGTGTGCGTGTATATGTGCATATATAAATAAAGCTGTTGCCACGGAGGAAAATTGAAAGGAGAGAAAGCAAAGAACTTTCGGTCTAGTACGACTCTTTACTTATGCACAACTGATCATACAGAGCAAAACCATAGTACAAATAGGCTTAATATCCAAACTGACATTACAAGATTAGCATAAGGTCCAATTCACTCTACAGAAACGAAAAAACGCCTGATTGCAAGATTAGGGATTTTAGGCAGCCACACCTTGGAGGAACACACACGTGGTCAACAGATGATTCATCCAGAAAACAATACATTTTGAAAAACAAGGAGGCATATACGACTTATTAACATCCCGAAAAAATAGATTAAGGCAAATTTTAATCGAAAAACAATACATTTTGTATTAACATGAAATTTACAAAAATGTTCACAAAAATTAGTGAAAAGACGAAAAATACGATACATACATACATACATACATACATAACATACATATATATATATATATATATATATATATATCTACATATAGAAAATAGGATATATATACGTGTATATATATATATATATATATATATATATATATATATATATATATATATATATATAGAGAGAGAGAGAGAGAGAGAGAGAGAGAGAGAGAGAGAGAGAGAGAGAAATACTTAACAGTAAGGCCAAGGTCATACTGAAAAGGTTAATTTTCAAATGAGAATCTGACTTTGGCCATAACATTCAACTCCAGACCCATAGAGACTTAGAGAGATCAAACAAAAACTTTTGGGCCTAACAAAATACACACAAAGAATGAGATCACTGTATGAATGATGTACGGACAGAATCCGACAGAAAAGCAGATCTGAATAACCACCCACAAGCAACAGCCTTTAAAACCTACTGGGAATGAAAATAATAAAAGCAAGAGCAGAGTCGATAAAGAAACCAAAATAGTCGACACTGGTAAAGTAAACAACTAAATGAAAAAAAAAAAAATATATATATATATATATATATATATATATATATATATATATATATATATATATATATATATATATATATTATGGTGGTCGCATTAAAAAAACCTTGTAGAAAACAAAAGTTAAATACATAATTGAAACAGAATACCAAGGCAATCAATTTCAAACATCTGCACTGAGAATAGCATTAACGGACCAGCTTTTCAAAACTTCATCATCCTGAAGAAATGTCCCATCTGCTAACACAAGATCTTTTAACTAAAGAAATTCGCTCAAAAGTAGTTAGTCCTATCAAGTGCAAAGATTAAAATATAAAAGCACACCCAAAAAGTGAGGTCAAGATCTACCGAGCAGTTCTCCTGGAAAACTAGAATAAAGACAATAACACGTTACGTAGGTAACACCAAATAAATAAATAAATAAATAAATATAATATATATATATATATATATAATTTTCGTTAAAAGCAATTGCTTTAGTGGCATCAATAAGTTTCTTGCAGGTATCTTCATACCGACAAGGTTTTTTCCGATTCTCGTTCGTCAATTTCTGGTGAAAAATACGCAGACTTCCTTCTTTCATTTATTGAATATTGTCGCGACAGCTGTTACGCCTTATGGCATTATCAAGCGACTACTGACTTACAATCTGGCTTTTCGGCCTATTTATTTCATCGTGTGGGAGGTATGACCTTGAGGTATGGGTACTGGTTAGTCTAGGGATTAACAGCTTAAGGGCGTTGTTTTGGATACAAAGAACATAAGGACATATATAGTGTGACAATAAGAGTGAAAGTTTAAACAGTGGTTAAATAAATATTCAAAATACAATGCTATGTACTAGTGTTTCCTTAAGTGTATTAAATTTTAGACATACACTTAAGGAAACACAAGCACATAGCATTGTATTTTGAATATTTATTTAACAACTGTTTAAACTTTCACTTTTATTGTCACAGTACATATGTCCTTATGTTCTTTGTATCCAAAACAACGCCCTTAAGCTGTTAATCCCTAGACTAACCAGTACCCATACCTCAAGGTCATACCTCCCACACGATGAAATAAATAGGCCGAAAAGCCAGATTGTAAGTCAGTAGTCGCTTGATAATGCCATAAGGCGTAACAGCTGTCGCGACAATATTCAATAAATGAAAGAAGGAAGTCTGCGTATTTTTCACCAGAAATTGACGAACGAGAATCGGAAAAAACCTTGTCGGTATGAAGATACCTGCAAGAAACTTATTGATGCCACTAAAGCAATTGCTTCTAACGAAAATTGTATAAGGGAAAAACTATGCCCTAAAAGTATAATATATACATATAAATATATATACATATATTATCACAATGGCTTCTCCCTGGGATTTAAGTTAGTTTTCTGGATGACTAATGAGCTGTAATACCCTGTTAGGGTGGGCTGCTGACCAATGTCAAGACCTCCATGATAGGGTCATACACACCTAAGGGACTCGTGCCCCTTTTTCTATTGTAATATGGCCACAGTTTAATTTGGCGAACAGCTATTAAACTAAGAACTTCTTGCCCAGTGGCTAAAATTCACGGCTCATGGGAAGTCGTCTATGGCTTACCTAGAACTTTCTACCTGACCTTGCCTTCCTTTTACTGAAGCATTGTTGTTGGACCTTCAAATTCCTGACTCCGCCTCCTCGCACCTGCATACCCCTTGACCTCTCTCGAACCACCTGCACTTGCATTGTTCTCTATATTTTCACGTTTTCCTGCCAACGTTCAAATGTCTTCTTTAGATTAGGGTAGGCGACTAGCAGCGAAGATGAAGAAGCAGAGGCAAATTGCTTCTCAATGGACTTGATTTGGGTTTTGAGAACAACATCCAGTTTGGACAGGATGCCACCCATTCAAATATTTGGGTGTAAATATGGCATGGATTGGTCCATCAAATCACATTTGTTCGTAACTAATAAGGCACAACAGATTGCCCTAGCAGTTGACTGCTCTTCAACTTCACCTCTGCCGCAGTACATGATACCCGGAAGCGGTCGAGCATTTGACAACTCTGCCTAACGTTCTCCTTACAACAATGTTTTGACACTGAAGAGCCAAGTAAGATGAATAACTGTTGAGACCCTGCAAACGAGTGATTGATGAACGCCCCTGGCTTGGTTCATGATTACTGAAGAATTGTTTCTTATTCTTCAGTCAAGACCTGCAAGTGACCCAAGTCCCTTGGCCGAAGACCTGGTACGCCCTACACCGGTCATTCTGCCATATATGGTGACTGAAATTGAGCATTGGTTCTGTCAGCTCTTCACCCTTCTTCCAAGGACTCATTCTTATCTCCAGCTATGTTTTCTCATTTCATTCCCATTCATAGATTCCCGTCTCCCTATGAGACTAGTGGGTAATATAGAATTTTGCTACTCTAAAATAAAGTTTAAGCTTAAAGCAGTTTCTGTAATATGAAGGAATTACTCTTACTGAGAAGTTTTGCACTATGCCTTGTAATTTTTGCTTGTACAATTACCAGTATTCATGCAAGAATACTTTACAGATTTGTGTAGACAGCCTTGTTGTGTGCCTGCTCCTGTAGATCAATAGTGCCATTCACTCAATTCTGCCAGTCTACATTGGGGAATCATAGCCCTGAATGCCAGTGACTCTCAAGCTCACTTACAGTGCTCCACTGTGTAGTGTTATTGTGATTTGCTAATTTTAGTTTGTAATCTTTATTTCTTATTGCTTGCATTGTGGTGGCAATTTGTCTGCTATTGTGATTACTAAAAGTAACAGCAGAAGTGCCACGGAGCTCATTTAATGTTCCTGTAATTGTATATCTTTTGATTTCCCTTTTAGAAATTATAGTAATATACGAACAGAGTATGTGTTATATTCAGTCCTTTTCTTGGTTAGTGATTTTGGTTATTCTAAAGGGGTGTACTCTCACTTTTCTTTTATAGACTGCATGCCATTAGTCAGCAATTACATATGTTACACAAAAGCAAATAATTTTGCGAATTCCAAAATTTTGGATTTTGTACACCTGCATTAACCCGGGTATTGTAACTATGTGTGTGTGTGTGTGTGTGTATATTATTATATATTGCTACTGTCAAAATGCTTATTTCCTCTCTTTGACTATATAAAATGTTGGAATTGAATTGTGCAACATTTTTTCAAATTCCTAGCTAGCTTAGAGATAGGATATTTTAAATGTATGTTCAGATTTCTGCATTACATATGTAAAAGAATATATAACATAGGTTGTAGAAAGAGAGAGATATCTTTGTCCGTTCAAGGCTAGAGTTGTTTTTCAAAATCTGTCAACACGTTTGATAAGCGAGCTCAAGTCTTCAATGTGTTTTGGGATTCTGTCATCATGTATGATAAGGGACGTCTGCTTCGGTCGATCGAATCAAGTATGTACGTGTCTTTTTGGAACAGAATCGTCTCGTACGCGTGTCTTTGCGGAGTGTCACGTGCAGATTACACATTTTGTATGTAAAGTTGTGTAAGATTTGGAAGCTTCTGGAAGAATTATTGCCCAAAACGTTTTGTGTCATCCTGTCCAGCTTCCGTAAGGGAGAAGTTTTTAATTCGGGCTTGAAGACTCAAACCTCTCTCTCTCTCTCGTACTTATTGAATGGTCACTTGTAATTTGTAAATTTCAGATTTGATATTTCTTAAGAGTATATTTAGTATTATTTAGGTTTTTTGTGGAATCTGAACAAACGTTGTTGTAATGGCGCCTGGTTCTGTGAAGTGTGAAACAAGCTGCAGCAAGAAAGAAAGAAGTTGGTATACCAAAAAGGTAAAGTGTGTTATATTTTTATTAGTTGCAACTAATAACTGATAGGAACAGTGGTTTGATAAAAACTAAATAACTGATGGTTCCAGTGGGTTGAGAAAACTATTTACGTTTTTACACATTGCAAATTTTTGTGTTTTGTGTTTGTTTCACTTTTGTGCATTTGTTCATTTTCTTATTGAAATATCTTTTTATTTTATATTCTGTGTGATTAATATTTTTGCAAATTTTGATATTGTTCACATTTTTCTGTATTTTCATTTGCATTCACAATTTAATTGACTTAGTTATTTTCATTGCTTAATCATTGCACATTTAATTAAATTTAACACTTGTGAATTAATTTGCATTTACTTAGAATTCTTTTCAAGTTTTACTATTGTTTAGCACTTGTGAATTAATTTCAAATTTTCAATTATTGCCAACACTTTTCAATTCTGATTGAATTAATTTTCTTGAATTTTGTGATAAATTAATTTTGATTTAATTTTACTTAATTGATTCAACAATTAAACTTTACTTTGTTTTCAAGTAACAGTAATTTTCCCTGATATTGTGAATTTCACTTATAAATTTTGAAATTAATAAAAAAAAAAAATTTTTAATTTAAAATTTTTATAAGTGTTTTCTTTATCTTACACCAGTATATTTGCAATTGATTATATTGATGTTAGTTAGAAACATTGAGTGGTGATTAATCTGTTTTCCTTCAATTAACTTGAAATGACTTAGAACCAGGGAAGTACTTAGACTTCTGAAATCAAGGAAATACTTAGACTTTTAAAGTTGTTGATGGAGTGATGCCCTTTGATTAATTTAATTACTTACAAGATTACCTCACACCTGTTTTGATGAACTTAGTCTGATTTTCTGCAATACTGGTAGGTTAAGGGATCACTGTTGCCTTTAGAGTATTCAGTCGTTTAGTACCTGTGATGAGGGTTCCAGGTGACTGGCTTTTGTGAGATATCAATTAATGAATGGTAAGTGCAATAACCAGATACTTGGCACTTCGTGTCAATAATATATATATATATGTGTGTGTGTGTGTGTGTGTGTGTGTGTGTGTGTATGTGTGTGAAAAACCGAAAGCTATTCAATAAATATAAATCATATTAAACAAAAGAATCTCCGTCAAAGTTTCTGCTTCACTGCACATTATGAAGACTGAAAGAGGTAGGGAGGGTCCTTATTCCCTGCCCCAACCGCCCCTATTATCCCAGAATATCTCATCATTTCTTTCCCCTTGGCGTATCTCTAGTACCTGCCCACTTCAGATTCTCCAGCTCCTTCACATAAACCCACCGTCAACACAAACAAGGCACATATGTGCACTTAAAACAGGTTAACCCAACCTACTTCATTCTATTGCATCAGAAATAAGAAAAATAAATAAATGGATAGAGTAAATAAATACTTAACAGTACATTTGGAGTCTAGACTGATAAGACCACGAGTCCTCGCTACAGATTTGGATTCAGAACTTGTTTGAAAAATGTTTATATATATATATATATATATATATATATATATATATATATATATATACACCTATATATACATACATGCATACATATATATATATATAATTTTTTTTTTCCTTGACGTTGGGTCATAAGAGTGACCCCTCTCACTCAGCCTCCTTTCTCTCTAAAATCCCTTAATAAACAAAACAAAACAAAATTATGGTTATTTCTTCTCCTCCCAATCAAACAGCTGGGAGGAAATATAAGTTTTGGGGTGGGGTGGAACGTAAGAAGTCTCTCTCTCTCTCTCTCTCTCTCTCTCTCTCTCTCTCTCTCTCTCTCATCTCATCTCTCTCTCTCTCTCTCAAAATCCCTTAACATTACGAAAAAAAGTACCTGAATTTATATGTATTTCTTCTTCCTCTTCAGTTTTTCCGTCAAGTCATTTTTCCGATGAAATGGATCCTTTAAATTCTACTCGTATACAGACTCTGCGTTCGTTCAGTCCCTATCAAAGCGAAGGAAAAACAGGTCGTGATCAAAGAGACCCCTTTCCTTAGGTGGATCGATTATTGTATCAATGGTTTTTACCTGATAAAAGCAAAATTTCTCATTTACTATCTTATCAAAGGGCTTTTCGTGCAGCATAAGTTATTACATAATTTTGTAAACGCAATGGAAAATATTTGAACATTACTTAATCAAATCTACTTACGAAACCTAGACACAGAATCAATGACTTAAATACATTTATCTATGACAGTTGGATCAAATAACTATTTGATAACTACCTTCATGTTTAGAGTTGTTAATTTGGTAAATACTTGACACACTTAGCAATTATCATCACATACTCTCTTGAAAGAATAAGCGACATGAACCCCTGTTTACTTTTCATGCTAATAACAAAATTAGAAATGTTGGGTTAATTATCAGGATGTTGTTAGCTTAAAGTAACTTCCTGTCCATTTTTGCTCCAAGATCAGTAAAAGGATTGATTTGCGAAGCTTGGGGACACATGGAGAGACAGATCGTACAATCTAGGAAAAGCTGATTTCCTGAAAAAGAATGTAATGTGGCCACTGGAGCAGTAGACATTAAGCAACTAAAGAGGATGCAGTTACTCGTGGTTTGAAAGATCACATAGACACATTTCCGTCGCGAGTCCCAAGTTCCTTTGTGAAATTCAAAAGGTATGTCTTTCAAAGTGAACAAAATTGTAATCTTGAGAATTCTTTCCAAAGGACACTTAAGTTTCGTTATGCAGTTTTAAAATACATACCGTTTTCCTGACTTCTCTTCCATTTAATTACGAGGATAGATTTCACCCTCAAGATCCTTCCTATCGTCTGAACTCTCTAGTAATATGAATGTTTAGAGTTCATGATCTACAAATGGAAAAGATACCGTGATTTATATTTCTCGATTCCTTGTACCTTGTTTATCCTTTCATTCCAATAACAATACAAATAAAAATGGCGCTCTAATACTGATAGGCGTTTCCCCTTTGGTATTTCGAGAGCAAACCTTGCTGTAACAGTTCCGAATAACAGTATACTCGTATGTTGGCTGAGATTCCAGTAAACAATAATTCTCTCCCTCCAATTTCGATTTCCAATTCCGATTTCAGAGGAGCCGTACCATATCTCTAAGAGGAAATGATGAAAGCCTTTGTATTAAATCGCTTTATGGCTACGTCGTGTCATTAAATTTTTCTTTTGCAAATTATACTTTGTCTTATCATTCGAATGACGGGTTTCACTCCAGGCTTTTCCGACATACACCAAAACTATTATTATAATAACCTCCAATTCCTCCACTTCCAAAACAATGAACCACACGCTTTTCCACTCTATAAATGCAGGCTATATGTAACGGAGAAGAGAAACATAACCTCCATTGTTAGAAGTATACTCACCTCACTAAAACTCCACATCCTAACCTTCGTTAAACTGCAGCTCTGCATGACACTTAAGTGCTCTCTCTGACCTGGTGATTTGAAGTTGACTTCTGTCAGGCTTTTCTTCTACCTTATATAACTTTTTCGAATAATTTACGGGATAATTAAACGCTGCGAGATAACTTCTATTAGTGGTACGATGCTTCGGTTACAATAAGATATTGCAGATTTATTGTAAGAAACGTCTATGACAACCACTGAAAAAGTTGTTTAGATAAAAAATCGTTCTCACTATCAGCATAAATGTTTCTTGCAAAGAAGCCGCGCAATTTTCTTACCGACTCCGAAAAGTAACTGTCATAAACATGAGTGACAGCAACCAAGAGATGCAAATATTTCTCCAAAACAAGTACAACCTTTCTGACTACAACCGCTAACACTCCTCCCAACAGTATCTCCCTCCGATGACTGATGAAGCAACGCCTGTGCCGGGTACTCAAATGAAAATGACTATCAATTGATCCTCATCGATCGCGACCTTTGACATTAATAACTATGACGACTGCTATTAATAAAAATGCCAGTGTGTTCAAAACAGAAGGTAAATATCCGAAAACATCCACAAGCTCCGGCGCTGCTGCGTTCGTCACAAACAAATCACGTTTGACGATTTTTCTTTCTTCCTTAAAATGAGAGAGAGAGAGAGAGAGAGAGAGAGAGAGAGAGAGAGAGAGAGAGAGATATGCGACCCTTAAGACTAAATACACCCATATAGATATCGATATGAACTTAATATAGAATTTAGGGCCAAAGGCCAAGCACTGGGACCAATGAGGTCACCCGGCGCTGAAACGGAATTTGACTGTAAAAGATCTGACCGGTGTAACAGGAGGAAAGCCTCGCAGTTGCACTATGGATCAATTGCTAATAGAGGGTGAAAAGTAAGATGGAAGGAAAAAAGACTATGAAAGGAGGTACAGTAAAGGGAACGAAAGGGCTTGCAGGTACGCTGCAAAGAACTTCAAGTAATGCCTACAGGGCACCACACAAGGTGCACTGACGGCACAGACCCTCCCTACCAGGACCCATATAGATAAGTAAAGAATGTCTAACCCTTAAACCTTTCCATCCCAAAAAAAAAAGGAGGGGTTCCTTGGGCGTCAACAAAACAACTCCCGTCGTTAATTGATAACTGTTATTACCGGATAATTACCGCTTTAGAGAAATGAGAGACAACCAGGATGTATTAAGCGTACTTAACGCTAAGGATGCACCTGTTGGTGGCGACAGCGCGGTGGCTTAAGAGACTTCTTTGAAAGAAAAAGAAGGTAGCAAAAGCCACTTGTTGTCCTCAGGAATGACAGCACACATTAATCTTCACTTCTCTATTCCATGATGGAGTTTTATACAAACCTAATGGCCGTTCATTTATTCTTATATTCTCACAAACCCGTATGTGAAAAATCCAAAGAAAGGCCACCTCATACATGTGACCCTCCTTGTTAGAAAAACTGAGAAAAAGAATCCTCAAATATCTGTTAGATTTCCCATTCAGGATGTGACCTACAATACGAAGGATGTTGAGCATTAATGCTATTTCTATCAAGCATACTTTTAATACCTGAATTATAGTATGGCCAAACATTCGCCGACTAGAAAAATAATATCTACTTCCTTTCATATGCGTCCCCCGACAGTTATTTCGACCTAACACGGAAAGGTTCAACTCTCGAGTTGAGAGACGATCAAAGAGTCAGACAGACAATAATACTTTTCAACAATTTAGCTTATTAAAAAAAAATTATTAAAAATAACGGGAAAAATCCTGCTTATCAAATCCCGTGACAGCTGCAGTAAGTGCGCCTCTCTCTGAATATAATATAAAGATTAGAATCCTCCCACACTTTAATCCAGATGGACCAAATGTGGCCCACCAAAAATAAACACAGATAGATGGACGGAGGCAGCAAAGTAAGCCACAAGTACGGACCATCGCTTTCTCAGCATCAATAAACAGTTGGTGTCAGTGAATCTTTTGTCTGATACTTTTTCTGCAACAGCTTCAACTTACGTCTCTTCGACGTTCTTTAAAACTAAGCGTAAAGCAATTTCGCTAATCCCTTGCATATTACTTCGTAACAAAGCTGAAAGGTCAAATTCTCTGACACTTGTTTTCATCCGGTTTTCGTGTTTTTTTTCCTTCACACACTTGCTCATAAATAGGATGACACTCTCTGCTCAATTATTCACATCCTGACAATTGTCGCCAAAAATCCTCGGCTTGAAACCTACTACTATATTCGGTTAGAGATATTTGCATAACGCTGAGATAACCATGACATTCTTTCTTCCGTTTCTATGGGAGAACTTACATTATACGCTCTCGAAGGTTTGTTGTTTTCCAGATAATTATGCTACGAAAACGATAAAATAATTCATAATAAATACACATACATAATATACATAATATACCATAATATTATACATATATATATATATATATTATACTATATATAAATAAATATAGATGTTAATGTTCTTCATTGCAAGAATAGTGCCAAGGACAGGAATCATACACACACACACACACACACACACACACACATATATATATATATATATATTAATATATATATATATATATATATATATATTGTATATATATATATATATATATATATATATATATATAATACATATAGAGTTAATGCGTCTCCATGGCAAGGGTAGTGCCAAGGTCATGAATCAAAGCTTGACCTTCTTTTTCCCCTCATCGCTAAAACAAAAGTAAACAAACATATACAAATTAGCGTGAACATTTCATCACTGAGTAAATATAATTTGCAAATGTCAAAACAGAGAAAGCAATGATGAAAAACTGTCCCTGTTCGACAAAATTTCGACCACATTCTCTGCTTCCGTTCAGTCAAATAGCCGAAGGGAGCCTGATGCATACACCACACTGTAACGTTGCCATGCATAAGCCGTTGTCCTAACAGATGGCCTTGCTGCTATCCTATCACCCTCCCTGGCTCTTCCTCGGCATCGAAGCAACTCCAAACCAAATCTTTTGCACAACATCAAGTTTGTCTCCATCTATTTTCTTATAAAGCTCCATAATCTTACGTAGAATACCATAGCTTATTCAAGAAACGTTTCGCACACAGAAAACACGGTGCATCATCAGTCTGTGAAAATAAAAACAATTACATTATAAGAGGAATATTTTTAGTATTTATTGTGAATTCCTTTTATAATGTAATAGTTTTTATTTTCTGAGACTGATGATGTACCGAGTTTTTTGTGTGCGAAACGTTTCTTAAATAAACTCTGGTATTCTACTAAGATGTATCATGGAACCCTCCGAAATACTGTGATATTGCTTCCTGGTGCCTCCCCCCCTCTCCCTCTCCATCTCTCTCTGTACTTGTTTCAGTTCTTAGATTAAGACGCAACGGGTTTTAGTAGATTGTGCCCATCCCCATCCCCATCCAGCTTTCGCCGGAAATCGAACCCGAGTCCTCTCTTTCATGAGGAGTCGTAAACGACAGACTACGGCTGACATATACACACATGTATATATGTATAACTTAATCACGAAAGTCTGGAACGTGATAAATGCATAAATAAAGGTATAAGCCACGAAGGAAAGTGAAACACTGGACAGTCGGTCTGCTAAGTAAAGGACGTGAGTCGAAAGATCTTGTAGCTACACCAGTGTTTCACTTTCCTTCGTGGCTTATACCTTTATATATATATAATATATATATATATATATATATATATATATATATATATATATATATAATAAAAGAACTGAAACAATTGCATGACAACCCCTCAAACGGAAAATATGATGAGGATATAGAATCTAGACCAAAGGCCTATCGCTGGGACTTGTGAGGTTATTCAGCGCTGAAACGGATATAGACAGTAAAAGGTTGAAAAGGTGTCACAGGAGGAACACCTACCAGTTGCACTATGAATCAATTGTTAGGAGAGGTTAGATAAGTAAGATATAAGAAAGAGAATATGAACGGAGGCACCGTAAGAAAAATGAAAGGGGGTTGCAACTAGCGGACGAAGGGACGATGCAAAGAACGTTAAGTAATACCTACAGTGCACCGAATGAGGAACACTAACAGCACTAACCCGCTACGGGACACAAACGGAAAAGGTGAATGGTTCAATGTACTATTTCACCAAGCCATGCTCCTTATCTTCGCATTCCAGTTCCTAGACAATCACGTTCCACAGATTTGATATTCTACCCTTCATGTTTCCGAAAACTAGAAGAACGGTTTTTTTCCTCTGACTTATACAATAGAACCAAAATTTAACCTGAATGATTGTTATTATTTTCATGAAAAATAGTTATTCACGAGTGTAAAATTGGAACAATGTCGATTATCGTTTGCTTCTCTAACCAAACAGCGCGATAGATTCTGCGTTATATTCAAAAGGTAATATCTAGTGACTTATAAACCACCAAGCACAATTATCCAGGGTCAATATTTAAGAGGACATGAACTCTCTTTCTATATTTGGCTCTTCACACGAAATGTTCACTACTTCAAAGCAATTAATCCATGCGAACATCAAGAAGAGAGAGAGAGAGAGAGAGAGAGAGAGAGAGAGAGAGAGAGAGAGAGAGAGAGAGAATCTGCATGGATATTTAGATGTGAAAGCCCCACGACCGGGGGGAAGAGGGAGGGGGAAGACTTGGAACACCGACGGAAGGGGAAGACTTAAAGGGTTGGAAGCTGTAACTCTTCCAGCATAGGGATGTCCCTCGTTGGACTCATCCGGTGATGGGAGGGACCTACAGCATCAGGGAGGGACCAAGCCTCTTCATCTCTTGCGCAAGATAGAGTGTCACAGGTAATTAAGTTTGGAATTTTCAAGACATGTCTTACTAAGTGCGGAATTATACCTTTCAATCTATCACACAGGTTTATGCTTCATCAAGTATGACATTGATTGAAGTGGTGTGCTCAGTATGTATTAAAATTAAATATAAACTATGACACCAAAGCACATACAACTATGAATTCAAGTATAAACACGATATTTCAAGATAGTACAACCAACAGGAATATATTTACATAGTAAATCACCGTGAACTCTTATTCGTTACGCGAGTAGAAAGCTATGCTAAGCAACAATTAAGTTTATTTTCGTGTCTTATCAATAAAAGAAAATAATTACTCCAAAATTATGATGCAACCTTCATCAAAAACAATGCGCTCTAATGACCGATTCAACTTCAAGGGAAATGATTTCCAAGCAAAATAATTTTTTTTTCACCCAATCGTCAATATTCCTTTTTCCACTTCCCCTTTAATACCCGACACCTGGAAAACTAATTATAATCCGGAAAAACCTTAGCTTCAGCCAATATAGAGAAGCGTCAGAGTAATGGTGCTCGTTGTCTTCATCTGCTATTACTGAACCCAATTTGGATCCACAAGCCCACCCCACCCTTTTCAAAACCTCTTCCACAAACAGACCCGTCCCCCTACTCGCGCTGCTGCCCGGAAGAACTGTGAATGAAAGCCTATGGGTAGGGGGCAGGAAGAGGGAGAAAAGAAGGGGGAAGGGAAAGAGGTAGGGGATGGAAAAAGAAGGGAGGAGGGATGGGGTGGTGGAACTGGGAGAGGGAGAGGGATGGGAGGGTGAGGGGAAGATATAGAGGGGGAGGGAAGGGGAAGGAGAAATCCCATTTCTGTAATAGAAGAGAAAAATCATCTCCACTGAACATAAGCCTGTCTCCCTTTCAACAAAAGTCAGACCTTTTATAGAATGTGTGAAATAGACTGCACAACTGCACAGCAAAGTGGAGGAGAATCGTGGAAGGGTCTGTCTTCAGCAAACTGCACAAATTCATAATGGATTCGGTACACATGTACGTACTGCTAACTCACTGCTGTACTGTACTTCAGAGACTTCACCTTTCCTCTTTCCTCCCCCTACACGTAGCCCGTCATTCACAGTTTTCCCGGGCAGTGCCGGTTAGGTCAGCTAGTATATATATAAGGCTATAAACCATATCCATGATTTTTGTTTGGTTTAAATCCGTCAAGCCGTTTAGCCGTGACTGAATGACAGACAGACAAGACGGACACAACACCCATTATAGTATATATTATTATTATGTTTCTTACCCTCTTTCTTCTTCTTAACACCCCCTCTACTCTCCCTCTCACTCTCTCTATGTCACACCCTGTCCAACCCCGACCCCCTTTGGTGCTTATTGTCTTACTTCCACAGTATTTGATAGGAAGTCATATTTAGTATGTATGCCGAAAATCGAGTCATATCATTTACTAAGTTTACCCAAAATTAGTTATGATAAATTCGTAACGTTAAGTCTGCGCGCTGAACCAGGCCTGTTTCGGGGAAGGCGCCCCGTCCCCTCTGGTACCTTTTGTTGCTTGAAACCCCATTATAAACCATCTTAGGGGTCCCCACTATAACCCTGCCAAGTTTCATTCCCATCGGACTAGCCGTTTGGCCATGATTGAATGACAGACGGATGGACAGACATAACGCCCATTATAGTACGATTAGTGACAGTCACCTGGTGGACTACAACCGCCGACAGTATCTATCTAGGATTTGGGTGACTTTTTTTACACTGGAGATATATATATATATATATATATATATATATATATATAATATATATATATATATATAGTATATATATGTGTGTGTTGTGTGTGTGTAATAAATATATATATATATATATAGATATATATATATATATATATATATATATATATATATATGTTATATATATATATATATGTATATATATATATATATATAATATATATATATATATATAT
Organism: Macrobrachium nipponense; assembly: GCF_015104395.2. Taxonomy (NCBI): domain Eukaryota; kingdom Metazoa; phylum Arthropoda; class Malacostraca; order Decapoda; family Palaemonidae; genus Macrobrachium; species Macrobrachium nipponense. Next base: position 38,213,918 of record NC_087210.1, on the reverse strand, counting down.
ATATACACACACATTTATATATATATTACACACCTACATATTTTTTCCCTTAAAGGGTGTTGACATAGAGAGCGTTGCCCTTTGCCACCACAATCAGCTAACTACCTAGTACAGTACATAGTTCGTGACTCAAACCACCAGAGGCTCAATACCAGATGGCCCAATCATTTAGTCCTGCTTGGAATCGTAGCCTGGCTTTGCTTGTGGGGCGAGTTCTCTTTCTCACTACCTTACACATGATCCGAATAAACAGAGCTAGATTACAAAATTTTAAATATAGGACATTAGAGAAACAGAATTGAATGCGTATCTATACTGTCAAATTGACTAATACACAAGGGTTTGTAGACTGCAAGTCCCTATCCTAGGAATGTTACATTCTCCCCCAAGCACAGTCGTACCTAGTAACTATTATTCTGCTTGTTTACATAGGAACCAGTGGCGAGTGTGTCTGGTCACCAAGTTGGATGACAGCCTTTAGACTGGGAGTCTTATTTCAAGTAGACTATCCGTCACTGAATAAATATGCATGCACAGCGTTCTATATATATATATATATATATATATATATATATATATATATATATATATATATAAATTATGTATATGCACATGGTATAAAATACTGTATAATGTTGTGGAGGATGAAGTAAAATCTATCTGGTGAGGATAAAGAAGGGAATGAAACCCTAACCACTCGATTATACGATTCCACACAAACACATTTAAAAGATTAAGTAGCCTATAATTTCTATCCGTCTGGGGAGAGGGAGACGAGAGAAAGGGGAAGAATTTTTTTCGCTGAAAAGGAAATGTCATTCCTTCAAGAGTATTCCTAATAATATTAACAAGAATGGGCTACAGCACAAATTTCTGCATATTCTCATCGCATGAGAGAGAGAGAGAGAGAGAGAGAGAGAGAGAGAGAGAGAGAGAGAGAGACAGAGAGAGAGAGCGCTACTACATGTTACGAGACATGTATGCAAGCTGAACAGACTGAAAGCACAACAAAAAAGAAAAACATAAACCGTATCATATGAACGAAGGCGCCACGAAGCCCCAGGGCCGGGGAACAAGGAGATCTTCTATGAAGGAAGTTTACAGACAACATCATGAAGAGCTTCCCATCGAAATTTTTCAGTCGGTGGACGGACAAGGACAAGTCTTTTTCAAGCCAGGAATGTCACTGATATCTCCAGAATATCCACATGAATACAGCCACTGTCCTCAGCCTTTACAGTTTCATTGACAAGTGCATGAAGACTGGTCATGTCTAAGCTACTTAAGCCTTTAAAATGAACAGTTTTCGTCGACCTTCTTCGCAATGATCTCAAAAATATATTTGTGTGCTTTTACACTCCGTGATACTTCTTAACTACCATTATCGAGAGAGAGAGAGAGAGAGAGAGAGAGAGAGAGAGAGAGAGAGAGAGAGAGAGAGAGAGGTGTGGGTTGGAGATGCCCCCCCCCCCCCCACACACACACACAAGAAAAAGGTTACAACAACAATAATAATAATGGTAAAAATGACGCTTCCAGATACATGAACTTTGGTAGCATCAGCAGCAGTAGATACTCTCCTCTATACCAGGCTCCATCATTCCTTAATTATCGACATAAACAGCCAAGCCGTTGTATCTAGAATTACATAACACTGCACTCTGATTCTACATAAAAGATTCAGTGTCACCTTAGACAAGAAGACTGGCGGAAAGTGACAACTCAAACGATAAGCCGTTGGACCTTTAAGGTCACCCAGCCTATCTTAATATGAACATAAATGGCACTTTGAGCAAAGTGCCATAAGGTTACGAGTGCCACTGTCGATCGAGTACCCAACAAGGATATAACCTGCGTCCAATAAGCCTTTATATTGCCAGGGAAGATGAGAGTGAAACGATTACTTTTATGAGATTGTAACTGACATGTTAATACCATGAGCTTTTCATTCAATGAAAACATGGATGGGAAAAGCACTCTTTTGAGGATAATTAATGTCTTATTGTCGATGTTTAATGATTCATATTTCGGCTAGGGCTTCACTCGCCATAAGAAAGGGAACAAAATACAATTAGAAGGGAACTGACCATTTTTAAGAAGGGAATTTCATGCGAGCCGTCCTGGGCTAGAAGTGTAAGGATGATCTGAAGAATAAACGAAGTCAAAACGTACACCTTTATAGCAACACCTTGGTAAGGATCATCACTCTAAAGGGAACTTCGTCAGGGGAAGAAATTCTGCGACATTGCCATGAGCGAACTGTAACGTCACAGTGAACTGCTTTGAAGATCGGTGGGATTAAACTCTCTCTCTCTCTCTCTCTCTCTCTCTCTCTCTCTCTCTCTCTCTCTCTCTCTCTCATATGCTTGCATGAGGTTAAGTCTCTATAATTTCTTTTTTACTAATTATGGTCTAGCATATAGAGGATAATAACAATTATGTACAATGAGTTCACAGCACCAGATCAAATTAAAAACCACTAAAAAAGTTTACGAGAGATCTGGATGTTATTGATTTTGGGCTCTTTTCTCCAGAGACTAAATCTCACCAGGCACAATTCCCCCAACAAGCCACTCCCCCTAATACCAGATAAACCCAAAGTATAACAAAATAACAGTCAATTCCACGTTCATCCTTAAAAGCTGCTGGATCAATGATGAATCCCATGACGCAGATAATTTGTACATCAATGCACTTTATTCACCTAGTCTACAATGGTCGTCATCGACAGGACAAACCCACTTTTAGTACTGCACCACTCGCCTCTAACTTGCACACACACACTCGCGTTTCCTTCTCCTTTGCATATTTTCCGAATTATGCACACCTTTCTTCAACGAAAAGGGCTTGGGTTATCATTCCTTTCCCTAAAGAATGATCTTATAACAGGAAGGCTCCTGTTATAAGATCGGAAGAAGAATAACATACAAGAGGATATACTACAAACATGTATTTTCTCTAAGAAGCTCAAAGAAGCAACAAACATTACAGCCATTTCCAGTCATATACTTCTACTGCTGAACTACTCATAAAACCTCTGCGGAGAAAACTTTTTCAATAACCTTTCCCAAACACAGACACACAAGGCTCTCAGCAGCAAGCTGTACACCCTATACACATTACCTTAACATTTGTCTTAAACACAGACTAACACTTCTACCTCTTAGATTTTAAGGCCTTTACCCAATACTTAATAATTAGAAAAAAATGCTAGTCAGTGCAGAAAACCCAACAAACTATACTCTGTTTTTTACCATCTGTCCATCCGCCTGTGGTGTTTGCGCATGGTAACACTGCGTCCCGGGCTTTGAATAATATCCTATTTCGAATATTAACGGTGTAATTCGCATTCAGTAAATTATTAAAACACTTTTCAGTTGCAAATGTGCACCCAGATATCCTTTTGTTTACCTAAAACGTACACATAGCGTAACTTTTTAAAGCCCGGACGCAGTGTTACCATGCGAAAACACCACAGGCGGATGGACAGATGGAAAAAAAACAGAGTATAGGTCTTTTTGTTGCCTTCACCCTAATCTCCAGGCCTCAGTTTGACAGGTAGCAATCTTGTTTATCAAGCAAAAGGACTCAGCTTCTACACATGAGTGATGATGGGGAGATGGTATCATTCTGTCAAAAATCCATTGCGCCTCTGTTGCATTTAATAGTAAATAATGCACCAGGTAGTTGATGAACCGTTGTGGTAACCAAGATCAAAAAGGGTATATATGTCTAGCACCCTCACACCAAAAACTTGCTGTACACTATAAGACTAGAATTGCTGGTGGCGGCACATCCTCAAAGACGATGGTATGGTAAAAAAAATATATTTTTGCATGTGTATACACACATTATAATATATATATATATATATATATATATATATATATATATATATATATATATATATATATAATCAATAGGTTTTAATTTTACCACTTGTATTTGTAATTGCCACAATAACCTCTTGGTTAATTTGATCAGCTAATAACCCCCTTTTCTGGGATACGCTCGTCACTACACAACTTCGCCTCCGTAATAAAGTTCAGGCGAAGCAGGACCAACTTCCATTATGGAGGAGGGAGATTCTGACTGGCGCTCACTGGGTTATGAGGATCCGCACTCCGAACTCCAGTCTGTAGTGACAAGCGTATCCTACCAATCTGAAGAAATCAACAAGTTATGAGGGCAATGTCGCTTTTACAAATACATACAGCACAGAGCTGATCAGGCCGAGAACGAAAGACCAAGTCAACTTCAACCAACCCCAATCTTCCTCCATTACTCGAATCCCACTTTACTCTTACCCTAAAATAGTCGCCAATATTCAAGTCAATTACATCATGTCGTCGGAATGTTGAGAGTGACGATCTCCACAGGATCGAACGCATCTTTCACAGAAGCTGGACTAATGTTCAGAGAAAGTGCTGATGTTTCCCACAAAATGCCCAAGAGTGAAAAGATATATTACGGAAATATGAAAAAAAAAAAACCACTAGGTTTATATACAGACATACATTCCTTAAATGCGTGTGCGGGTGAGGGGCGCCTAAATATACCTCAACATTTACGGAAATTAATTCTCTCACTTTGTGTTTCAAGTAGCCCTGCTATTAAACCTTGACAGTCACGGTGCTGTAAACATAAGGGAAATAATCCTTATCACGGGTGATGATAGAATGCAAATTTAAGGATAAAAGACAGAATACACTATTGTCCAATTAAATATAAGCATACCGATTACTTTTCCATAGCAAATTCCTCTTCAAACTCAAAATACGAATTCGACGCGATGACCTCCAATGGCAAGAAGAGCGCTAATATACAGCATACTGGAGAGTTTCTGCTACACATGTCCCCGAGTTGAGTTGAATATAGGATTTCGGCCAAAGGTTAGGGACTGGGACCTATGAGGTCATTCAGCGCTGAAATGGAAATTGACAGCTAGAGGTTTGAAAGGTGTAGCAAGATGAAAACCTCGCAGTTGCACTATGAATCAAGTGTTAGGAGAGGGTGGAAAGTAAGATGAAGAAAGAGAATATGAAAGGAAGTACAATAAATGAGGAAAAAGTGGTTACAGATAGATTCCGAAGGCACGCTGCAAAGTACTGCCTACAGTGGACCGCATGAGGTCCACTGACGGTACTAACCCCCTGCGGAGCAAATGTCCACGAGAAACCCCGAAAACAACTACGATTAACTTTCACGATCTGCCAAAACCGTTGGACAATGACACGGCAGCGAGGAGCTAAGATGGCGCCGGATGCCATCAATTTGAGTGACCTCACAGGAAGGCACAACCACCACAGGGAGGACGATGACTCGGGACTGACTGGTAGGGACAGGGGGAGGAGGGGGCTTCCAACCGTTCAACGAACCTCGACACCAAAGGTTACATGAATTAGGCGATAAGGACCAGGCCCTTCGCTTCATTCCGCACTGCTCTTTAAAACAGGAAATGGTCCCCAAGAGGAAGACAATGGTGCTCCCGTCACTTGGCACTTATTCTCTCTCTCTCTCTCTCTCTCTCTCTCTCTCTCTCAATGAAAAAGAGGCACACAGAAACAACAGTAACCTTAACGTAAGCATAAGTCAAAATAAACATTTCTCACCCATTTACATATGTATAAATTAGCCTTTTACATATCAGCACATTATGATACCAGGATGTCAAAATCTATGAAAGTTCAAAGCTGTCCAAATCGATCGAAGAAGTTCAACGTTTTCCATATAAATTAAAGAAGTTCAACGTTTTCCAAATATATTAAAAAAGTTCAAGCCCGTCCAATATATCAAATAAGTTCCAGATAGTCTAATGTCTTAAATAAGTTCCAGGTTCTCCACTGTATTAAAAAATAAATCAAAGAAGGTCAAAGGTGGCAAATCTAGGGAAAAAAGTTCAAGGATGTCCAATATATCAAAGAAATTCAAAGCTGTCCAAAAAATAAAGAAGTTCAAGGCTGCCACATTAAAGAAATTGGAGGCTGTCCAAATATATATATTAAAGTTCAAGTTTTTCCCAATATATGAAAGTTAAATGTAAAGTCTTTAAAAAAACTATGAAACCTTTACAACTGGCAGGCGGTAATATTCTAAACATGATAATCAACAGCATACGTCCTAAATAGTAGGAAACATGACTAGTTAAAACTAATATAGTTTTTAAAACACTGTGAAACAATATATATATATATATATTATATCTATATATATATATATATATATATAAATAAATTAAAGGTATGTCTCAGAAAATGCCCAACAGTTTCGTCCTCCAATAGACCTCTTCTTGGAGCGTTTATTAAGGAAAGAGATAAGTTTACAGTGCAGCAGCCAAGAAAAAGACCTAAAAATTTTTTAAACAATACAGTTACCAAAAACTAGCAGTTTGAGCTACAAACTATTAGCAGTGCTGCTGAATAGTTTGTAGTCAAACTGCAAGTTTTTGGTAACTGTATAATTAAAAACTTTTAGGCCTTTCTTGGCTGCATGCACTGTAAACTT
>NC_087210.1:38169914-38202414 GCF_015104395.2 Macrobrachium nipponense | reverse complement strand
CGTAAACCGCTCGTCCAACGAGGAACTGGGGTGGCATAGAAACCCGGAAGTTAATGCTGACGACGGTCCAGCCAACCCCACCTCGAAAAATGCAATCCCCATAAAAAAATGGGGAGTAAATACCATCATGTGGAACTGGTGGGGAACATGATGAGAAGATACTGATTCTGCTGAAGAGCTTGGGGATAAATATGGAGAAAAACCCTCAAGAATCCCTGACTTGGTGTAGCAACCCTCAAGTTAATTCCCCCCGCCCCCAAAAGAGATAACATCCCCCAATTCCAAATAATGAAAATTGAAAATAAAAATATTTAATAATGATAACATCGCGGTGGCGCCAACTTTTCAGGTGGCGAAGAAACACGTAAGGTAATAAATGTCACCGACGGCCCAAACCAATAATAATACTGCGGTGTTCCTCCTGCTTGCTCGGCATTCCTGCTGGAAGGTAATAATTAAAACGCCAGTTCTGGACTTCATTCCGATAGCGGCCTAAAGAAGTTGGTCATCGACTCGAGAGACTCTGAGTCATTTCCACCGAGGTTGATCCATATTGTGCCACTGCCATCCTCGTTAAGGATATTTCTGCCTATTATTAGCATCCATTAATAACAGCGTTATTCATTTCGCATTCTATTATTATTCTATTGGCTAGGGATGAAGATAATAAGTAGAAGAGGTAAAAGAACGCGATAAGAGAAGTAAAGGAATAAATGAAAATAGGAAAAGGAAGGTAAAAATGAAAGGAGCTAGAGTAATATCCAAAAGAGAGGAAACTGAACTAGAAGGCGATGACTGAGACAGGTAAGGAGGCCGACCGAGGGAATGAGGGCGGCGAAGAAAAGGAGGACCATTAGAGCACACCCCGAAGTTCATGAATGCAGTTCCTGTCACAACTGATGTTTACCAAAGGAGGTAAATCAAAACACTCTTCTTCGCCACGCGAACAAGGCACCTTGCGCAACATTCCAACGCCGACAACAATGGAAAGTGCTCCAGGACTTTATCAAAAGTTTCCACAGAATATCTTGAGAGAGAGAGAGAGAGAGAGAGAGAGAGAGAGAGAGAGAGAGAGAGAGAGAGAGAGAGAGAGTCTTCATTCTGACTGAGTGCACAATGCAGTAATCAATAGGGCCTGAGAGTTGTGAGACGGACACTGAACAATGGTTGGAAAAGAGTGCGGAGGTGGGGAGGAAGTGGAGAGAAAAAGCCAAAAATGTGTGAATTTAATATTCAAGCTAATGAAATCCATAAAGCTTCCGTGCAGGCGCACAGGTGTGAAAATAAAAATCCAAAATGTAATGGAACTGTGAAAATAAAAATCCAAAGTGTAATGGAACTGTGAAAATAAAAATCCAAAATGTAATGGAACTCCAAGTTGAAAGAGCAAGCTATAGAGGATGCTTAGAAAAAAATATCTAATTTTTTAGAAATTGTGGTGAAAGTAACAGAAAATATTCTGACAAAACAACATACAAAATTAAGGGTTATATAATTCAAATGTGATTTCTAGATGGGTCTCTTTAAAACCTAACACCTATATTTTAGCTAGTCCGGAAATTTCCCATGCAAAAACAATATGCCTCCTAATGGAGGCACAGTCCAACTTACGAAAATTAAACACAACAATCACATTCCAAACCTATTTCCTTACACGCATCCTCCAAACAGACACTTCTCCATCTTCCACTGGAATGTTTTCAGTCAGTTATTTCCAGTCAGTTATTTCCATCTTCTGGCGAAATCGTCGGCACCAGAGAACGAGAAAGATTTCGCCATCTTTCATCCACCTCCTCAAAAGGCTCATTCAACCCCTCTGCCATTCAATGGCGCTCTGAAGCCAAAAAGAGAAGCCTGAGTAAGAAAAACCTTTTGCACCTCATTATACTCGAGGCTTTTCTGGCTGATCCTGGCTGACCGTACTCCTCGCTCGTCAATAACCCTTCCGCTAATGGCGTCTGATGCTTGAGTAGTCGTGTCGTTTATGTTTAAAATATATAAAAAAAGTAAAATTCTTAATTTCGTACTGAAACGATGCGCTGGATGAAGCACTGAATTGGAGTGCCTCTGGAACTTCGGACATAAAACCCGACTGAAACATTAAAAACAGCTATTGGTCGTTTGGTTGACGATTGTGAGGGGAAAAAAATCAACCAATACCAAATGTGACATCCAGATACGTAGTGTGCAAAGAAAAACAATTTCATCGCACATTAAAGCATAATACATAATATATACCCGAGATGAAACGAATAATAAATTACAAATCTTAGTTTGCAGTCAACGAAAGAACTAATAAGCAAAACAAAATATCTAAATGCAATAACAACAAAGTGGGTACGGGATACCCGTGATAGTTCAAAATTTACCGAAGGTAGTCCTTCCACAATGATTTTCAACAGACATAACAACCAGAAAAATGAAGTGATTCTTTTCCTTCTCTTACCGCATCCAAATAGTGACATACAGGAGACATGTGAGGTCGCAAGTGGAGACAGAGCAACTTATAAGTAGGAGAGAAAAGGAAGGGCTCGCTACGCAATCAAGACATGTGTAAGAGGCAGCCATAACGAATATTAACTCCATTCTTCTATACTGACATGACTCGTCTTAACAATAAGCGAATATGCCTAAAATGTAGCGCTGCTATTTGCCCTAACCAGCACAAACGGGGATGACTGTGTCAACACAACCAGAACAGACCGTTAACTGATGTTGCCACTCGGGTATGAAAGCATCAAAACCGAACTTTAACTAACCATACGATCCACAGGCGAGATTCCACTCGATTATTCGCAGTGAAATTTTTTATGTCCTAGGTTTGAATGCCAACAACCTCGCATCATCCCAGATTGTCTCCTTTTATTATTTATGGTCATCTGAATTTTCGCCATCCTCAATAAAAGTTAGTCATGTAGATACCTTGTAAAATTTTACTTTAATAAGACACATCCGGGCAGATTGAAGCGGCTGAACGTCCAAAATTCCTATACCTTCTATTGAGGCATTACGATTACACACAGCTCAGTACCAGGAGTTGCATTTTCCCTCGCTATAATAATAATAAAAAGGACTCCAAAGATTTATAACATATGCACATATAAAATTCTGCCTTGTCCGTCATTTAAGTCTTCCCTGCCACAGTATAAACTGGGACTCACCTATTAATTTTCTTTCTCTAGAAAGCTTGGGTCGTTTCAAATGGCAAGACAGTCGAAGGCGTCTCGAGTGAAAGGCCTTTTGTATCATGAAGAAGTCTCCAGAAAGAAAGGAACTGAATTGGATACTACCAGACAAGAATAAGACAACATGTTTTGGATATACGTTATATATATATATATATATATATATATATATATATATATATAATATATATTATCATATATATACATAATCTATATATCCAATATATACATATATATATATCTATATATATATATATATCATATACACACACACACACACACCTGGATAATAACTATGAGAGATAAGAGGCTGGAGACAGAAGATAAAGCACATTGAAGACACATTTGACGGAATGTGACAGAGGCGCTCTCGGTCGTGAATATATATATATATATATTATATATATATATATATATATATATATATGTGTGTGTGTGTGTGTGTGTGTATATATATATATATATATATATATATATATATATATATATATATATATATATATATATATATATATATATATATGTGTGTGTGTGTGTGTGTGTGTTTACATGCATGCCAGAGTAACTCATCTATAATGAAGAAATCCGAAATAAGCTCTTAATGATGACTTTCGTTACAAACTACAATTCACAAGTTCATGTCATAAGTCATTGACAGTCAGCATGCTCCGGGAGACAGAGATCCCTTGACCACAAGAATCCGCTCACTTTCTGGCTCACAAACGAATTCAAGGCACAAGAATCATGGGTCCAAAATAAACTCGGCTGTCGAGCAAACTGAACAAATCCTGATATGAATAACTAATACGATCGTACTTTCCGATATCGTAAACTACATCCTGTGCCTGTTAAAAATGTCAACTCAACGGAAGGGAGGGCAGCGTTCAACGATAATGTTTACTAATACCAAACTTTTTTATTTTTGCACTTGGTAAAAATCTCAAGGAAGGTGAAGGTCCAGGGAAGTGCCGTAGGTTGTTAAAATTGCTGTTGTGTCTATAAAAGGCTCTATTTGGTGATTACTTTAATTCAGATTATTCCTAACACACACATCCTTTTCTTCTCACGAGAATGTTGACGACTCTGGTAAAATACACGTCTTAATTGCTGCACGTTTTCAGTTTTAATAAGTCATGATGCCACATTAATGTTTGATATTCCTTTTCGAATTTAAGAAAAATACAATATTACCGTGATCATCTTATTGGGAAGTAGTAAATCCAAATGCATTCCAACCCAGGTGGTGCAATAGCGCTACAACTACGAACAACAAACTGGCCACTGTGCTAAGTAGTAGAGTTTGATCTCTTTCAAACACACTCAAGTGAACTAAGTATGAAATTTGTGACGTATAATCATACGAAAAATAGAGTACAGGTTTATTCGATTCGATTACTGTCTCCCCTCCTCAAACAAACCCTGGAAGTCTCCCACCGCTTCTCTTTTTCAGATTCTTATATTTCTCTTTTTCTGAATATTTTATCTTTCATTTTCAAAAGGTGGGTTCGTCCCGAGTCACGAAAATGACTGTTATTTTCTTTCGTGCCGGTCAGATAAGGGCACTGCTTTGGCCCTCTCCCGGGATTTAGATGCAAAATATGGAAAATATGCAAACAAACTATACCAGGTAAAATAAGGAAAGCACGCAGGACATTAATCCACTACGCACCAGCATCGATAATGCAGCGTCTATTCAATGCGTTGCCAGCTCATCTGAGGAATATAACAGGTGTGAGCGTAGATGTGTTTAAGAATAAGCTCGACAAATATCTAAACTGCATCCCAGACCATCCAAGATTGGAAGATGCAAAATATACCGGAAGATGTACTAGCAACTCTCTGGTAGACATTAGAGGTGCCTCATACTGAGGGACCTGGGGCAACCCGAACAAGATGTAAGGTCTGTAAGGTAAGAGTCATGTGACGGCTATCATCAGCACCAACAGACAATGAGAATCACAGCAGTTATCCTCTATCTCAAGAAACACTTGTCATCGATAGATAGGTTTCAGGCAATTTAGTTCCCGTTTCCTTTCTATTCTGTCCGGACCTCTGATCAATAAGACTATCGTGTGTCCCTTCAATTGGCGTTTTCCAAGAGTGAACTACAAAAAAAATCAGCTATTGCTTTTTTAACTTTATACACTTCACGCGAAGGTTAATTTTCAGGGCAGTAAATACCTACCACACGGCATCCGAATACGATCATTCTGCCATACCCCTAGAAACGTCTAACTTATTTCCACGAGATGACATTCCTCGTTAAGGAGAGTAAGTTGAACGTGCGTCTACACAACAGCGGACGCAAGAGCAATGAATACATAAACAAACGGAGCAAAAAAAAAAAAAAAAAGCAAGAATCAAAGTGGTAACACTCACGGCTATGATGGGCGAAGCAGAAGGCGTCGAAGACGAGGCGGAAGCAGTGTTGGTATTGTTGTTGTTGTTGTTGTTGTTGTTGTAGGTAGCAGTAGAGGTCACCGACGAAGCCGAGAACCCCGACGTCGATGATTGTGGGGTTGTAGGTGTTGTTGCCGTTGGGGAGGAGGAGGGGGATGGGGAAGGGGTGAGGTCAAGCATGGGTGGTGGAGGTGGTGTGGGCGGCAGCGTCGTGGGTGGTGGGCCACCATTAGCGGTGGGCGTGGAGGAGATGGTAAGCGGCGCAGGTGTTGGCGGAGGAGCCGTGTCCGTCATAATCACGCCCACGATGAAGACACCACAATGCCGAAGAGGAGGGCGGCGGCGATGATGATGATGGAGGTGCAATGGTGGAGGAAGAGGAGGAGGAGGAAGAGGATGAGGAGGAGGAGGAGGAGGAGATTGGAGGAGAGAAGAAACACAACACTTTAGTTAATTGCACTTGTCAGAAAAATATCGTCTGCTTACACAAATGAATAAAAAATAAATCTATTATTATTATTACTAATAATAATATTTATAAAAATGGTAAATACACGAGAGCACTTCTCTCCGGTCCTTTCTCTCGTCTTCCAGGTCGCTTCCTGTCACTTCATTTCCTGTTCTTAAAAGATTAAGTCTAAAAATCCTGAAAGGAAGAAAATAAATAAATAAAAAATAAAACTATTCTCATTTACGGAATGTAAACTGCATAAGAGGCAACAAAGCCTTCTATGAATAGGCCTGCAGGATAAACTAACGAGGTGCCGAGAGATAGAGAGAGAGAGAGAGAGAGAGAGAGAGTGAGTTACCCTCTTCCACCTCTTTTCAAGATTCGTTGGAGTGGGGAGAAAGAGCGGAGGACTCGCAGGTGGTATACTTGACACTGTCTTCCACAGTTTTAAAAGATTTACGGACGAATAAGCAATTGGCTTTATTAGGAAATCTCCCTCATTAATGCTAATCTAATCAAGCCTTTATACTTTTGTATATGTTTCCTATGTGCCCGTGTGAACACCACACAAACCCGCAAGGGCAGAAAGGTATCTACAATTCTTATAATTCTTGTTCGAGTCCAGATACAATATGTCGTTTATTAAAACAATCATAGAGTTTTATATACGAAATCATATAATATACATGTGTGTGTGTGTGTGTGTGTGTGTGTGTGTGTGTGTGGGGGGGGGGGGGGGGGGGGGGGGGGGGGTTAGACAGAATATGGTGCGAGGAACAAGTTTTACACTGAAACAGTTACCTGAAAACTTTGAAGGTAAAAGGAAACTGCTATATTTGCCTCAAAGTGACGAAGGGAGAGTGTGGAGGGTGTTCAGGGCAAACAGAAGGTAAAATGTTGAGATCAACTGACAGTTTCTACGCAGCAGCGAAACACGTATTAGAATATATAGTTGGAAAGTGACTGGCTTTGAGTACAAAATGGGCTGAGACAATGGTGGCTGTTAAAATCTCCATGGGCAGAGTAATGCCAAGTTAGCTAGGGAAAGTTCAGAAGCTGTAGGAGCAATGTGACACCTGGTCGATTAACGGAGTGTGAGGAATGACAGACATTGCAGTGCTCTTTGAAGAAGGTGAAGACCAATTTCAAAGATGAGCAAGGTTGGGTGTCAGCAAACGAAGAAGAAAGATGTACAAACGTGATAAAACCAATGAGCACTGAACGTTAAGGTGCGTCCACACGGTCGAACAATGTCCGACGGACAAACATTGTTACCATATCATAGGCGAAGCAGGATGACGTTATAAGCGTTGAAACGATGGAAGTAGATCTGGCAACAAACAGTGGTACCGGATGAAGTTGTATACCTCTACTTTTACGCTGCTCACAAGGCAAAGACCGGCGGACAATTGTTAATTGGTAAAAATGTTTGTCCGTCGGACATTGTTCGACCGTATGGACGCACCTTTAGTATCAGCAGTGAAGGAATGGAAGAAGCTGTCTGTGGATGCCCAGCAGGATCTACGAAGGGATTATCAAAAGGTCTGTCATTCATGTTGTATATGTGGTTTATGAACTGAAAGAATGAAAATGGTGCTCAGATACGGAGGGGTAGGTGGTGGTATACAAGGGTTGGTTGTGACAGCACAGGTCAGAGCATTTTGAGATGGTTCAATCATGTGGAAATAATGGAGAATAGTAGGGTGCTCGAAAATGTACACAATTCGGAAGTGTTGAGAGGAGGCGAAGAGGACAAGTAAACTAGTACTTGAAAGGCGCCTAAACATCCAGGAAGTGGGAGCGCGCGCACAAGATGGAGGTGAACATGCTGTTGATGAGCAATTGTGGATAAGCGATTCATTTTCTTCATTTTCCTTGGAGTCAACCACTGCGACGGGAAATGACAAGAGATTTCACTTTACAGATAGGAATCAAAAGCGCACGTTCCACCCAGGAAGTTATATCGAAGCAATGATTCTCAGAGAGAGAGAGAGAGAGAGAAGAGAGAGAGAGAGACTTAAAACCCTCGACATGATCCTTAGACCACAGTGCATATAAAAAGAGAGAGGGACTTTTATAACCAGACATGATCCCAAGAATACATCGAACACAAGCAAGAGAGAGAGAGAGAGAGAGAGAGAGAGAAGAGAGAGAGACTCTTGCTGTCTTGCATCGTGCGTGTAAACGCCATAAGTCATACACTGTCACGATTAAATACTACCAATAAAAATGCACTTTCCTGAAACTACACCCTACCTGTTGGTTTGATCCTCAATTTCCGAACTATCACCGTTCGACTGACCTCCTTCACTATTACAAATAACATGGCAACCTCGATGGAAATATTGAAGCAACTGACACCCTGATGCACAACGCATTCGGGATGAGACACCCTAAGAGATCATCGTCAAAAGATGCTGGTATCTGAGAGCGAGAATGCGAATCTTGCCCGCTGGTCCGAGTGGTTAAACTACTACTCACCACCACCGTGTAACAGACAGACGACTTCAAAACGGCCGGGTTTGGTAACTGGTTATCGCTGAACTGAATTACCAGATGAGAAAACTGCAGGAAACACCCAGAAATATGCACCACGAGTCACTAGTGAGAAGTTATTACAAAGAAGTACAATTTAAATGCATAACAGGTTTCGCCTCCTGGAAAGGTAGGCTTCCAGTTGCACCAGACATCTACTAAGACTTGCTTTCAATTGTTCTAAATTTAACCTCAACTTTTGATTAATCTACTCGATAAATTGCGTACCCCTGACTATAAGGCATGTGATCTACCAGGGATCTTAAAGAACTGTTCTTTAGGTCAAAAAGGTAATATATTAATAAACTTAAATTTAAGACTAAAGTGGTATGATAGGGAAGCGTCAACACATACTAAATACGGAATAGCTTAACGTCACGTTAAATTTAGCATAAATCAAAAGCACATCAATTTATATAGCTGTTTCTTCCATGATATCATAGTCCATGTTCGAGCCCTTATACATACATACACACACACACACACATATATATATATATATATATATATATATATATAAAATCTATCAACAAATCGTTTTAATATCTGAATACTTTGCTTACTAGGTTGAAGGAAGGGTTTTATATGTAAGTATTTATGTAAGTGCATATATATATATATATATATATATATATATATATATATATATATATATATATGGTAACGACTTCTCGGTACGAATTGTTATTATTCTTCCAGTGGTTTTCGATTTATCATTAAGTCACGTGCATCTACTGTGATTTTTAAGCCCGCACACGCGCGCGCACACACATTTACATACATTCATACATACATACATACACACACAATATATACACATATATATATATATATATATATATATATATATATTATATATATATATATATATATTACCTGCTGATAAGAATAATAAGAATAAACTTTATAAAAAATTTGCAATATACAACCTTGAACAAAAGCGGTAAGATTCAACATGGTTTTAACACGTTTCAACACGTTGTATGTTGAATGATATTTACGAATTATAAAGCCAACATTTTTGTATAAATATGATCTTTGAAGACGAAAAGTCTGAACTTTCATCTGTACTCAGCATGCAGCGAAAGTAGGTATTGTCCTAGATGATGGAAAACTCTGCCAAATTGTCAGCACGTAATTGGGTACACAATGAAGGCTTTTCACGATACCGAAAAGAGCGAACATTTTGCGTAAAAAAATAAAATGGTCGTCTAACATCAGCATACTTAGCCCCTACAAAGAAGAAAACATCTGCACAGTGTTTACCATATTTTACAATATAGTTCAGAGCTGCTTTCGAGGTTACTGGGCAACACAGGAAGGAAGTTCAATTTATAAATAGTACTACTCTAACGGGATATGGTTCTAATTGCAATCGGTACCTCAAAGCCCAGTAACACACCTTACGGTCCTCATTTATTCCTCCAAAATAAAGAAGTACTACATCCTAAAAGTAATAAAACAAAAGTAATAAAACAAAAAATAGTGATCAGCAAGTTCATAAACAGCGCATCGCAAAGGAATCCTTCGGTGTCTGGCTTCGTATAACTGCGAAATCTCATGTCGAACCAAAGCAAATCCGAGGTCAAGCTTTTGAGGTTGCACAAGACGACACCCCCCCCCCCCCCCCCTACACACACAAGAGAGAGAGAGAGAGAGAGAGAGAGAGAGAGAGAGTAACCCAATGCTCACAGATAGGATATGAAGGCAGATAGAAGATAATGATTGCGAAGAAGTGGCGGAGGAGGAGTGCTAGGTCCATTATTATTCAGCCCAGAGAGACGAGGGACCAGGAGGGTTTAAGAGAGCCAATGAATGTACCAACTGCGCAGAGCAACAATAACCGAGGAACAATAATGATGGCTGTGGAACAACAACAACAACAACCAGCATCTGATATGCAAATAAAAAAAGGGCGAAGATGACACCATCATGAATATTTTAGAAAAAGAGAGAGAGAGGAAGGAGAGAGGAGAGAAAGAAGAGAGAGAGAAGAGAGAGAGGAGAGAGAGAGAGAGAGGATGAGGAACATACTGAATACGATCTAAGGCTGTCCGCATTTCTAATGATGGGGATCTCCGGAGGAGAAATGACTCTTCAATGTTCTCTCGGATATTTACAGAATAATTCAAATACAAAATTAAGTAATGTACGCCTACCAGCTAAAGGCAAAAGGGTTCCTACTCACAATAATATCAATACGCACTGAACCACAAAAATGGCACACTCGTTCATTTTTTAAAGACTGATTTTTGGCCATAGAAAGGATCCATGGGCCTTGGAGGACAACTTAATGACCTTTGTTGATTTCTAAAAGTGGCAAAAATTTTCAAAATAAATGTAACAATGTGCACTCTGACCAACATACCACAAGAACATAAATGTGGGATCGCTAATCCACAAAACCAGAAGATCCCAATATTTTTTTCTTTTACTTTTATTTGTTTTCTCTAAACTGTCAGCAACTATTATGACTCCTAAACATCACCCTAAACTTAAGCCATGCGATTTCTCGAATACCACACATACCAGCTATAAATACATACTGTGCCATGATTTCAGATGGTCACGAGCTCTCTCTCTCTCTCTCTCTCTCTCTCTCTCTCTCTCTCTCTCTCTCTCTCTCTCTCTCTCTCTCTCTCTATATATATATATATATATATATATATATATATATATATATATATATATATATATATAAAGGGGAAACTCATGCACTCTATTTTCGAGTATTTATACAAAGTTCAAGTACTATATAAATGCAAACATCGCCACACAAAATGCTGATAAATAAAATTAATACATTAATGCTGGCATTCTCTCTCTCTCTCTCTCTCCTCATTCTGTTCGTCTCTCTCATCTCTCCGGTCTCGTCTCTCTCTCTTCTCTCTCTCTCTCTCTCTCTCTCTCCTTATTTTTGTGACATACCAGGGTAATTACATCTACCGTTCAGTACAAGGTCTCAAAACACAGAGCTCGGAGACTTGAAGTAGTCATGTTAGATGTATTCTTGGAAACCGTGAAATAAATGTGCTCGTTTCGAACAAAACTTTGTACAAACCGAGACCTTTTATGGTTTTATGTGATATACAGAAGATCACAGAAAAAATAAAGAAATCCAACGGGGGCAATACTTTATGGGTTTAAAAATAAATCTGTACATGATTAACAGTTTCTCGTTGGAGGGAGGAAGAGAGTTACGTGCTTGCCTATCAATTCGGTAGTCCGGAGTTCGATTCCCCCCACTCTGGTAACGCGGAATCAGAGGAATTTAATTTTGGTGATTAGAAATTTATTCCTCGTTATAATGTAGTTCGGATCCCACAATAAGCCTGTAGCCACGTAAAAACATCTAATCCCTTCGGCCAGCCCTAAGAGAGCTGTTAATCAGCTCAGTGGTCTGGTTAAACTAAGATATACTTAACTTTGTACGTGAATAATAATAATACGTTGATAAGCCCAGACTTCTATTAGGCGTAAAACTGAATAAACAATATTGTTAATAGACACACCCATGCAACCTATGTTTCATATAAAAAAAAAAAAGCGGGGGAGGTACAGCCTTCATTTCGTGCTTTCGAAGGAGATCAATTTTACATTCTATATAAATAATAACGGAGAGTAAATAAAATGGTCAACCACGAACGGATTCCACTCAATACGGAAGGTTCGAGCTGGCACGAGCTCTTTCTCTAGGGTAGCCAGTAGGCGGAAGGAGACATCTGAATATAATTTAGAGGCGTGTTTCATGAATAGTAAATTAAGTGCGCTGGTATTACCGAACAATATTGTCGCTGGTAGCTCACAGCGCCATTTGATTCCATATTGCAGCAATGCATTACATTATTTCATTATAAATCAATAACCATTCAATAGCTTAGTGTATTTTACATTAAAACAGTAAATTCTTTGCCACATAAATATTTCCGAACACTCCACAAAACATCATAAATTAGGAATACATACATAAAATACTCAAGTGACGATTTTTACATCTGTAAATTACAACGTAATCTTGTATGTATGTATGTGTGTGTATATGTTATATATATATATATATATATATATAGATAATAATAGAAAATAGATAGATATAGATATAGAAGATAGATATAGATATAGTATATATGTATATATTATATATTATAGTTATATATATATATGATATATATATAATATATATTCTCCTTTATAGTGGCAATCTCTTACCAAAGGAATGACTTAATAATCTCTTATTGTCTGTCTGTCGGCTAAATAAACGTTTAATATCTGTATAGAATATATATATATATATATATATATATATAAAATATATATATATATGTATGTATGTATATATCACTAAACGTTTATCTAGCCGACAGACAGACAATAAGAGATTATTAGTCATACTTTAGGTAAGAGATTGCCACTATAAAAGAGAATATATAACGGCAGTCAAAGTTCGTCAAGTACGAATAATGCTAGCCTGCTGAGCTAACTATCCATCCCAGACCGAACGCAAGTCCTAACCAGCGCGTGGCAAGAGCGCCGAAGTCCGAGAGGCCAGGAAGGAAGCAGTGGCAGCGAGGCTAAAATGAAGAGGCATCCGGATGCGACATCACGGTGCAATCCTTCAACTGAGAAATGGACGCGTCTCTCAAGTGTCCTATTATGGCTGAGCTCAGTGTCAATAACAAAAGTGCAACTCGGTAATCGATTGTAGCTCTGCAACTGCCTCGACTTCTTCTAACTATCTATGACGGCTACTTAACGTCAGTTCAGTGTAATGATAGTATTTGAAGAAGATTCCAAAAATAACTTATAACGGGAACTACTGTATGACATAACTACACACACACACACACACACACACACACACATATATATATAGTATATATATATATATATATATTATACACATATATATATATAAATATTATATCATATATATAATATATATATATATATATATTATATATATATATATTACAATGTCACAATGGGTTTGTGTAGGAGACCATGAAACAAAATGTAATAAAAAGGAATACATGTTGTGTTAATAAAGGTATACCTTTATTTATGCATTTATCACGTTCCAAACTTTCGTGATTCAGTTACACTCGTGTGTGTGTGTGTGGAAACAGCTTACGTATAAATAGGAAAACGCCTATGTATGATATAAATGCCCCTCCATTCAACCTCCCAACCATCAGTTAGATTATCCTCCGATAAACCGCCTTCCTCTGGCACACGACCCTTATACCCTACCGAGACGGCCTAATCACACACAAGTTGCATCGATGCAGCTTTGAAATACTGTCTAGCCACACGGTGCCAAAGGAATATATCCTATAAAGAAGCAGCAGATGGGCTTGTATCTTGCGAATAAACCCCTTTTGAGAGGGAGTGGGGAGAAGAAATAAATACGGCCTAGATCAATCTAGTAGATGCTCCAGGTAAACATCGGCCATGAAAAACGAGCACAAGTGTAGTTCTCTCAGATTAAAATGGTTTCTTCCGCTACGCGACGAAGTTAAATTCATTGCATTTTTGACTTCTCTTATTTCGAGAACAGATTGCATTAGTGTAAATCACCTAAAGAACTAAAACTGATTCACTCATAAACCCATTATATCAATGCAGAAACGATATCCATTTATTCTCCAGTAAATCCCAAAAGCTCTCTCTCTCTCTCCTCTCATATTCACCCACATCGCCCTGAACTAAAATACTGACCCCGAGCTCATTGACACTAATATGAAACCAACGACCGAAAGGCCTCTTGATATACATCCCAAACACAGCTCAACCTCACACAAAGGTTTTCGGGCATGACACCAAGTGGTTGACAATAGTATGATCTTCGCCACGCACATTTCACTGCATTCACTTTCACCGCCATATTTCGCACAAAATGATGTAACCTCAGTTAAGCACATACGAATGTACCCATGCAATAAAAAAAAGTTATGGTAATATGCTTTACTAAGCAACGCAACGGCTTGAGTAAATAACCATCTTTATTTATAGAACATTGGAAAGACTTCATCGTAATGCATGAAGTCAAATAAAAATCATATTCTATCACTTGATCTATTGCAAATGTAAATCGTAATT
Organism: Macrobrachium nipponense; assembly: GCF_015104395.2. Taxonomy (NCBI): domain Eukaryota; kingdom Metazoa; phylum Arthropoda; class Malacostraca; order Decapoda; family Palaemonidae; genus Macrobrachium; species Macrobrachium nipponense. Next base: position 38,187,744 of record NC_087210.1, on the reverse strand, counting down.
ACGACCTTTCATGTGTTTCTATTTTTGGTGCTTTTTATAAAGTGATAAGATGAAAGAATTCTGCTACAAAAATAATATCGTAAGAAGAAATGACTTCATATAGACCAATCACAGTACATATCACTACGAGTCCTCAATAAAGAGCCCTTACATTTTTGCCTCTACGTTTTACTCTACAAAAATATAGCAACAAACTGTTATTATTTAAAAACAATTTATATCAATTTTGCACGGTGTAAAATGTTATCAAAAGCGATTGTACTTGTGTTTTAACGGAACATTTATTTACAGCCACAAATAAAGCTTCTGTGTCCATATACATAAAACCCTTTGAACTTTCACTTTTGTCATTTTGCATAAAACGACAGTGTAACTATTCAGCTTTAAGATGACACTCAAACTGATATCATGGCATGAAGTGTATTTACCAACCAAAGCAACAGTCAGTGAAACTTTGATTTATGTACCTAACCATTGCTTGAGTCAACATAGGTTTTTAAAGGAGCCTACTCATCCTTATGTCTTGAGAACTGAACTTGGGTCAATACCCTTGTCAAGGGAGAAGGTAGCCTCTTATACCATGAGCTTCTGAGAAATCACGCCACACGTCTTTCTTGTGTTTTATCTTCCACCAATCTCCACCCACAGCCAGCCTCTATCCTCTTAGTTCCCCTCTCTCTTAACTCTTGGTGTGCCCACAGGAGCTCAGCGGCCACTATCATGTACTGTACGGTCTTCACAGAGGCTGTGAGAAGGGAACCTCCACATCATTTAGGGGCATGTCCTCATCATTTCCATCGCTCTTTAATCATTATCTCACCTATACACAAACTAAGGTGACATTTCTTACTATCCTGCCACCTGATTCCCAACATTCTTGAAGCTTTCTTCTCAAATCGACAACATTTTTTGAAGTTTCATTGACATACCATCATAAGCGTCCATATGGTTATACAGATCGTCTAGACCTAAGTATGATCTTACTGTAGTGCGTAGTTTTAATCCATCTGATTTCCAAATGTTATTCACCCTTTCACCCTTTTCAAAATTATTTCACTATATTCCAACGATAGAGAACTCTTGTACACAAAGTCCGCATTCGTTCTGTTTTTCTTGAGATTTATTTTGAGCTCTTTTTCTCCAGATGCATGAAGCATTCTACTAACCAACCTTTGCAAATATTAGGGTATTTTGCTGTTTAAATTAGCCTTACCTTCCATCCCGCACTGATTGTCTTTTTATGGTACAATCTGTGAGAAGGGCAAACAGAAAAGGCGAAAAATTTCATTGTAGCACTCCACAATCTACTGCAAATGCACCTCACAAGACCACAAGACCCCCATCGGTTACAAGTCTCTCTCTCTCTCTCTCTCTCTCTCTCTCTCTCTCTCTCTCCACACACACATATATATGCATGCACACACCAAAAACCACAATCATAATTATATACATACCAAATACGTGCAAAGGCGAACGCTCGTTTATGTGCATGTAAATCAGCACCCGTATACGACACACGTCCATGTACAAGAATTTTATATATACGAGGGTGGTTTCACTATTTTCATGTTTTTCAGGGCAATATTTTTTGCACCTACCTACAATGTTATAGCCATCGCAATTCACATTACCTTGACATCAATAAATGCCAACGAGAATAATAATAATAATAATAATAATAATAATAATAATAATAATAATAATAATAATAATAATAATAATAATAATAATAATGCATTGTTTGAACCGTTATATCATCGTTACTTTTCATCGTATTAGAAAGATAAGAGCATATTTGGAATCCCCGTGAAACGTTCAGTCAGAATAATGTTTTCTTTTTCTCAACGAATAAAAATAAAAATAAAAATTAGCCAAAAACGGAACCGGGTTATAAACCATCCCCTATAAAATCTATATATATTATCCGACTTTGGTTCAATTTGGTTCCAGCAGTTTCGGTCTATAACGACCATACGCGTATACACACATACATACGTACAGTCCGACCGTCAGCTTTATATAAGATAAAAGAAATTGCAAAACCACTTCTGGAGGAATATTTACACGATACTCGTATTCATGACGAAACACAGCAGCTTTTACGGAATAAAAGGCTCCCATTTCCATATTTCGATCGGCACCCTGGTCGGATGTGGCTTACAACACAGATCATCTATTTAATGATGTTATACATATATAAACTTCATTCATTTATACGTACATACATACACAACCATGCGCACACACGCACACACACAACATATATATATATATATATATATATATATATATATAATATATATATATATATATATATATATATATAACCCCCTTTAAAAATGCAAGGTATCTAGCGGAGATATTTATTCCTTGTCAAGTATCCGGATACTTAACAATAGGGACGTTTTTTTTTTTCTGAATAAATATCTCCGTTACCATTCAGTTTTAATGAGGTCCTGTTAGTAATTGTATTAATGCACAGGAACAACTGAGTATGTGATAAAGTTTACACACTATATGTGTGTGTGTGTGTGTGTGTGTGTGTGTGTGTGTGATGTTTTCTAGCAATATGACATATGTACATATACGATAAAATCACGAAAAAAAAAAACGTTTCGCTAACGGACACAATCATTTTTATGATACATATGGTTTAACCAATTTGTGTCGAAGTTGTAATGACAAGATAGGTATGACATATCGAGGCATGGAGATTCACACAATGCATCTTCCGTAAATAGAGAGAGAGAGAGAGAGAGAGAGAGAGAGAGGGAGGAAGGGAGAGAGGGAGAAAGGGAGAGAGGGAGGGAGCCCCCCGAGAGAGGAGGCACCAAGGAATCCATTCCTAAGAGAGAGGAGAGAGAGGAGGAGAAGGAGAGGCACAAGGAAGCCAAATTCCTTAGGACTAGCTTTCAAAAATATCAGTTTTTCCTTTCCTACCTGGCGATCTCTTTCACTGATAAGACCAACCATTCAGAGAATCCATTCCTGTGCGCCTCGACTGTGGAATTCCTAAACCGTTAAGGTTACGGACGAACGTCAGAACGACAAGAAGCACCATCCGACTTTCATCTCTCCAGATTAGTATACCTGGACAGATGAACTGTTCGGTAAATAATGAGCCGACAACTGGATAACCCCCCCCCCCCCCCCCCCCCCCCCGCCCCCCCCCATCCTCTTACTCTTCAAAAACCTCTATATTCCATCTTGAGATCCACCTACTGTTTGTTTGTTTGTTTGTATGGTGTTTTTACGTTGCATGGAACCAGTGGTTATTCAGCAACGGGACCAACGGCTTTACGTGACTTCCGAACCACGTCGAGAGTGAACTTCTTTCCATCACCAGAAACACACATCTCTCACTCCTCAATGGAATGGCCGGGAATCGAACCCGCGACCACCGAGGTGAGAAGCAAGCATCAAACCAATCACGCCACTGAGGCGCTCAACCTACTGTTCGTAAAACTATTGACAATGTCATGAACATCAATACCAACTTTGTGCATGGGTGTCAATGAAAACGATGTGGCAAATAATCTCATGAGGCGAAAGTAAAATCCATGACAACATAACAAAGACGAGAGAGAGAGAGAGAGAGAGAGAGAGAGAGAGAGAGAGAGAGAGAGAGAGAGAGAGAAAAGAAACAGCTACTGAATGCTTCCTTCCTTATCAACTCCAAACACCCCATGACCTGTGTGCCTCATTCATTCAGCTGCCCCATGCACCCTGTTCCTCCCACGCCGAGTTTATGCAAAGAGAAACTCATTTTTACTCCTAAGCTAAAAGTTCTCAGTTTCTTATATCACTTGATCACTTTTCAGGTTGGCAATTCTAACTGTTACCCTTGTTTGGCTTTGGTTCCTTTTTACATTTATTGGTTCCTTTTTGCATTTATTGGTTCCTTTTTCCATTCATTGGTTCCTTTTTGCATTTATTATGCAATGACGTGCTACATCTATTCTTTCACAAAAATGATATCAGGTACATCATTTTGAATAAAAAAAAAAAAAAAAAAATGAAAACACTGCTTCTCTCTCTCTCTCTCTCTCGTGATCATACAGCATCCCCCACAAAAATGATCTAAAACACACAGCTATAACTAATTGATGCTCGGCTCACTAAAACACAAATAGGGCGCGTTTCTTCCTGGAATCTCATTCCGAGAGATAAAACCTTCTTGAAACCGATTATTCTCTTCCGCGTCCTCTCGAAGACTCAAAAATAGTATTGAATACAGGCGAAGAGTTGTATGGCCCAGAGGCATGCTTCGATGAAGTTCTTCCAAGTATAATGCCGTTCACGAATTATAATTTCCCTAATTCATTTTTTTCTATTTACTTCAATATATCATTTAGATTTTTCCACTTCATTTACCCCATAATTTCCTAATGGTTACTCCCCTTTGAGTACTCTCTTGAACATGACGCGGTCATTTATATACATTTTTTCCAAACTCGAGTGTTCATCTCATCGCCTTGTGCTATGGTTCAAGAGAGAGCATCATTCTGAGCCAGTGGTGTTTTAGGAAAAGGTTTTTAGGAGGAAATAAATATGTATTTGAGATACGTTACATATTTTGGGCAAAAGGAACTGGTCTAAAATAATTTCTCTACAACTTATCCTTTGGGAAAGACAACACCAGGTATTTTATTTATTTACTCATGTAACTATATCAGGGAAATGAAACCTGGCTCATTTCATCCATCTACTACTCAACCTCTATAAGGGGAATGAAAACTATTATGTCACAATTATTTATACTTTCACTGAACTACTTTCGAGGGAAAAGTGGAGAGGGGAAATTATATGATAATAAACACTGAAAATACACAGCATCAAAGGAAACTATTAGTACACTTTTAATTAACCATAAGCTCTGTATTACAATTAAGTGATTCTTTTCAGAGAGAGAGAGAGAGAGAGAGAGAGAGAGAGAGAGAGAGAGAGAGAGAGAGAGAGAGAGAGAGAGAGTTTAACGCAGATTCGAGCACGAAACGAAGAAGATGGGAAAGTCCTGACCACCTGTAAACGAGATGGAAAATAGCCCCTTCATTTGGTACTTCAAGCCATCAACACAAACAGCGCCGAGTCCTCTCACACGATGAAAACGAGACTCTTCAATGCAGCTCTGCCCGTCACGTTCGGCAAGAAAACGCCTTAAAACAAATAAACAAAAGATAAACTCTTGGAATCAACAGATGATTCAAGTCGCTCCATAATCTTTTCCGCATACCATGCTACCTTTCTCCATCGCTTAGTCTATGGTTCACTACTCTCATCCTACCTTCATCTGTTATATTTACTAATAAATACAAAAATAATCCAATTTCATTCCCACCATCAAAAATAAAATTGCCTTTTCAACTCTTACTATAGTTTTAGCGACCTCTCTTCGCAATGAGCACTGGTATCATCCACAACCACGAAAAATCATACACTCCATTCATTAACTCATTTTCTTATCCCACAACTTTGCAACTCCAACTGGTGCCCAGTAACTGACTCATCACGGCACTCCATCCTTAAATTTATCGAACAGCAAAGACGACCTAACACACCTTTCTCCAACACCAGGTTTTACACCAAACTAGTTACCCTCCCGTCTCTAATACTCGGAAATTATACTTCACTTTCAATGTAATAATTTTGAGTACTCATACGGATATTTCCATTTTCTTTCAAAATGTTGATAATAAAATTACGATAAGACACCCTCTTCCTTGTCTAAATTCACGCTATTCTTCCCCTACTATCAGTTCATCTGTCATCCGTTAAACTTCTCAATGAAAATTCTATCATAAACCTCACTGGTCTATATACACATATACTATATACACATATACTCTCTCTCTCTCTCATCCTGCTGAGATAGTTGCTTCAGCTTCAGTTACACTGCCCAACATTTTTGACATTTTATTTTTCACGCCTTCTCTAAATCCCCCCTCTCCTATCAGGGCTGAAATTGGACTTAAAGGGCACAGGAGGTTTCACTACTCATATCCCTCAGTGACCTTGAAATCTATGGATTAGACACTATCATCTGTCGTTTTCGGCCATTTTCATGTCACCCCCTTAAAAAGCACTGGGAGAGTCACTATTCTTATCAGCGACCTCGAAAACTATGGATAAGACACTAATATCAGCCATTTTTGGTTACTTTTATATGTCACACCCTTCCTACCCCCTACCTATCAGGGCTGAACTTGGATTTGAAGGGCATCAGGAATCACTATTCATTTCAACGACCTCACAATCCATGGATTAAACACTATCACCCTTCCCAGCCCCTTCTCACCCCTTCCCTATTTTGCTATGGCTAGATAACTATTCTGAAGTAATGAAGTGATGCAATTACATGGGGGGGGGGGGGGTGGGGGGGGGGTAGTAACTTTTTAGGCGAGTTATATGTTTATCTAAGAAATTCTCAATAGCCTATGTTCGAACCTTATGATAGCTTAACCTCTGTGCCAAATTTCATAATGGTCTGTTCACTGGTGTAGACATTCACTCGGAACAGACAGACATGTTTGCCCATTATATATAATACATACATACATACATACATACATACATATCTAATCTACAAGTTACATTCCATTCTTTGCAAGTCGCAATGCCCTAACAACTCTGCATTATCCATTTTACAGTAGGAGTAGTCGACAAAAATCAGTCCTAGAATCTGGCAACAAAATATAAACTTTCTGACTTGATTTACTAAATAGGTAATTTAGATTAGCAACACATTAAATGGCAATAAAGTCTTTATGCAGGAAGATATATTCTTACAGACAGACAGACAGACAGACAACTGTGCCATTCCACACACTTTGAATTTAAAGCTGTTTCTCCAGGCCCCTTCATTATGTCCCCCTCATCTCTCCCAGCACAGGTTGCCGAAGTGGCAGTTGTCGCAGAAACAACAGAAGGCAACGATAGTACTTGAAAGTCGTTCACCATCGACGAATAACCTGGTCACTAGTAACGGGCAGTACGATCGAGAGAGCCGTTAAGATCTCGCTCACAGATACGGGGAAACAGCAATTACATAACCGCCATTTCTTAATTTGTGCCAAAAGATTGTCCGATGGCTTCCTTTAATGTTAAAAGACATTCGTTAATTATCCTCTAAAGAAATGCATATACTTTTAATCAGCTGTCTGAAGAGGACTGTTGTGCAAACGGTTGGAAGCGAAACCCCCCCCCCCCCTTTTTTTTTTTTTTTTTTTGAAAAATACAGTCGCTCTTATACATCATTGAGGATTTTCACTAGTTATTTCCGGTCACAGTATAGCAATGGACTATAGATGATGTATATCTTGATTCACTGGCGATTCTCCCGTTTGAGCAATATTAGACTTGAGGTGACTGCAAAGCTTCGACGTGATCTACATCTCACGGATTATCCCCAGGCACAGAGCAGAGAGGTAATCTTCAATGGGGACAAATTTGAACAGTGGAATGAAACCACTAAATCTGGTCACATATCTTGATCGAGAAAGAAAATCATGACAATAAAGCCACAGTCAGGGACTTTTTGAATCATCTTTGCTGTTAGCATTAGGGCAACAGTCGTCATCAGCTGGCATTACATTATGGATGACATTCACACGACCAATTATGGACTACTGCCGTTCAATATGCGCATCACACCAACTATCTACAGGCAAATGGAACGTCTTGGAAAAAAAGTTGAAAAGTTGTATGACGTTTCCTATCATGCTAGCTAGAGTAATCTATGAAACTGATTAAATTCTAGCTTGAGCACAAATGCTGTACAATATCACACCTATGAAGAACAAAGGAGGGCTTGGTTCGAAGGTTACTGACAGATCTATGAAAACCAGACACCTATCCAATTCAACTCACTCAACTCGCAGAAGCAGTGTTAGATGCTCTCTTCTCCATTCTACATTATAATAAAATAATCTACATGAGGTCATTCGTGCCTTGTCAGTTGCACCGTTAATATGGGAACTTCCACAATCGTTGCAAAGTAGTCATCAACAATCATACAGTGCATTATAATAATAATAATAATTCAAAAAAAAATAAGCCAAGAAAAGAACCTCCTGACATTTCAAGAGGCCCTGATCAATTCTAACTTGATCGAGAACCCTGTATTCTGATCAAAGACCAGACATCATTTCTTTAAATAACGCTTACTACAGGATCAACATAGATGAGGGCATTAATAAGATTCCTGGAAGATTCCTGGAAGGGGAGGAATCAATCTACAAGTATATCATCTCTTTCTTTCAATCCAATCTGTCAAGGCAAAAGCACTGTATTCTCTACTGCTTCTATTCCCGTATTCTGGACACTAGTATTTCATTCAAGTAGGGGAACTCGCGAAAGCCGGCCCCTTCAACGTAGCCTGCGTGAAATTCACCCTTAAACTTGATGCCACAGCCGGTCAGACTGGGGAAACGTGAAGCGACCCAGCCATTAAACACGTCATTATCGATTTTTTTCAGTGACATCGAGTGATTTTATCTTACGTATATATCAACTATGCAAAGCTACCTCCATAATTAGTGTGGGGCTATGGATTGAAAACTTAAGCAACTGTCAAACTTTCCAATAAAAATGTTTGTACACTAATTTATTAGTATTAAAGCCCACTCGATTTATGTGCTCAATTTTGTTTAACTTGAACGATCCACGAAAAACCCCTGAAAATTATATATATATAAAATCAGCATTTCAGCTTGCGGGTCAATAAAAACCTGTCACTGACAAAGAATTAATTTTTTGCTAAATATAAGAATAAATGGATTGAATATTGGTGCAACTTTCCGAAGAGCAAGGCAGATGGAAAAGACACAGTTAATACAACTAAGAGTTCTTGAATATGGTCAGACAAAAGTACATAAAAATGCATATATAAATCTTTAGAATAAAATTCATCTCAACTAGAACACTTGAAACCTTATTAAATATAATATACAAACATATGGGAATACAGCTCAACGGTAAATAGATGTCCTCGCCGCCCCTCCATTACGGATACGAAAAAAGAATGAAAAATAGAAAGCTATGAATACCAGGCTCCTACATTCCACGGATATCATGTTTCTCTCATCCTAGACAACAGGTTCTTGGTAATGACGACAGGTAGAAACGAGAACAAGGAAACCGTTGCCAACACCCTTCCCCTGTAGGAGTCTTTCACACACCCTCGTCAACACCCACTCCCTTCAAACGTCTCCCTCCTCCCCTTCCCTTCCATCCAAGCCTAGATCAACAGCAAACACCCCCCTCCCCCTACCCCCTCCCCCACCAACGCCAGATCACGTCCTTCCCTTAAACACTTTCCCCTTCTATCCCGCTAACGTTTCCTTCGGCCATTCGATTACATCCATCCAGCAGGAGTGTTCGAAATGCTTGGATAAGTGAGGGCCCCTTTCAGTATACTTACGTTTTCGGGAGAGAATCTCGTCCCAATGAAGGCAAGACTCATGACTCTTCACTGTCCCGTTTTTATTTTAATGCATTATCTGCAACAGCACGAATAGAATGACGACGTCGCGTTATGCACTCGCAGACGGAGACGATGTTGCACTTTGAAAGGGCATCAATAAGGAAGTAAAATCATCATTGCGTCAACAATTAAGTCTATTATTCACATCGCAAGGTTAGGCGTCTCAATTGAACCAAAATATCCCTTCAGCATTACACACTCAACAAGAGCTGACTGATGTACATAACGGAATTTAACGAAAAAAGGAAATAGAATAATACTACGGAAAATATCATGTTACATGAACGTTCTCTTTACCCGCATAAGTGGTAGCTCATACTGGTGACGTGCGCTAAGAGAATTCGTCGGCTTACTTTTAATTCCACAAAACCCAAATGTGTTAACCAACATTATTCATCATTGAATTTTACGCAAGGCTCAAAAGTCTGTGTACTGACGGGTTATTTGTGGCATAATAACTGAAGTAGGGCAGTGCCCACACACTCAATAAATACACTAATATATATATATATATATATATATATATATTATATATATATAATAAAATATATACACACACACACACACACACACAACACACACACACATATATACTATATATATATATATATATATATATATATATATACATACATACATACACACACACACATATATAATATATATATATACACACACGTGTGTAGGTCAATATATTTCCCCTACAATTACGATATTGGACAACTGGAACCATTTACTAAGCATCATATTCTAGTAAGCAATTCATAATACAGCAATAGTACAAAAAAAAAATTGGGTCTGGGCTGCTTATCTCCCCCAAAACAGGTTCCTAGACTCTCCTACGACATGAATACCACTTATATATATTCCATTCATGACGTCATGATCAGCACCTAGGGCCAAATAGAACCTCGTCAACATCAGAATCTGTGGGGAGAGAGAGAGAGTAGAGAGAAGAGAAAACAACGCTATAGTAGTACACAACCCGGATCTCGCAACCACAAAACGATTGCGCACACCGAAAGGCGCATATCAGAAGAAGCGACGATCTCCTCGTGCGAATTTCGCGCGCAAATTCGAGAAAATTGGCACACCAATTGACTAATATCGCTGGCATTTGCAATAACACGACAATAATCCCCGCAAGTGTCGTGTTATAAGAAGATGATGGGATCACATGCCCAAACTTACAAGGCATTCGCATGCCCCAGATGCGAGGAGAACACGCGGACTCCACCACCACAGAACTCACAGCTGAATATTATCTATTGATTGCACGCACGCACACAGAGACATACACGCGCAGTAGTGTGGTGTGTGTGTGTGTGTATTATTTATATTTAATTTAGTTTATATATATATTATAATATTATAATATAATATACACACACATACATATTTGACGACAAAATCTCAATCAACTTTATGACTAAACCCTATATTTTACAATGGAAAATATAAAACGCACATCATCGACAATACGATTTGATATGAACAATACTTTGCATGTTCAACCATTACCATTACAGACACCAATTTCCAACTGTTATTCTGATGAAACACCAGCAACTGAAGCTGCTTCGTCAAACATGAACATTTTCACTGAGGAGGATAGAAACGCCAGGCCTTCACAGAAACGCCATAGAGAGAGAGAGAGATAGAGAAAGCTACCAACTAACAAAAGCTAAGCAGGGCGCGCGCCGTGGCAGTAGACCACCAATTTAACAACGCGGACAAGTCCCCGGCAAGTTCAACTAAAAACAAAACGACCTTGGAAAAAGAACAACAATCGAGTCTCGTTGTGTCCTGCCCGGCGCCACAGGTGATGCAGCAGATCGGATTTAAAGGTAAAGTCGTCAATCCCAGGGGGAAGCGGCACTCACGTCACCTCATTACGTATATATAGGTAGACTTCAAACTCGGGGTCGTTTTTGCGTAATATACAGTAATGCTATACAAGACTATGACATCTACGTTTTAGATAAGGGAAGATATTTAGCCAAATACCTTGAATTTTTCGCCAAGCTTTCGGTCAGACACATCATCCGGAAGATGATGAAGACAGTGGCAACAAAAGTGCTTCGGTTAATAATCAAATTGCTCCTTCTTTTGCTTTGGGTAGCGTAAATTACGCTTTGTTACGCAATTATACCTAAACTTCATTTGGTCAAGACTACTCACATAAAAAGTGAATAAAAAGAAGGCAGTGATACGGAATAAACCACATACTTGTCAAGAAGAAAGGCTCGCACACGAAAATGGCTGAACGAGATGGAATAACAGGACCACTTTCCACTCGCAACTTATCAACAACCTGGACTATTGAACTGTCTTCCTTGTAGTTTATGCATATTACATATTCCTCTTGAAATGCACGGCTTATATGTTTTTACATTCATTAGTTGGTATTCATATTGTTCAAAAAGTTTCTTATAACCATCTTTTTTGGCACGATTGTTTTCCTCTATAATGAACAAAAACTGCGCTTCCATTTGCTGACTGTTCTATTCTGCTTTCCAGATTAACCAATTAAACATTGTCACCTGACATGAGCTGGGCTTGACATACACATCATTTAGGGTTACCGGAAGAATTCTTTAAAGATACCCGTTTCATAATGTTATTCTTCTTAAATTCTCTGCGTTGTCTCTAAAGATCTCTGGGGGACTGGGGACATATCTGCAATTATTACTAAATAGTAGCACAAGCTGATTTTTTTTGTCTTAATTAAACGCATCTTTTGTTGTTCTCATGAAGTCTTTTCCAGCAGTTCCTAATGAATTATCTAACACAGAATCAAGACATTTTAATTTCTTGCCTGTATTACTTACACCTTACTACTTTGTCAAGGCTACATATACGTAATGCTTTTGCAAAACATGGATGTGAAAACTGATTGATTTGTTGCCTTGACCAGAATAAAATGGCATGTTCGTTTTCAATGTCACCATTTCGAGCTGATCATAAAACAGACAAAAATTTTCAGTACTTATACCAAGTCTCAGAATATTGCCTCACATTCAGAAATAAATTCTTCATAAACATGAAGCAACACTTCAGCGTAAACCTAAATTAAAACTGTCACGAACTGACTATTACAAACAGGTTTTTTTTTTTTTTTTTTTTCTTTTTTTTTTTGTCATTATATTCCTACAATCGTCATTTGTCTTCCTTTACTAGAATACTGTTCTCCGCTATGGATGCCTGATTCTGCCAAGAGATTTACCTCTTTGAGATAGAGTGTTTGTTTGTATGGTGTTTTTGCGTTGCATGGAACCAGTGGTTATTCAGCAACGGGACCAACGGCTTTACGTGACTTCCGAACCACGTCGAGTGAAACCTTCTATCACCAGAAAATAAAATACTCTCACCCTCAATGGAATGGCCGAGAATCGAACCCGCGACCACCGAGGTGGGAAGCAAACACCATACCAACCACGCCACTGAGACGCTTTGAGATAGTGTGGTTCGTGGTGGTATAAGTTTCCGTTTCCAAATCTTATCAGTTATGACTTGGACCATCGACGGATGATCACTTGTTTGTCAATTTCTAAAAGTGGTATTTCAACAGAGAACATTTACATTCTCGATGGATCCCTCCTCATCCCCCTTTCCTGCCGAGAGTAACCAGACTTGCTGAACAGCAACACCAATGTGCAGTCATGTCCTTTATTCCTCGCAACCATTGGACTAAGGAATCGTCTCATTGAGGCTGTGCAATGCTTTCTACCAAAAAACTATTCTCATTGTATTTTAAAACATTTCTATCTATTAATTAATTTTACCATTTTAATAAGCGAGATCTTTTTTATATGTATTTCCCTTTATCTCATAATAACAATGATAATAATGAGAGAGAGAGAGAGAGAGAGAGAGAGAGAGAGAGAGAGAGAGAGAGAGAGAGAGAGAGAGAGATCCATTAGCGGCTATGAGGTCCCGTAAAACCGCTGTGAATTTTTCATGCCTACATTCAGAGATCACTTCCACAAGCAGGACCAAAGCTACTACCTGCAAAACGCCAACGGGAAATCTCTCTCCTCTCTCTCTCTCTCTCGATGTGTGTGTATTTGATGTATGTATGTAGGGTATGTATGTCTGATATTATATATATATATATATATAATATATATATATATATATATATATATATATATATATATATATATATATATATATATAAATATAAAGGTGTAAGCCACGAAGGAAAGATGAACAACAGAGTGAGCTACAAGATCCTTCGACTCAACGTCCTTTACTTGGCTGCCAAACTGACTTACATGATAAATGAGAGTAAGTCATTTGTCTGCTAATTAAAGGACGTTGAGTCGAAAGATCTTGCAGTACTCCGTTGTTTATTACTTTCCTTCGTGGCTTGTACCTTTATTTTTATGCATTTGTCACGTTCCAGACTTTCGTGATTCAGTTATACACACACACATAGATATATTATATATATATATATATATCTATATATATATATATATAATATATATATATATAATATATTACTATATATATTATACAATATATATATATATATATATATATATATATACATATATATATATATATATACATAATTATAATATACATATAAATATATATATATATATATATATATATATATACACACACACACAGTTATATAATCTCCAAAGGAAGTGATTTCATTCCATAAGAAAACTATTAAAATATTCTAAACACACACACAATTAAATCACTCTACCGATAACACGTGAGCCAATCCGGCAATAACGCCGACCATCATCCTCCTCGTAACCTCAATTAAATGGAACAACAATAGCAATAAATGCCACCATTTAAATCTCCGCAGTGCAGAACTGCAGGAAGCGTCAGCATCACGCAATAAATCTCAAGAACATAAGCTCTGTTAAATTGGTTTTGTTTTAGTTTTAGTACAATATATGTGTAATTGAAATTCATTTAGTTTGTATAAGAGATTGTACAAAATCTACTGTAGCTAATTTTGTAATTTGGACCAAATACTCTTTTGTAAAATTCATATTATTTTGTATTGTGGTCGTGTTCAATAAAAAATAGCTATCTATCTATCTATCTAGATGCCATAAAAAGGGATGAGAGCGCCATCGTATAAGTAAGTAATTCAATAATTTCTTAAATTCCAGATCACCAATAATATTATATATAATAATAAGAATATGCTATTACCGAGGAAAAAGTCCTAAAACTCAATGCACACCATCGAAAACTTATCTTGAAAAACGTAAAAGTTGTGTGGCAGCCACCTTTCAAGAAACTGACCACTGTTTCGTATTTTAATTCGCAAAGTTGGTGGACGTTTCCCCTAGAATGCTGAACATTTCAGAAATAGGTGCCAAGCACAGCACGGTATCGATAAACTTGGGTTTGCTACACAATTAGCTAGAGTCGTTTGTTAGCACAATTTTCCTAACAAAATAGTACCTCAAAATTCAAAGTGGACAAAACACTGCATATCTAATACAAGAACAGAGCAAAAGCAAATTAAAATGTTAAAAAAACAAAAACAAATAAACAGCAATAAATCCTGAGTACTTGGGAATAACTAAAAGAGCGATGACGATTTCGAGAAGGAGCACGAGCTGTGGTGTGAGGACCTGCAGACATCGAAACCCAAGAAGGCGCTGCCTAAAAGGGATGATCCACAGGTTGTGAACACTGACCTCTGTGACGCAATCGCATTCCATGAGACTGCGAATGCACGCGCTCCATAAAACGAGTAGCACTGGTCAGCCCCCTGAAAGCACCGGCAATAATAACAATAGTCTATTTTTCTATTGAAGTCAATCTTATCGAAGATGGCCAAGCAAGACAATCGTCTGGATCACGATTACTTTTGTTTGTTTTGTATGTTTGTTTTTGTTTGTTTGTTTTATGGTGTTTTTACGTTGCATGGAACCAGTGGTTATTCAGCAACGGGACCAACATCTTTACGTGACTTCCGAACCACGTCGAGGGTGAACTTCTATCATCAGAAATAAACATCTCTCACTCCTCAATGGAATGGCCGAGAATAGAACCCGCGACCACCGAGGTGAGAAGCAAACGCCAAACCAACCACGCCACTGAGGCAGACGACTACTTTTGCTTGGAAAAGAAATGACGGCTTCTAGCAGTGGTCGCGGGATGCTGCTGACGTCATGAAAGACGAACAATAATCCAGCTAAAGTAGACATCTAGAGATTCAAAGCGCGTTCCGAACACCATGTGACTTTCTAACTGCTTTGTCTCTTTTAAATGGTGTGAAAATGTTGGCTTGGAGTCGAGGTCTCGGTTTCGGGCAAGTCTTACACCAAATATCTCGTCATCTGTAAACCATACTATATTATTTTCAAGTAGATTAACACGATAAACAACAAAAGGTTTCATTAGGAGGATGGAAGCGGTCCGGGAGAATGACTTTGTTTGTTTGTTTTGTATGGTGCTTTTACGTTGCACGGAACCAGTGGTTATTCAGCAACGGGACCAACGTCTTTACGTGACTTCCGAACCACGTCGAGAGTGAACCTCTATCACCAGAAATACACATCTCTCGCTCCTCAATGGAATGGCCGAGAATCGAACCCACGACCACCGAGGTGGAACGCCAACACCATACCAACCACGCCACTGAGGCGCTCCCCGGAGAATGACTAAAACATAGTACTGTAACTCGCAAACGGTGGTCTGCCTAATAATTGTCCTTGTGACCGTGCGGTTTTTATGAACTACATACGATAGGACCTACATAGGGTCGCACAGACAGAGAGACAGAGAGACAAACACACACACACATATATACACACCTGCTTCAACAATACACATGACCAGAGTCAATCATTATCTAAAGTTAAGACGACATGAATCACAATGTGATATGTGTATAAAATTACAGACCCAAATATTTTACAAAACTGAATGACATGTCAAACGTCAGAACCAAATTATCATTATTATACGAATAAGTGATTACTGCAACATCTATTAATACCTCTGCTAAGGCTGTGACGCATGATGTTTACATTTGCGTTAATGTTAATGAAATGCACAAATTTAAATAAAAAATAAAAAAATAGGAATAAATAAAATAAAAACTTAACAAGTAAAGAAGATGAACATTCTCCCAGACATACAACGAATATTTTTTTTTATCTGTTCCAGTCAGCAGAAGTAATGAAAATTTGCAACAGAACTAATAACTAAAGGGACACTACTACTAGGACTACAAAAAACTCCCGCAATCTTACTGACACGACAGTAGAAGACAAAAGCTGTCTTCATTAGTATGAAAAAAGCTAAAGGATAAAAGTAACTTACTTAACTAAACACACAAGCAATGTTTTTAATGAAGCCAATCAGCATGAGAGCAACCACTGCGTGACCCCTGACGCCCAAGGCAAATAATAATAATTATATAAATTAAATTACTAGACAAGTGGTGATTATCTTCAATCCTTCCATTCCATTCAAACTGCCAATCTCTCTCTCTCTCTCTCTCTCTCTCTCTCTCTCTCTCTCTCTCTCTGTACTTGGTTGAATATGAAACAAAATATTTCTCATCCAAGGCATTAGTAAAAGTAAAATATTTCCCATTAGTTCAAATACAGTAATAAAAAAATGCTTCCTATCCCTAACACATTTGAACCATTCAAACATTTCTGATCCAGAATATTTTATTAGTAAAATAAAATCAAGAATATGATAGGGAGACTGACAAGACACAAGGAAGGGGGAGGGGAGGGGGGGGGGAGGAGGAGGAGGAGCATTGTGCAGATAAAAAAGCGAATCCGGGACGCTTTTGTATCCTGTCTGAGATTACTAGTGTTGTAGTCTTCATATCTTGTCTCCTCCTCTAAAAGAGAGAGAGAGAGAGAGAGAGAGAGAGAGAGAGAGAGAGAGAGAGAGAGAGAGAGAGAGAGCATCGTCATCAGTGACACACCACAAAATAAACATCACAGAAAATGACGAATTAATAAAAGTGAAACAAACTCGAGCGAATACCATTCAGAATTTGTTCCAAGGTTGACTACACTTGGGATAGAAAGTTCCACTGCTACCCCACTGAATACCTCTGCCTTGGTAACGAAGGCGGAGGAATAGAAATGAAATGATTACGGAGCTCATTTGGAGAAACCTCCAGGAATAAAAGAAACCTCTCAGTTCTCGGAACTGTATAAGACACCGTCACTGAAAATGGGGGAAAGGCATAACAAACTAAATACGGCGCTGAAACACAAGAAAAACTAACGACGATTACAGGGGGAAGAACCAGGGCAAATACCATGTAAAGAGAGAAGTTTCCAAGAGTACGAAACGTGAAGAAAAAACAATGACTACGGTACAAACGAA
>NC_087210.1:38139914-38164914 GCF_015104395.2 Macrobrachium nipponense | reverse complement strand
TAAGACCTTTAACGTACATTAAATTTAGTCTTATACCAGGAGTTGAAGCGAAAAGTAGCATTTTATACTTCACAAATGGGAACAGTAACAAATATTCCTCTGTAGGTTCAGGAACCCATAAATTTTGCCCAGTACAACAAAGTTCAAAAGCATTACAGAGACAGATTTCCGTAGCCTATAAATCTACAGCTATACAACTTGGGAAAGTGAACCTAAAAAGAAGGAACTAAGATTGGCCAAAGTATCTCTAGCCACAAAGAAGAAAACCTTGAGTAGTTACGGTTCGTCTTTCTAACCTATGCAACCAGCTAAGACAGGCTGTGGTGAAATTCAAAGTTAACCATATGGAAATGCCGTTATTAGAGCGTCTCGATATCTTCACTTGCACTCAGCATGTCTTCAGAGCACTAATGCAAACCAAAGCCCAAAGTCATTCAAATTCAGACCTACCGGGGAAGCCCCGAAACTTCGTGTGTCAGCATTTCTACGTGAAAAATACATGTAATACGATTGCGTAATGAATGATAACGGATCTACTCTTAACCTGGCTTTGTTTTATAACAGTAGCCTTGACTAATGACTGTAATTTCCTCCGCAGGATAATATACAAGGACCTGCTACACACCTTTCAAATGACTAATACTTATAATACGAAGGTTTCACATCCCAACTTTGAAAAGTGATTTTTTTTAAAAGGTATCTAGGGACCCACCCAAAAATATCTATATAAAGAATTTAGTGTGACACCGACTTCACTTACAAGGACAAATAAATCATGAGAAATCGAAATACAAAAAATATTAACACTGAAGAAAATTAAGTAAAACTTGAAAACAACATCTTGGACGATCAGAATCCAAGTCATAAAGTAATTTAGATTTCTTTCCCGACACACACACACACACACACGATTTCTATTTGACACCAATGAAACACTAAACAATGCCCTTCGACACCACTCGTGTTGGCAATTTGCCACTGATAATAGCAGTACAAAAATAATATATATATATTTGTAAAATAATGGATTCTCACACGAAAACGCCTTTCTTGAGTAAACTCAACTGCAAACACACACACACACACAGAAATAAAGTAAAATAAAATGAATCAATTGTCGACCACGATTCTTTAATGTAATTCTTTAGAAATGGCAACATTTACTTTGTAGAATACTCTTAATATATATATATACATAAAAAATATATATATATATATATATATATATATATATATATATATATATATATATATACACACACACACACACACACCAAAACTGTTTTGGAAGTTCCAACTTCCTCCGTACAAGAGTAGCATCATTAATATATAACAACAGTTATAACAAATGATGCCTTCCGAAAACTCGCCCAGGTTTAGATAAAAGACGTGCTTTGTACAATTATGTTATTATACAAATAGTCAATAATTATTTAATGATTATCTCTAACTGAAATTAACTTGGACCTTGTGCAACAGACCCCAATTCTAGGTAATTTAAACAACCAATTTTCACTATAAATTAGGAAAGCGGCGGTAATTTACAACTTTCGTTCACCAATCATGATTCTGTGCGTTGCCAATTTCGCATTTTCTCTTTCAAAATACTGTACCGAACACCTTTAAGATCAACGTCAGTAGAGTAAATATAGCATAAAGGATAACAGCAACTCATCTTTGAGCGAGAAGTTAAAACACCGCCATAAACCTTGACAATCATGATGCAGCAGTTAAATTTTTCAGACGAATACAAAACAAAAAATCACCTCTACGCAACTATCCGTGGACCCAGAAGATGCCACATACCCAATTTTCTTCTAACTTGAACAACCGCACAGTCCACACCCAGGGCTCCTATTACACAAGATGGGCATCGCTTGCCTCCAGACAAAAACAATGGGTCACGGAAAAATCAGCGCTCTAAACATCTAACATGATCATAAAAGCATTTTCATATCTAATTCGCTCTACGTCGGCATTAATACATTTTCATTTATGTAAACCGAAGGGGAATTTTTTCAGTTGATAATTCCGTCCTCTCGTGGGTTCGAATCAACGCCCAGCGGACAGTTAAGAAATCAGGACTTCAATAACTATTGATTCGGTTTACATATTTGAAAATATATTAATTCCGAGGTAGAGCGAATTAGATATGAAAGGACATTTGTAGCTCGAATAATTGATATGAATCACGATGATGTGATAATCATGTATGTATGTGCGTGCGTGTGTGTGTGTATATATATATATATATATATATATATATATATATATATATATATATATATATATATATATATATATATATATATATATATATACATATAAAGGGAATGGAACCTTCACTATTCAACAGTGGAAATTTCCCACCATCAGGGAAAACGGAATAGCCTTGTGCTCCATGAGAAATTCTAGATAAGCTTCGAAAAAACATAAAAAATCCAGCGAGGAAAACATAAATAAATAAAAAATCGGACTTCTTCAAATGTTTCTGAGCAAAGCATCCTGTGTCCCTGTCCCATGATCATGGAAATGCCAGCATGTCAGAGATGTTTTTAGATTGAGATTATTTACAAATAAGATCAATAAAAAGCTTATTAACTATGGCGGATTTCAGAGTCCCATGTTTTCATTTCAAGCTACTAATATAAAGGTGTTGGCAACAGTTCTCACTTTCACAGGCCTCAGAAAAAAAGAAACATGGCGAGGAGGCTCCTCTTCATCATTATTCACTGACGGTTCTATATACTGCAGGAAACTTTTCTAATACAATAAAAACATTATGGACGAACTTAGGATCTATGGAATTATAATTCAATTTCTATCTATCATCTGAAACGCGATAATAAAACAAAAATACTTCTTGTTCTTTATATGAAATCATCAAGACATGACACTATATCATCTAAATGAGTATTTTTTTTTTTTACACTTCTCGTCACCTCAAAGGACAGGAACAGAAGTGATATGGAATTACAAAGTAACAAATGCACTACAGCCAAGGTACAACACATGACTAGTTACCTATTGCAGAATTAGGGTTTTACTTTCTACCAGTATCACATAAACATGCGATCTCCTAAGTCTCGAGAGCAGCAACAGACAAACCAACACATGACAATATCCTATTTGATATTTCAGAATTTCTACAAAAGAGAAGGACTTTATACACAATATGCACTTGCATGAGCACTATCACCCCAAAAAGAGGGAGCAAACAGGAACAAGATAAGGGCAGTGACAAATCTTGTTACCATCTCCAAAACACGTATGTAGTTCGCTTCATAATTACGGATACCATTTTCATCATGGAATACCCAGGGAAACATTCTTGAATTCCCTTACTTATATACTTTCATTTAATGCATACGGATTGGTTTTTAAAGAGAGAGAGAGAGAGAGAGAGAGAGAGAGAGAGAGAGAGAGAGAGAGAGAGAGAGAGAGAGAGATTTGAGTCCTGCATACCACAAACTCAATATATTCGACAAAATGCGTAACTACTTAAAAAAAAAAGTTAAGCACATGCAGAAAGCATTAGTAATTAGTTAAATACAAAAATATAATAACCACAGTTACGTAAATAAACTACAGATGAACATATAATGGAAGTAGAGTACTTCTTTCATAAATGGCACCAATAAGTTGAGGAGATGCCAATGACTAAAGCGTTTTATTTTTCTTGAACCAAATGGGCATCAGATTAACAAGCCTCGCATATAAGTCAGTTCAAATCAAGTAAAACGTACTTATTGCCACAAACGTATTCACAGCTGTTCACAATACAAACGTCATGTAAACAAGAATTGTCACATATGATTTCATTTCTACTTAGCCACAATGACAGTACTATCAATGGAGAACGCATAACAAACAAAGATAATGCTTTTCTGTGTAACACCACACAAACTTGATGTTGCATTACGACTGCAATAAAGGAATCACTAATATCCGTTTTTGATGTCAAATGTATACTACATTATGTTTTCAATTTAATGTCACCTATAAAGTACATTATTTTTCCACGTTTTTAATGTCACCTAAAAAAAGTACATTATTTTCACATGTCCACCTTGCTCATCTCATTTCACAAACAAACTGCGCAAACAAACTGCCAAGTGCAGAGGATATATACTGCACCTTTTGGGTAGAACAGAGACTTCACTTCAGTCTCCTACTTGTTCTTTTCACACACCTCAAAACAGACAGAAGTCACGGTACAAAATTCTGGGGAATATGAAAGGAAACAGCTTGTTCGTTGGGAAGATGGGGAGGGGCCGGTTCGTGGCATGAGTGTGGGGTTAGACTGAGAGGGGGGGCGGGGCAGGGGAAGGGGAAGGGGGGGGGGGGTGTGAGAGAGGACCAGTGGCATACAGTGTTGAGCACGATGTTGAAGAAGTGGAGGTGAGCCACACTAAAAAAGCTCCTTTGGGCAACTACACAAAGCTCGCTCTCTCTCTCTCTCTCTACAGTCTACACACACTAACACTAACATACAGTCCACTATAATAGTGACTAACATCGCCACTGGTCCACTTTCTCTCTCTCTCTCTCTCTCCTTGCATTCTACCTCATAACATTTTTCTCAGAAGGCCTTTTAGTGCCGCATTGTAAACGACGGTGTCCCCGAACAGACGAAAGTCGTGTGGTGAGGAAACACGACACCAATTAATCCTGAGACAGTTTGTGACATTTTTTTTCTCTCTCTCCGAAACAACAAACTCGATTCACTGATTCTCTATATAAATGTAATGATCTCTCATTATCATTGCAAATTATATCATCGAAGGAACGTCAACGGTATGACGAGCCAATTCACGCGACAACGACCAATGATAAACACTGAGCGTAAAGGGGCGTATACGCATCAAGGGCTACAGAAGGGACACGGCACCGGGGACAGGAGCCCTCCTCCCCTACCAGATGGCCGTCGTCCTTCTTCTGTCAAGCGACGGGAGGGGATAGATAGATCGAGGGGTGCCAACAGTGGCCACAACGCACACTACCAAGGACGCGGTACTACTACTACTGACGGAGCCTGCCGCCGTCGGCCCGAGCCCGTCGTTGCTGCCGCTTCTGCTGCTGTTGCCATCGCTGGCTGGCCAACCCCTGCCAGCTACCGACGTACGCACGCACGCAGAGGCACACACTCAGACGGGACAGGCACTGCAACCGAACCCATGACCCCGACTGCCCTCTTACACCCGAAAAAAAAAAAAAAAGGGCGGTAACCGACACGAACTGTGCACTTTGGAAAATAATTAAAATGAAAGAAACATTCATCACAGTCTGGGCACTGTCTCTTGATTTTATTTAAAAACAGACAACTAACAATCACACACCGATTCTAGACCTTTATTAAAAATTGTCAACGATCTTGTCAAGGTTAGCAGAGAGGAGAAACACATGCAGCCCAAAGGAACAAAATAAAATACACCTCTCTGTTTAGTGAGGCAAGAGAAAGTTTAACTCACTTTCATGGAGAGAGAGAGAGAGAGAGAGAGAGAGAGAGAGAGAGAGAGAGAGAGAGAGAGAGAGAGAGAGAGAGAGTTTCATGTATAATACGAAAATTAGCAAGCACAACCACAAACCTCATGGAAGTAACCGGAACCATTCGCTCATTAGTATCCCCATCTCGAAGTCTGCCCCTTCGCATACCCAAGAACCCCAGCTCGCAATCCCAATGCCCAATTTCAATACCTGACCCCTAGGGTTGCGTCCAAGGGCACCTCCGACAGGCATTATCCTCTGGAGCCAAGGAGGAGAGAACCGCCGTTCGCAATGAATCGTCTCCTCTCCTATATAACAAACATTCCCGCTTGGGACACCCAAGACATCTAGGGCATGAGGGGCGGGGGAGCGGCCGCGGGCATTTCTTAATCATGCCATTATCTGTTGCCTTTATTCTTGTTGAAGGCAACTCTGACATGGATTACGTGCAGGAGGAGGAGGAGGAGGAGACAGCACTGCTGCTCAGCAGCAGCAGCAGCAGCAGCAGCAGACGCGTCCACAGATATGATTTCTCGAGCAACCGCGGCTAAGAGATTCGGATTACAGCCCCCCAACCGGTTCTTTTGCTCCTTGCAAAGACAATAAAGCGATCCTCATTCTCATTCCTTCCTTAACCCCCTCCACTATTTCCCTCCTCCCCTTGCTCCACCCACTTCTTTCTACCTTCTACGTACTGTTGTACTTCCTTATACTCGCCCCTATACCCTTCCTCTCTCTCTACTTAAGATATATATACCCGCTATCCCCATCTTCCTCTTTTCCTTCTCCTCCACAACACTACGACTCCCTACGACTCCCTCTTCCCTTCCACAACAACCAAACAACAACAAAACAACCCTTTCACAACCGCAAGCTCAAATCGACGTCCCCTAACTTATTGTACTTCTCTGCCCTTAAAACCCCATTGACACCAGTTGCAGAGCAAAGAGAATAGCATTTAGATTTGAGACCAAAGGCCAAGCGTTGGGACCTGAGGTCATTCAGCGCCGAAAAGGAAATGGACATTAAAAAGGTTTGAAAGGTGTCACAGGGGGGAAACCTCAAAGCAGTTGCACTATGAAACAACTGTTGTGGAAAAGGGTGGAAAGTATGATGGAAGAAAGGGAATGCGAACGGAAGTGCAAGAAAGGGAATGAAAGAGGCTGCTGCAGCCAGGGGCCGAAGGCACACTGCAAACAACAAAACAAAACATGCCCCCCTTCGAGGCCCCCCCCCCCCCCCCCTAACAGTCATGCCGGAAACCCTGGGGCAAACAGACTGCATTTTTGACTATGCGAAAAATGGTCCCAACAGAGCCAAGGAGGGGAATCGAAGAACCAAGGAGGGGAATCGAAGAGCCACTGCAGCGGCGTCCCTCCCGTGGCACAACCCAACGGCTCCACCTATTATGAAGTCCGATAAATCCTAAGGAGGCGTGAGTGGTCACGTCGATGGCGGTTAGTGGCAACTGAGCCACACACACAGCAGATAACACCGATGAAGAGTCGTCAGACGTCGAGAATAGGAGAAAAAAAAATAAGTCACTTAAAAGATAATCAAAAGGAAATGGTAAGTCGTGGTAAGTCAAGGAATTAAATGATAATGAGAAGGATATGGTAAGTCAAGGAATTAAAAGATAATAATGAGAAGGACATGGTAAGTCAAGGAATATGAAATCAGGAAAGAAAAAGAAAAAAAAAATTGTTAAGGACTAAAAACGATAGAAAACCATTTTCAAGTAAGAAATATATATCTATATTTCTTAGGACACAAAGAAAAAATGTTAAAAGTCGAGACATGAATTCGACACAGTAACCCTGAGTGAAAATCCCTACTTGCGAAAAAATGTTATTTAAAATGACAGGGTAAAGAACTCTCCTTAACCAGAAACCAGTAAAAGCTATGCAAAGTAACATGGAGGCACAGAAGGCGACCAGGATTTTAATGAGAGTCGAACATGTAACAAAAATGAAAGACAGGGAGGGACAGTAGAAAGAAAGGAGTCAGATGAGAGAGAGAGAGAGAGAGAGAGAGAGGCACTGTGCGCGAGATTTCGACGCTGCTTGAGAGCTAACCCGAATCTCTCCGAGGCCACAGCAGAAGTAGCACCTCCGACTCACTCCTAATCTTCCTTCTCCGTCTCCAATCTCTTCCTTGTATTCCGTTAACCCCTCCCCCTCCCCCCCTCTTCCTCCTCCTCCCACTTGAACTTCACATGCCAAAGGGGTTTCCGGCACACAGAAGGGTAAGTGTTCATCGATTCCCCGATTCCGAAGTTAATAAACAATCTACGGTTATGAAGGCGTGAAGTCGTCATGAATCAGATTTATTCCCGTGAATAAAACAATAAATAAGGAAGAGGCTCCGGAAACAGTTACTTTAAAAGTGCATAGTTAACTTGGTTAATGAAACTCCCGTTTAAATATAAACGAATACATAAACATCTTCGTGAAACTTGCGACTCCCTCAAGTTTCAGTGAAAAAATGTAAAACTGCCATCTTTTTTTCTTTCAGGCTCTCGACTTTGAATCAACTTCTTCCGCCGCCTTCTCTCTCTTCCCCCCCCACCCGACCCACTCTCCCCAGCCCCTCTTCCAAGGCTTAAGTCGTCTTTATGCTTCTCACAGACTGTCTTTTATTCCTTTGTTTACTGTCTATATTTCGAGTCGGAGGACTTTCAATGTTCAGTGTGAAATTCAATACTGCGAGAGGTCAATAAGAAAAAATATTTTATCTTAAATTAATTGAAAACTACTGAAGATAGAGGGCTGCAATTTTGTATACTTGATGATTGGAGGGTGGATGATCAACATACAACCCTCTAGCCTCATTAGCTTTTAAGATCTGGGGGCTGACGGAGAGACAAACAGACATCTCAATAGTTTTCTTTCACAGAAAACTAATGACATATCTGCATAAAAAAACAGCCACATTTATGTGCCATAACGCAGAGATGGCGAGGCAATTAACATATCACGAGTCCTCTACAATTTACAACATAAAAACGAAGACACTGATGACAAGTAATAGGATGCAAGCAAAAAACATTTAATGATTTACATGTGACAAACAAGATTCAGCCGTCGTGTCACTAATGTCATAAAAAATGTTCGTTCTTTGGACATGTAAAAACTCAGAATTAGTTTGAGAGTTATTTAGAATTCATCTAAAATAATAAATAAGGAGAAGAAGAACAACTCATATCACTAACATAAAATGTACCTATGGTAAAAGCCTGGTTAGGAAATGTGTACTGAAGTTCCACTTCTTTTGAATTATTTCAGTTAGACAAGTTAATCTATAACTTCCATAAAAGACACCAAGATATCTTCCATTATAACTGAACCTTTACTTCTCTCTCTCTCCAAAGTCAATCTCTTTGCTCCCAAAAATTAACGTTCAACTTCCAATACCCCAAAAACACTGAAGGTAACACCCCAAAAACACAGAAGGTAATACCCCAAAAACACTGAAGGTAACACCCCAAAAACACTGAAGGTAATACCCCAAAACACTGAAGGTAATACCCCAAAACACTGAAGGTAATACTAAAAACACAGAAGGTAATACCCCAAAAACACAGAAGGTAATACCCCAAAAACACTGAAGGTAATACCCCAAAAACACTTAAGGTAATACCCCAAAACACTGAAGGTAATACTAAAAACACTGAAGGTAATACCCCAAAAACACTGAAGGTCATACCAAAAACACTGAAGGTAATACCCCAAAAACACTGAAGGTAATACCCCAAAAACACTTAAGGTAATACCCCAAAACACTGAAGGTAATACCCCAAAAACACTGAAGGTACACAAGATGAACCGCACTCTTATTGAACAAGCCCACAGGGGCCACTGATCTCAAATTCAAGCTTCCAAAGAATATGGTGCTCATTTGAAAGAAGTACCAGAAGGAAATACGAAATACAGAAAGAAAAAATCACTTGAGAGAAAAAAATAAATAAATAAACAGATAAATATGTAAGTAAAACACAAGGTGAATTATTTTCAGGTAGTAACGCACTACATCTCCCCTTCAACTTTCGAGGTTCCAATTGCATAGCATCCTTAGGGAGGCTGTTCCACAGTCCTTCGGTGTATGGGGGAATGAAGGACCTCTGAACTGAGAAGTTCGACCTCAGGCAAACTGACTGCATATTGGTGGGGCTACTCAAACCTGGTCGCTCTCGGCGGAAAAACAGGATCGGGGATCAGTTGTGAACGTGAAAGATCCCTGTTAAAATACAACTTATGAAAAAGCGACAAACAAGGGGCAATCCGTACGGTGGTCCAAGTCACAACTGCTAATGTTAGAAGACCGAATCCTGCCATCACGAACCAATACCTAAAATAGAAGTCTCTGGCTGGGTGTAGATCAACACTCAGTTTTCATTACCTGCATAAACACCACACAGAGGAAAAGACGGATTCCCACTCTCTTTCATTAGAGGAAGATTTCGAGAGCCTTTCTGATTACTCAAATATTTTTCATACATTTATACCGCAAGATAAATAGATCAATAACACATCCACAGAGGGCAATAACCAGCAATCACTCTTCCTTTGACCGAAACCTAAGCATAGACAGCATCAGGAAGTAATTGACATAAAGTACCAATAAAAATGGAAACCAGAATATGAACACCAACATTAGATTGTTGAGAGGTAATAATATGAGCGTTGTAGTGACCGGTCCCAATTAGCGAAAGGACCTAGTAGGTTCGTGCTCGTTGCTACTTTCCGTACTAAGCAACTGCATCTCAGTCAACCTCCAGTTCTAAACAGTGAATAAGTTCTTCGTAGCCAGTCGACAGCCTTTTCTAAGGGCAAAGGCGCGCAAGTGACCGCACACACACGAGAATGAAGAGACGTCCGGCTCTTTAATCATTTCGGTCAATCAAAAGTTGAAATTTAAGCTTTGTTAGGATTGCTGCTTATGATTGCTTTAACTCATGTTTCGCGCCACGGAATTTTAAAAAGTACAAAAATCCGTGTACCACAGCAACGTCGTATCAAACTGATAAAAAGGTCGAGCATAAATAAGCACACAAAGAACAAATAATATAGAGAGAGAGAGAGAGAGAGAGAGAGAGAGAGAGAGAGAGAGAGAGACTGTACTAGGGCCTCAATCTTCCTCTTCCCAACATCCGCAAATCAGAGAAACAACAATTGAAGCGTTCCTAGTGTCTACCGGACACCAAGCCAACCCTGCCTTTACACTCCTTCCACGTCTTCCACCTCCTGAACCCCTTACCCCAAAATGCTACCCCTACCCTGCCGCCCTCTTCACCCTTTTCCGTCCACTTCGCCAGTCTCTCTCTCTCTCTCTCTCTCTCTCTCTCTCTCTCTCTCTCTCTCTCTCTCTCTCTCTCTCAACCTCCACTGTCCATCTTCATCCCTCGGCGTAGAAGAACGGCCTCTTCAAGACAATGTCCACTAAAAGAGGTGGATTCCTTTCTTATTCCACACAGACACAAGGACCCCTAACAGCCTCTTTAGAGAACATGCCTCGTTGCAGAATAACCGGATTATACTCTTATCCTCCTTAGAGACATAAGGGCCATGAACAGACTCTTTGTCAGTCCTTCTTGGAGAAAACGAAAATTTCACCTCATCTTTAAAAGATTCTGTTCATTTATGAAGTTAAAAAAAAAAAAAAAAAACTTCCGAAAACAATCGTCAGGCACCTTGAACTGACAACGTTAAATGCCACTTTGCTTACTAATAAGCAGAAATATTATAGACTACTACAACAGCCTCTCCCATAACATCCTTGACTGGAGCGACATACATCCACAGCAACGGGATTTGAAGGAGATTTAGATTTCTCCTGGATTTACACCTGCAGTTCTTTAAAGATAACAATTTAATGTTTTATCCAAGATATAGTGATGTTACAGTGGTGACAACTTGGTCCTTCCCGAGGTTTAATACGGTATCAAGAAACAACTGAACCTTTAATTATAAGATACAGTCTGAAACAAGGCACACCTATGTCCATTTGTTGTGAAAGTTACAAGACACACCAACCATTATCTTTTTGCGAAAAATTTAAAATTCTGCACTGCACATTCAGCCTATTCTGTTCTGAAGCGACGGGCGAACCCAAATAAGTTTCACATTAACCTACACCATTTCCATCTATATGCTTTTGTTGAAGTTAGATATGACTGATCCTAAAATGCATTTCTTGGGACGTGGTCATCATCACCATGAATATGACATCATTAGGTCATGGACATGTACTATGTATAGTCATTATAATACAACTATAGTTTGTCAATTACAACTGACCGTTGTATAATGGCCCACAAACATTATAGAACAAGTCTCTAGATTCGCCGCACAAGTGACAACGTAGCCCCCTTTTTTTTTCAGGAATTCGTCACTTCTGCCACCAACGAAATGAAGATTCTCGTGCCGTGTACTGACCAAGTGTCGCCTACTCATCTGGGTTTCGAGGCTATTCGATGACAGAGAGAGAGAGAGAGAGAGAGAGAGAGAGAGAGAGAGAGAGAGAGAGAGAGAGAGAGAGAGAGAGAGAGAGAGAGAGAGTCCACTCTCTATGAAATAAAAATTCGAAATCGCGACCATCGCACTGTCAAAATCTCAAGTTCGTTGGAGCTCACTCAAGTAGGCGAAACTACGAGTGCATGAATTACAATGTAAAAGTACTAAGTGAATGACTGCATCTTGAGAGACAACTCCAAATTCATGCAGTACACATTCTCTATCGCTTGGCGTAATTAATTCCTTCCGCCTCCTACGCAACAACCCATCACACAACCAAGAAATTGAAATCTCGGCTGCAAATCCGATCCAGTCTGACACTATGGAGCTGACCGCAGTCATATCAGGCCAAACCAAACGAGGATAAAGTATCCCTATTGGAATACTTGGCGAAGCGAATAAACCAGAGCACTCTCTTGAAACACCTCTTTTCTTCCCTTGACCAAGAACAGTAGTAGTATGACATCCATAATGATAATGACTCACTAAACTTCAGAAACCTTGAGTGCGATTACAAAAAATATACTATAGTCTACCTACGAAAGGTTGAGACTCCTATTAGCGGCGTTAACAAGTTTCCAATCTTGCCGAAGGAAGTATTTAATCTTAATCTAAAAACCTGCACTATCCAATCGAGAGTGATATAAAAACTATAGCATGAACAACAATAACAACAATAGGAATAATAATATAGCTCATATATGGTGAAAGCCAATAAACAAAAAGGGAGCAAAAGACAACTCCAAGTTTAAGGAATGTAGAAGTTTATGACCACAAAGAAAAACTAAGGTCACAAACATGCAAATGTATAGAATTCAATAGAATAGAAAAATAAAAAAATAAACTGAACGAGGACCAAAAACATTATCGTGGCCTCTTATTGTTTGGGACAAACACTGAAGAACGGAAACTCAGCAAGTCCTGATATCGGCAGATACGTCTTCGCCCATTGTCCTCTACACAAGACCTTCCATGAATGAGAGGCAGTCCTTCATGTAGAGGCAGACGAGGACAGGGAATCCGACAGCCTTTAACATACAGTCCTACTGAAAAACGTTGACAGCATGAAGAAGAAAAAGTTAAGAGATATGCTCACAAGAAGTGGTATCTACGCCAATCGTTTCAATCGACAATGATATAGTCTCGCTATGGGTTTTAGATAAATACAAGATAATCTGAAAGCAGCACACTCATATGGAGAAACTAAATCACGTAAACTGTTTGATCATGGACTAATGCAGATAATCCCAATCTTTAATATCTCCAAGACTGACTGACTGAATGACCAAACGTTCGTATTCTTGCATCAGGGCAACAAAAGGTTATTAAGTACTTCTTCTTACTAGCATGGAAATTAAAACACCAAATACGTTGTTATACTACGTGCATTTGAAGCACTACAAAAAAGACTGGGAGAGTGGACAAGTATATGTTTATTGTATATTGTTAGGCAATCGGTCAATCTATTACAAATTGGAGCATCTGAGTTTAAAACAACGACTAGAAGTAACAATGATTGAAATCATATTTGTGCCACAACACCTAAGGGAATCTGCTACAGATGAATCCCTGAAATTATAAAAAAATAAGCTGAGTCAACATCCACCTCATATGATGCTATATAATAGTATGCCGTATAATGAATCTTAAATAGACAAAGAACACAGAAATGAATCATCATAGATTGTTTGTTTGTGTGTTTGTATGGTGTTTTTACGTTGCATGGAACCAGTGGTTTATTCAGCAACGGGACCAACGGCTTTACGTGACTTCTGAACCACGTCGAGAGTGAACTTCTATCACCAGAAGTACACATCTCTCACTCCTCAATGGAATGGCCGAGAATCGAACCCGCGACCACCGAGGTGAGAAGCAAACACCAAAACCACACCACTGAGGCGCTCTGAATCATCATAGAATGATTCAATCATCATCAAAGCCTTTCCTGCAACCAAGATAAAAAAAATATTTTTACTGGTTAAGATTCCAAAGGCAACTATTTAGAAGGATAATTAAAGCTAACAAACACTAAAACCGCAATTAATACAGGATTCATGACACCATGAATCTATTCTCTTTGGGGGTAGACGCCTGAGCTTGCTTAATAATGCACTTGTTTTTTCCTTAGGCTGCTGTCCACTTCTCTGCATATTTTCCTATTTCTTATATATGGGTAATCACCTGTTATTTTGTCTTGTATCACAGGAATATGTAATGGGTCACAGCCAGGTTCAGATAGGCAAGGTCATATTAAATCATCCTACACACACACACACATTGTGTATATATATATATATATATATAGATATATATATATATATATATAAATATATCAAGTAGTTTTACGCCTTCTCCATTCAAAGTATGTACATTCTTAATTTTATTCATAATATATTT
Organism: Macrobrachium nipponense; assembly: GCF_015104395.2. Lineage (NCBI taxonomy): Eukaryota > Metazoa > Arthropoda > Malacostraca > Decapoda > Palaemonidae > Macrobrachium > Macrobrachium nipponense. The sequence continues at coordinate 38,150,518 of NC_087210.1, read as the reverse complement.
ATTTTTCTATTTCAAGTATTTTTACGCCTTCTCCAATTCAAGGTAATGTACATTCTTAATTTTATTCATAATATTTATCTTTCTATTTCATTCATAATTAAATAAAGGTGCATTTACCCCTCCAATCCACAATCCACTTCCATTAAGGGATTAACTCTTAATCCTCTCGCCATATTGGATACCACACCATGTGCTGACCACATGGGAAAGGTGTGGAAGAACAAGTAACGCCACCTAGCATGATTCTGGCGAACTCACCAGGTTAATAAAAAGGCGGGGGTACTGGGAATCAATTATGATCTGCTCTAGGAGCAAGAGCCCGTGCTGGTATAAGGCAAGCTAAATCTAAAACAACAATGGGAATCTATTCCATCATCGCTCTCGCCGAAATCACTTCTTCCAAGCCAGATAGATTTCACCTAAGCATGTCCCGTTGGGCATCAGTAACAGATTAAGAGCCCTACTGAGGCTGAAGCTTTTGCGTACTTGAATGCCAATTGTGCGATCCAATGGCTATAGTTAGTAACACCCATTTCCCCCAGGTTCGTATGAGCAAGACCCTGAGTTAACAGACCTTCCAGGTGCTGAGTCAGAAGAAAATCCAGTGCTGTCTAGCCCTCTTGCTGCCAAGTTGGGCTGCAAAACCAAAGGATGGATGACTGTTAGACATCTGAAAACCAAAAGGAGGTTCCTCCAAAAAACCGCTCCTGCACTAGAACTCAAGATATTTTGCATCACTGTGAAGGGAAACATCTGCATATGCATTAGAGTCAGACTTAGAAGCCAGAAACAGATATTTGTAGATGACAGCATGACCTAACCGAAACAGCAACATTATCATCATACTGAAAAACATAGAAACTGCCAACTTCCTGAGAAGACAAAGTTATTTCCAGCTACTAAATCCAACTGAATGGATCAGGAAAGTAGTGATTTGCAAGTTCCCGACTTCCTTGCCACGAAAGATGCTTAAAGTGCCAGAGGTTTAGCCACACCAGAAGCCACTGCACAGCAAAGGAAAAGTGGAATATGCAGTACACCACATCCCACGAAACAGTCCCTCGACACCTACAAGAGAGGGGAAGCAGTGATAAGCAAATATCCCAACTATTCCACCAATACCATGCCTGGAACAAGCGCTGCAGTGCCAGACTGGAGAGTGTTGTAAGGATGAAAGGCAATCTTCCACCTACAGGACCGACTCCTGCACCGAAACACCAAGTGGAATCTACAAGAATGGAACCACAGCAATCACCTACAGCAACACCCATCACCCAGACCATGGAAGCAGCGTCAAACTCCTAAAAGAATAGTAGACTACACATCAAAACCACGAAAAACTGTGTGCCTCCACATTCCCTTCCTTCTCATCCAAACCCCCTCCCACCTTCCAAGCCTGAACCCCTTCCCTTCCCTTGCCATTTCCTCTCACCTATCTCCTTCCCCTAATGTTTCAGCTAGTGCCAGCCGAAAGAATGCCACAACAGACAGTGACAGTTGTATAACTATCACAATTGAAGGGATTATCATTCTCCTTGAGAAACTGACAGGAAAGCCTGTCGACAGAGGAAACTGCCCACTTTTAATAACAGGTGCACCTTCAAATATCACATCAACATTTTAATTTTTAGAGAGTAAGTGAAGTATTTGGAGTATCCTCCTTAGATATCTTCCTTTTTCTCTATCTGCAATTTTTCTATTTTCCTTCCTGGTTCTCAAAGACTCAACCAGGACTTTCTGCTGTAAAACTTTTTCTCCCACAAATGGGTGCCAAAAGATTGAATAAGGTTTGTAACCTTAACTGACCTTTTCTTCCTCATTTTATAACCAATTATGTTTATCTAGTTACAGAATACAGCTACTATTACGGGTTGCTCTGAGAGCAACAGCCCGTGCTGGCTTAATCTTCAGCAACAAGGAATCCATCTTAAAACATTTCCCCTGCTCCAGACAAGCAAGATCATTCCGCTCCCTTTGAGCTACAGAAACCCCTTTTTGAGATGGCAACTAATAGCTTTTCAGTCCAGTCAATTAAATTTCCTTCCTCATCCACGCCCCGAGGAACACGGACTCCAATCTCCTACGAGGTAATGTGTCAGTGCAAGTTACAGCAGTCAGTCAATCTTTACCTTCGACTTTTCTTTCATTCTCCCAAGCAATTCCTGCAGTCTTATAATTGCCTTGTGTTATACTCGTATTGTGTTATAATTGTATTGTGGTATAATCAGATTGTGTCCATACGCATTCCTCTATCAATATTCCCGTTTACGACACAACCTTACTCAGAGCAAAAATCGCTTTCTATACAGGCAGCAATTGATCTGCTGTGGATTCTGGATTCTCACCTCGTGTTGCTCTGGGATTCTTCAGTCTTTGTGTCCGGACAGACCAGCCGCCTATTCATCTACTTCAAGATCTAATCCATTACCAATTACTGTTTGTATTACGGGACTCTTACGTCCCCGTTAAACCCGTAGGGTGTTATAATTTTTTTTTTAATGTGATTTCTGACTGTAAAAATAATCAATACCTAATAATCAATACCTACAATGAAACAGGCCCCCAGCCTCATTTTTGTAATGTGGTGGTCCCTACTTGTTTAGGTCATTTGCAGTTAAATGTTAATTGTCCCCCAAACGTTGCACACTCCCCGGGTACAATCAATAGGACGACGAAAAGGTGGTGATGCATCTTACAACTTTTTTTTTTTTCAGCCAGCGTTTCAAAGCATGGCTTCATCATCAAGACTAAAATAAAAAAATTAGCAACTGTTAAAATCAATACATAAGACTCAGTAAAACAGAACAGAGTGTACTTTGAGTAAGAAGGAGTTTTCCAACATAAGAGATCATTAAAAAAAAGTGTACATTTTTTATTTCCTATGACAATTTTGAAATCTTAGAGCAAGCTGCTGATGAAACCTCTCTCCATATCCTCGAATCATTGACCATCTAACAACTTGTTCAATCTTTGAATAGTTAGTCTTCTTCTGCCCCTCTGTTTATAGCATAAGATGTTCCTTCGTCCTTTTGGTGCCCTCCTTGGTCACTCAGTTTTCTTCTTCGAGGCGTTAGGTTGGTTTTAACTTTTATGTTACGATTCAAATATCTATATTTTAACATTAATAATTTTACCGAGTCTAATGTATTGATTTTAACTGTTGTTACTTTATTATTTTAGCCCTGATGATGAAGCCATTCTTCGAAACGTTGGCTGGAAATTAAGTTGTAAGATACATCGCCTCCTTTTCGTCCTCATATATTTGAATGTATTTAAGTGTGATGCAGTATTTAAGTTTAACTTAAGTTTCCATTTTAAGTTTTCTTATGCTTTATGTGTTTCTTTTAATTATATGCTCAGATGCTTCTTTTTTATATAAATGTCATGATGTGACCATGGGTCAAGAAATGCGTTAGCAATAAATGTATCTAATAGATGTGTATATGTTCCTGCTCCCTTCTGCCTACTATAGTACCCTTTGATGTGTGGATTATATGTATATATATATATATAATATATATATATATTATATATATATAAATATAAATATATATATATATATATATGATATATATATACCGGGTGTTTCGAAATTAGAGGCCCCCCTCCATAGAACAACTGGAAAGTTATGAAGTTTTCTGCTATAGCCTATCTCTAAATACATTATCTTTAGTTTCTATTAAACTATTTTTCATTTTACATTTCTTGTATTTTCAGACTGAGTGACAGAGTTAGATACAGCCATGGCTAACGACTCGGAGGAAATCAGATGGATTGACTGAATCCAGGTTATAACCTTCAGAGAGGCCAGGGATGCTGGTTCATCCTTCATTTCACGTTCTTGGATAGCTATACACATTAAAAGAGAAGAATCCTTTGTTAAAAGAAACTGGAACAAAAATCCATATGACAGCCATTGCAAAAAGAGGAAGAATCTTGGAAGGCCTGAAGTCCTTTCTCAGGAGTAAAAACGTCATAGCTGAGGCAGTGGGTAGACCAAGAACTAGAAGCAAAAAGGGTACAGAAGAGAAGTTATAGTGCTGTATATCGTGAGTTGAAAAAATCTGGTATCAAGCCATTTCGTGTTATCAGCAAGCCTAACATCACTCAGCAACAGAGAGAAGATCGTGCATGGTTTTGTGGTTCATTTCTTTAAGATTGGGATGAAGCTGACTTTCTCCATGTTGCGCATCGGATGAATTCTTCATTTACACAGTTAGGAAGCCAAATCATAAAAATGACATCATTTGGGCTGCAAAGTTGGATGATAACAGCGATGATGTGCGCTATCGCAAGTTGTGAAATTTCCTGAATGTTTGGGAATTTTTCTGTTTCACAGCCAAACGGTTAATGTGGATCATCTAAGAAAAATGACAGTCATGGAATGGCGAATACTTCAGAGAAACTGTGCTCACTGGTGGAGTATTTCCTTTCCTCAAAGAACCTCTAAATGTGTTACCTGTTGAGAAGTCACAGTTTTGCATGATAAAGCACCATGTTTCAAGGCTCTTCAGACACAGGAGCTGCTTCAAAACAGTGGTATCAATACCTTCTCGTCAAGTGAATTTCCAGGTAGCTCCCCTGACCTTAATGTGTGAGAAAACATTGGTAGTATCTTAAAGGATCGTGTTGAAGCGTGCACAATAAACTATGATGGTATACCAAGCCTCGACGACCTGTGAAGAAAGGTGCTCAGGGAAATGGAGTTTGAGTCTCAGCTTTTTTGCGATTTGCTGAAATCATACCCCTCAAGAATGCAGGCTGTGGTACAGGCAAATAGAGGCGACATAAATTATTAGGCAGGTCCCCATTCCCCGGGTTATACGAATTGGGTTTCGGCCTTACGACGTTCCGAGGTTAAAGCGCTTTACAATTATATTCATCAGAAATTATTTCCAGGGTTACGACGCCTACAACGCTGCTCTGGCAGATGAAATATGACACCAAAAATGCAAAATAATCAATATTTGAAGGTTCTTTTTATAGAAAATGCAATAAGAATTCAGTTTACATAGTTTTCAATGCACCCAAAGCCTTAAAAGTTAGGTTTTCTTAGGATTTTTGACGATGTTCCGGCTTACAACGATTTTCGTCTTATGACGCATCTCAAGAATGGAACCCCTTTCATAACCTGGGGACTGCCTGTACATAATCAGAGATAAACTTAAATAAATACCTGTTCTGAATTACTTTTGCTTTTGTCCGTACCAATTTTAGTTTATGCTATAGAGGGGGGCACTCTAATTGTGAAACACCCTGTATATACACATTTACATATATATATATACATTCCACATAAGAAACTTAAGTCACTTTATTCTTCATCACCCATTCAACGAGTGTATTTCAAGTTTCCTTTCTGATTAGGTCCTAACCTCATTCCTACCCAAAACTAGTATAATAAAGATTTTATCCGTATTTTGTGTGTGTGTGTGTGTGTGGTGTGTGTGTGTTGTGGGTGACCGTGAGAGAGAGATGAGTAGAGAGAGATGAGAGAGGAGAGAGAGAGAGAGAGAGAGAGAGAGAGAGAGAGAGAGAGAGAGAATCTCTTGTCGACAGTCATCGTCATTATAGCAATTAGCCAACAATGCCAATGCGACACCTCCCGTCATTTTCTTTGCCGGTAATTGTTTTCAGCCTGGAAAGTATTAGGAGATACAAACTTCATCACCGTAAAAGTTTCTTTCTTCATTTTATAATGAAATAACAGGAAAAATGATGCATGAAGCTCATCAATATTGCTGTTAATGCTACAGCTGCAATTAATAAAACTGTACTACTAAGGGTTACAGACGAAGCTGCAGCATCTCTTAAGAGAGAGAGAGAGAGAGAGAGAGAGAGAGAGAGGAGGAATGAGAGAGAGAGAGATGACCCGAGAGAGAGAGAGAGAGAGGGTGGGGGGGAATTATGAAATTATCTAAAGAAATAGGAGAGTGGTCAAAAAGATGGCAAATGTCTTTTAACTTGGATATGTGTAAAGTGTTAAAAATACGAACAAACATGTTTACCTTCATGCCAACTACTTGCTGCTTGGGAATGACATAAATGACATAAATAGCGTAGAACACGAAGAGGACCTTGGAGTCATTATTACCAAGGACTGGAAAATCCACAAAACGGTGCATAAAGTTGAAAAAAACCACAGAAACTAGTAGGCAGTTAACATACAGAAACACGGAAACGGTGCTGCAGCTTTACACATCAATAATTAGACCAAATCTTGAATATGCAGTACAGTTTTGGTCACCAACACTACGGACATAAATAGATTAGAAGGAGCACAAGCAAGAGCCACAAAGTTAATTCCATCCATCGGGCAAATAAGTTACCGGAGACGACTAGAGAACCGAACATGTATGGCTTAGAAACACGATGATTGCGAGGACAACTAATAGAAACATTGAAAATACTGAAAGGCATCACAAAAGTAGACAGTAACCTATTTTACGTTAAACGAAAACCACATAAAAATACTGGATGGAAACTAGAACTGAAGATACAACACATCCCATTGTGGGAACTTCTTTACATACAAGATATGTGACACATGGAATACACTGCCATCAGAAGTTGTAACAGCAACAGTGTGGAAGAGTTTAAAAGAAAGCTAGACAAAATCATTGGGACACTGTGAATGAAAAGTAAAACCTGTTCCAAGAGATAAGTGAGCACAGGATGTCTCCTCGGATGAACTAATAAGTCTGAGACATCCTAATCCTTGTAACTCCTTGTATATCTATATCTATCTCTCTCTCTCTCTCACTTACATAAATACATAGATACATACACACACACACACATATATATTCATTTGTCTTAACCTTCCAGTTTTCTGCAAGTCTCGCTAGAGGGTACGGATCTAAGCCCCATGCCGTCAAACAGATGTGTAAGGTGCTTATATGCAGGCAACATACAACATCTGGCATTTCCTGACAGTCACACACCCAAGTACTATCCAGATCCAACTTGCTTGAATCCTGATTGATCGGACATACAGCAGTAAGGCATTTAACAATATCAACGGTTTTTTTTTTTTCTTTTTTTACCCGTGACTCATCCGAGATCCACAAATGCGCACAGCCCCTTCTAAGTTTCTTATAATATGGAGAGCGGGCAATGTGTGTGTGGGTAAGGGAGTGATGTCAACGAAGGGGAACCAAAATAGTAAGTGGTGGGACGAGGAAATGAAAAAGGGAAGATGATCGTGAACAGGTTGACGGCAGGGGGAAGATGGGAGTCAAACTGGGGAAAAGAGACAAGTAATAAAACCAAAATGAAAGTGCAAGGAAAATGAGTCGTATATCAACATGATTCATATTCATCTGAAAAACAGCTCTCTTTACTGTACGAAATAAACACATTTATTCCCAATTGAAATCTCTATAATGAACACTAGTTACTAAATAAATAGAAAAGAATTTCCGATATCGAAATGACCAAGAAAACCGTGAGTGAAACAGTCACATTTGAGAGGCTTGTTAATCTCAGTCAGTCTACCTTTCACTACAGCATTTAGAAAAAGAAAACGGCTCCACACAAGTTTTCTCCCCACCACAGAATCTACGGTAATTTATCGACGATTTTCAACCTTTAGGACTGCTTCCAAAATGAAATAATACAAGAAACATGAGCAAGACATCTATACGTAATTCATTTAATTATTATATATATATATATCTAACAAAATGAGCCCATAAAAAAAACAAATATAGAGAGAACATACTATATTTCAGAGACTGCTGTCTCCCTCTTCAGGTAGATAAATAAGAGGGAGACAGCAGTCTCTGAAATATAGTATTTTCTCTCCATATTTTGGCGTTTTTATGGACTCCTTTTATTAGATGGAATTCAGTTGCAAAGGAACATTTTTACCAGTCATATATATATTAATATATATTATATAAAAGATATATAATAATATATATATATATATGGAGGAGAGAGAGAGCGGAGAGATAGAGGAGATCGAGACGAGGGAATGGAGGAGGAAGGAGAGGAAGAGAGAAAATTCTTATGGTAATTTAAATATGGCAAGTGTCCGCGCGCAATTGATGCATTATTCATCAAAGAGGTCATCATCCACTACAGCATGAAACCCAAGGTTCAAGTGTGTGACTATGGGCGCGTCGAGAGAGAGAGAGAGAGAGAGAGAGAGAGAGAGAGAGAGAGAGAGAGAGAGAGAAATTAAACTGGGGGTCACACTTCAAAAATGCAAACTTCCATCCGAACTGTTGCAGTAAGTAACTTTTCAGTGTAACCTATTTTCAAAATGACGACATCATTTTCATGACCTAAATGAAACCATAATAATTTTTGGGGATTAAAATGCACTCCTTATAGTTCTGGCCCATGCATAGACAGACCTACAGTCGATGATGACCTTCTCGTAATTAAAATCCTCAAACGACAAAAATATCGCTATTAATGATCCTCGTCATTATAACGGTAGTACATAAGAAAATTTCAATAATATCAATAGTAATAAAAAGAACGTCAAAGAACGCAACGTCGTAGAGCCGTAAGCGATACATTTTTCTCACGGAATTCACAGGAAAATGTCGGTCAGGTGAATGCGGTTAACTTGGAAATTCTGACACGTTGCCGCCTTTTCTTTCTGCCTTTACATCCAAGGTGACTCTAGAAACTGCGCTATAGTTTCGCGATTTCTAAACAAAGATACGACAAAACTTCTACTGAAAAGCATTGACATAGACTCATTTTAATGAGGACAATCTGAAATTAAAACGACAGCAATATTAATAGAGTTTTTTTTTATATTTGCTTCCTAATTCCCTAACTACTATACATTAGTCACAACCCCCTTCTCGCAACTAGGCAAAAACTCTCACTCTCTCTTTAAAAAGAAATAACAACAATTGAAGGTAAACAAAACCAACAAAAACGCATCTCCACGATCACTGCCGCTCAAGCGGTAGCTTCAGCTCAAGCGGTACCCTGAAGCTACAGCACAAACGCGAACTTACACGCCAGTGTCCCACTTTTCCCAAACACAGTCATATTAATAACCAGAAATTTCAGCGACTCAAAATTGTCCCCCAATTAAAATCGCCACACATGCCGGAAGTTAGTCTGAGGTCATCGGCGCTACTTTAATGACTTTGAGGTGTTGGGGTGATTACAAGGGAATAATCTGGCGCTTGGCCTCTCTGTAACTAATCACTAAGACTATACTTCATGATGATGACGACGACGGCTCCAAGTACAAGCATTCGCGCACAGTAATCCAGGGAGATCAGCAACTTCAAAACTGACCGTAACGCGTTTAAAAAAACAATGTCCTTTCAATGATTGAAAAGCAGCTGAAAGCAAATAACTGCAGCGAATGGAATGACAATACTATGCAAACTATGCATCCAGCATGCACTTCATACAAAAGTGAAACAACCACCTTTAACAATCTTTCTATGCAATAATATTACCAGTGTCCTCCATTCCACTTCAACTACCTTTCGCAACTAAAAGACAAGAATTATTTGTAGCGGCCTCCTTTTCATCTTTAACCCTACAAATAAACAAACTAACGCGCGTGAGAACATGTTTGAAACTCCGTGCCACAACTGCACAAACAGTGTCAAGATCTAATCAAAAGTAAAGCAAGTGACAGGAGCAATCCTCACTTCATGTACAAAAATACGCTCAAAGGAACAGCTAATGTTGGGGTTTGTGTGAATACCTTATTCATGTTGGCCTCAAAATGAAAGAATACAATAGAAATTTACTACTGCAGCGGTTTGCAAATAATTAGATACTGACTGGTCAGTTAACGAACATTGCAACTGCGGCAACTTGATGCACGGGAATATTTGCAGCAAAAAGACAGTCGAGGAGAATATTAGAAAGAGTAAAGCTATGCGAGTAACGGGAACCTTGGGAAGACAGAATACTGAGGAGGACCGCAAATGATAAAGGCAACATACGCGAATAACTATCAAAGATTACATTTGAGATGAATAATTGCGAGAGACGTCACGGAGAGTGGAAACCGCGACATAACGGGAGGACATCCGCAATGGGAGATGAAATTTCAACATCCGAAAGGGTCTACTGCATTAAGCACGTTTAGTAGCGAGAAACTGAAGATGCCGAAAGAGTTGACGATAAAATAAGTTTCTTCAAGACAATGGTTAGAGGGAATGAGTGGTTGGAAAGCAATATAACGATAGCCCCAAAATAGAGGTGATGAAGTACAATGCTCTGAAGGTGGACCTGGGAGAAAACAGATTCGGGAATGGAGGAGGCCCAAGTGAACGGCTTTTAAGAGAGGGCGCCGCTAAGGGCCAGAGGGACCCTGACAACACACTTTAGTAATCCCTATAGTGCATGACGCGTGGTGCACTGGCGGCACTATCCCTTACTGGGTACTGAACTGTTCACATGACTAATGAAGCTTAAGAATAGATAAATAAGCTTAAAGAAATAAAGACCTAAAAACGAAAACACGAAAGGAAAAAGGTCAAATGGTGAGTAAAATTTAAAAAGTGGAACCGATGAATCACAAATTAAGGTGATTTGAAGAAGAAGAAGAAGAAGAAGAAGAAGAAGAGAGAGAAGAGCCTGAAATCACACGAAAGCAGGAAGTCACC
>NC_087210.1:38112414-38134914 GCF_015104395.2 Macrobrachium nipponense | reverse complement strand
TTTGCATTGTGTTTTTACGTTGCATGGAACCACTGGTTATTCAGCAACGGGACCAACGGCTTTACGTGACTTCCGAACCACGTCGACAGTGAACTTCCATCACCAGAAATACACATCTCTCACTCCTCAAAGGAATGGCCGAGAATCGAACCCGCGACCACCGAGGTGGGACGCAAACATCATACCAACCACGCCACAGAGGCGTATGCGATGTATGAGAGCTTAAGAGCAGAGAAAATACTGTGCGAGTCACACATGGCGCCTGGAAAAGCCTTCGTCAGATTGAATTTTGTAATGAGGAGGGTATTTCGTTTTGCAAACTACTATTGTCTCAGAAATCTAGTCTCACGGGTGTCAGTTGAGTGATTATAAACAAGATTGGTATTAAAGTGAAGCATCATGTGCTAGAATATGAAATGAGTGATTTAATGGATATAAAAGTGTCTCACGCAAGTGTTTGATGTTTCCATACCAAAAGCCAGAGAGAGAACAGATGTAAATGCCAGCTTGTGGGACTGGAATATGAATCTGAATAAAGCCAGGGATGACTTAGACGCAACATTTCAAAGTTTTAGTAGGACACAGATTCAAAGCGCGTGTTAGCGAGAGTCAAGAGTAAACGGAAGCTGTGAAAACAGTGCACATATTTATGTCAAGATAATGGAAGGATGGAAGGGTTTTTGGAATTAAATGAAAGAGGACCATCTTGGGAAGCAAAAGTTGGGATCTGTGAAGAAGTCACTGTGCCAATTCTATTATGGAAGTGATAGATGGATGTTAAATACCAATGAAGGAAGAAACTGGAAGGTATGGAGATACATAATAAAGTACAGAAGACTAACAAGGAAAGGACTACTGAGATAGGACGAAGATATGGGGAAATGGTTTGCTTGGTGAAAAGATGCATCATTCTGAGATGACTTATCCTCGAAAAGCTGGAATGGGAGGCTGCAAAAGAACTGGCTCGACAAATTTGGAGAACTGGAACCCACAACCGAGAAGCACTAAGGCATGCAGGAAAAAGATGGGTATTCCAGTACGTGTAGGGAGGGGTGTCGACGTGCTATTGGTGAGTATATGACTCAGCTCATGCTGTGGAAGTTTTCAGCCGAAGGATTCATCCTTGACTCGGCAGCAATATATATATATATATATATATATATATATATATATATATATATATATATATATATGTGTGTGTCAATAGAGGGATCCACAGTAATATCCTTGTTTATCTAGATATAATATATTTATGGAAATATATACAAAGCTTAAAGCTTTCGTCCAACCTCCTGTGGACTTTTTTTTTTTTTGCTTAGTGATCAAGTCCACAGGAGGATGGACGAAAGCTTTAAGCTTTGTACATATTTCCATAAATATATTATATCTAGATAAACAAGGATATTACTGTGGATCCCTCTATTGATTTCTTAGAAGCACGATATACAGTGTTTTTATATTGTAATATATAAATAGGTTTTAAAAAATTCTTTATTTTGTTTCTACTTAGATTTCAAAGAATTAATAATATAAAAAACAATGTACAAAGAAATAGACAAATTAGCGTTCACTGTGAAGCAAAACCTGATAAATCCCACCGCCTACCTACCTGGCCGAAACGATTGCACAAAATGATAAACAGAAGTTTCCCCTTACCGGCCATTGAACGAAGACCACAGGATTAAATCCAAAACGAGTCGCACACGCAATCCTTCACAAGCACATCAAACGGAAGGGAAGGAGGGAGGGAGGGAGAAATCTATCCCAAATCCATCATAGGCTCGCTCTCCATAAAATCAAGCCCACACACGTCACTCGTCACTCACACGGGACCGTGTCTGCACCACCATCCAAGGCATCCAACGCTAAACTATTCACCCGCGTTCATCTGTCAGTCTTGGCCACCCCTAAACCTTGAAGAGCGCGCGCGGCACATAAACTCTCCTCTCTCTCTCTCCCTCTCCTTCTCTGTGTAAGTACATACATGCACGTACACACACACACACACACACAATTCTTGTAGGCACTCGTACTCATATGAAACTACTTACAATCAGCGGTTATCTCTGGCACCATTAACACTCGAAGCCTGTCACTTGCAGACACGCACGGTCACTCCCTCAAGTCCTTGTAAAGAGCGTTTTAAATTCTTGTCTAAAAAAATTCAAGAGAAATATTTACATACGCACCAGCTTCAATTTGAAGTATTCGGTAGATCGACATAGAAAGATTAGCGGTCCAGTAATTAAGCGTTATACAAAAGCAGATGCATTAACAAAATTACTACTAATACAAAAAGACAAAAACCTGGAAAATTGACAGTTCAAGACGGACAGCATAGTCCAAAAAGCTCTAATATTGAAGGAGACTTGCTCGACCAAGTCCAGCCCATAATTACTAATGACATTTAGAGCATATCCTAGGATATAAATCTTAACTTTATTCAGTATATATATTTGTATTTATTCTGTTTCAGTATATATATTTGTATTTATTGTGTTTCTTTTTAAACAAGGAAAGTCATCCAACAAACAACACACACATCCAACATAAAAGTATTTCATTTATGCTGCACGAAACTATGGCCATATGAGGGAAATGTAATATTTAAAAGAATGATAAAATCAACCTTCATTAGATACGAGAGAGAGAGAGAGAAGAGAGAGAGAGGAGAGAGGAGAGAGAGAGAGAAGAGAGCGAGTGAGAAGAGAGAGAGAGAGAGAGAGCGAGAGAGAGTAGAGAGATGAGAGATAGAGAGAGAGAGAGAGAGAGAGAGAGAGAGAGAGAGAGAGAGAGAGAGAGAGAGAGAGAGAGAGTCTAATATGTTATAATCATAACGAGGCCGTAATTGTTAGATCATTTTCAACAACGTTAATTATGAACGTGCAGTAATGACACAATCCAATGAAATGTAGCATTTAAAAACCAATTCCACAACCACAGTGAATAAGCAAGAATCATCTTGACTTTTGCAGGGCCGAGGGCCAACCACTTGCTCCATTCCACACAACGTTCCCCCTGAATCATACTCTTCATGAATCACAGCTCACCAGGAAGTGTCTAGGCCCCACCAGACAACCCTGTTCGTGGCCAGTATAACGAGAGCCATCTGAATCAACACCCTTCATCTCCCAGGGGGGGAAACTGCATCTTCAATCATAATGTATCCTTGCAACTAGTTCTCGTGTAGGTACGTAGTTACACCTCAGTGGAATGATGCTGCAACTACACAGCACGAGACTGGTTTTGTATTTTGTAACTTACAATAACCAATTTTAAAGACTATAAAGGAGCCCATAAAAACGCCAAAATATAGAGAGAAAATACTATATTTCAGAGACTGCTATCTCTCTCTTCAGAGGATTATCAGTGGGAGTGACCTAAATTGGCTTTATTGTGGATGGATCTCTTGACATAAATACCACCTTTTTTGTAGCTTTTCTCATTCATCTACCTGAAGAGCGAGACAGCAGCCTTTGAAATAAAGTATTTTCTCTCTACATTTTGGCATTTTTATGGGCTCCTTTTATTAGATGGAATTCTGTTGATATATATATATATATATAGTCTTAAATCCAGCGTAGGAAGGTAAGTGAAAAACAGGGACTTGGAACAAGTACTTACGTAGTATATTCTACATTTTCAAGTTCACTAAAAAAAAAAAAAATAAGTGCCACATTTCTATTTCAGATATTGAATAGTGGCTGAACCCATAGGAAGAAAACTTCCAAAGCATCAAGAGCTTCATCCCTTTGATATATGCATACCTGAATACAAAAAATCTCAATACAAACCAAGCCTGCCCATTCACCTATTTGATGCAGTTCCACATATATAAATTTCTCACCAACAAATCATCCTCCATGCTTTTCAGATGACCAAACCATCTCCAAACACACTCCATACCAAGCATGAGTTCTCCTTTCAATTCTGACACCATATGCACTGTGCAAACATTACACCTTAAAACCTTTCATCTTTTTGTATTCAACATGCACATTTAAGTTCCACAAAGGAGTTACTAACTTTCACCTTTCTATAATAAAAAATAATTCCCAACATATACTCCTTTGGAAACTTTCCCTCCTCTAGACACACCTCGCAAACATTGGCCAACCACTCAATCACACTTTCCTCATATTAACACAAAATGTTCATTGAAACCCCACCTACTCCTGCTGTCTTTCCATTCTTCAACTTCTCAAGTGCACTCATTACATGCTTAATACTAATTCCATAAGCATTCTCAAACTTATGCTCACCTTCTAATTATTTCTTCCATCAACCAAGAACCATAATTACTTCAGAGGGCATCTCTCTACTAGAATCTTGATTTAAAAATTCACTTTTTCCTCAAATTTTCTCTATTTGTGATTTGATGTAAAACAATTTCTGATTCTTCTCACCATTGTGCTCACCTTCTTTTAATAACTAATCATATATCCTAGTCCCTTGGAAGACATATAATTGGGTTTGGAATCCTCTGCTTAAAGACCCAACCATAGTAGAAGCGAGCGTGCGCATTTGGGAGTGCCGGTAAGCCAAGGGTTAGGGTAGCGAATTAGATTGGCCCATAGGGAACACATGGTATAGGGAAACCGACCATCCCAAATTTTAATCCCTGTTTTCCATCTACCCTCTACTGTTTGAGACCTGGTACTCTTCTAGAATATTCTTTATAGATATCAGTTGATGCCCAGATGCTGGCATCCCCCCTTCAGGTGGAATCTGGGGTCATATCAGGAAACCACGACAGATGCCAGCTATCAGTCTCTTACCCTGTTATCATGAGAGAAGTCTCGCTGCAAATTAACAGTGTGAACTAGAATCATAATCAAACCATAAGTGGTTTTATGAGGCCCACAGGAAGACATTGTAGATCATCCAGCCATCATTGCAAACAAGTGCCACGTGCTCTCTATTCCTTATACTACTTATCTCCTATTTCAAGTTTCCTCATTCCTCATACTTCTTGACATCCGGTTTCCCAGTGTTAAGGTGTTTCCCCTTTTTCATATAATTTCAGTGACATAAAGGTCCCTTGTTCAAAGTGAATTCACTCATTCATTCCTCCCAATTGCCTTGAATGCTAGGGAAAGAGCAGATAATCCATAAAGCCTTACCTGGACCATTCAATTTCCAGATATAGCTTATCTCATAACCTCATCTCCTTCACCACCACCTTGCCTAGAAAAGTCTGCCCAAGGAAGACAACAGATTCAACATTACAACATTCAAACTATAATCTCAAGTAACTGATTTCTAACTGAATCTCATTCTGTAATCATCAAACCAGTTGCTCTACGATTGCGTATTATTACATTTGATGTTTATTTTGCCACTGTTTGTTTATTAACTGTATATGAGTGCTTCAATCCTCATTTGCCAAGCTATAGCTGTGTGCAATAGCATATATTTTGTAATTAATCATAGTTTCCAGTGGCGTCCATTCCCCAGTAATTCATGCGTAAAATATGTCATTCATGTGATTCTCCTGAGTATGGTTTAGTCACGTTAAGTGGTTATGCAAGGTCCCAAGGTAAATTTTCTATTACATCAACCCCTTCTCGTTTAATGTGTAAATATTTATGGTATATATACTATAGTTCATGCCTTACTGAAGAGCATGCCATATGTTAGATAAATTCTTCCTTAAATATGACAAGGCACCATAATTGACACTCCTACCCAACAGAAAAAGTTCAGTAGATAAACTATTACCTTTCTATAAGATCCAACCGGGTGCTTTTTCCAGAATGCTAATACTAGTGAGCAACATTCAACAGAACTCATTCATAGCCTTACAATCCAGAGAGAGAGAGAGAGAGAGAGAGAGAGAGAGAGAGAGAGAGAGAGAGAGAGAGAGAGAGAGAGAGAGAGAGAGAGAGAGAGAGAATATTTCATCAACATGCCATTTAGCATTATAATTCAAAATATGCACTAAAAACAATATATACGTATATTCTATTTTTTTTTTTTCTTTTATAAATCTTTGTACAATAAAATTCTAATATGTGATGGAAAAATCACATTTTTTAAAGTAAATTGTATATCATCTGACTATACAAGCCTGAGGTCCTTTACATTAGGAATTACTTTCAGTGTAGGCTGGAATTCGGCCGTTGAAGTTTAAAACAAGGTGGTTAGGCAGTTAACTATTGCCTGCTAGTCGGGAGTCCCGCCCAACTGCGACGTTCACACTCCAATTTGCCTTAGGCTCAGGAATAGATTGATGGGTGACATAAGGTGGGCCTATATGTAAAGGACCTCAGTTTGTAGTTAGGAAAAGTACAATTTACATGTACTACTTTAATTTTTTTTTTTTTTTTTATTCCAACACGTTATACAAACCCTCGGTTCTTTACATTAGGAAGACTGATTGGTGGGAGGAACCTAAGCGAGACCCTATGAACAGACTGGTGTTCACCCAACTTAAGGTCCCCTTCCTGGTTGTAAGAGTGTGGGGTGGGGGAGGGGGAGTGGGACCTAGCCTCTGGCCAACTGATCAGAGTATAGGAACTGCATGATCAATGGCCGACTTCTGGACCATTTCATAAGGAGGTAAACATAGTCTCTTATGAAAAAGCAAACAAGAACCCTTGATGTAGGTGACAGTAACGCAAATATAACCACTGAGTATGTCAGGGCTCCTTTTCTCCCCTTGCTAGGGAAAGGGGAGGATACATGCTTCTACAATCTAATCAAAGTATATAGAATGGAGCTCTGCATATAGTCTTACTTGCATCAGCCAACAGTTCCAATGCATTACAACTGCTGTTCTCTGCTTGTAGGAAGAGAGAAGAATGAAAATGGGGAAAGAAGAGAACCAGTCACTCTCACATTCTCACAGTTCACAAAGGCAAGATGCAACCTTGTCCTGTTAAAGGAGCTGGGTAAGCTACACAACTCGAGCAGCCACCACGGGTCCCAAGGAAAGTGTCTAATGACTTGTGGGCTACATCCTTAAGGTAAAAGGAAGTGAAGGTGGTCTGGCTAGACCACATACCTGCCTTCAGTAACTGAGGAGCCGACAGGTCCTTGCAGAATGTGAGGGATGGACCCATACCTCTGACTTTGTGAGCTTTCAGACAAAACAAAAAGTACCGTTGCCATCCCTTCCTTCAGAGGAGTATGCTTTCCTGATTGCTTCATGAAGCCAGAAAGAAAAAGTGTCCTTGGACACTCTTGGTGACCCTGGTGCCAATGAAGAGGTGTCGACACTCAGGTCGGAGATGGCCAGTTCTTTTCAGACAGTGCCATAGCACTCTAACAGGAGAAAGCAGTGTCTCGTCAGGGTCCTTACCAAAGAAGTCCTCTGGGGAGGGGATCGCAAAGGACTTGAATCTACTGTCAGGGACTGATGGATTCTGAGTCTTTGCTAAGGAGTCCAGGACGAAATTGAGCTTAACAACTTGCCTGCCACTACATTCCTCTGTCCTGGAATGTACCTGGCCAACAGCTTTACCGAGTGGGCTGCTGCCCACTTGTGCACCTGCACTGTCAATTGATGTAGCGGGAGGGACACAAGGCCCCCCTTGCTTGTTGACATATGCCACTACTATGGTGCTGTTGCTCATCAACACCACAGTGTGTCCCATCACTCAATCCTGGAACTCTAGGTGGTCTAGGAAAGCCGCCTTGAGTTCTAAGATGTTGATATGAAGGTGCTTGTCACATTGATCCCACACTCCTGCAGTTAGCAACACTTCCAGGTGTGCGCCCGAACACTACAACGATGCATCTGAGAACAGAAGCATGCCTGGAGGGGGGAGTATGCAACTCCACTCTTAAGAGGTTCCTCTTGCCCAGCCACCAGACCAAATCCTCAGAGAGGGATGGGAAAGGATTGAGGTTCTTGAGGCTGTGACCTAAACTCCTTCAGTCTCCACTGGAGAGACTGAAGGTGAAGATGCCCATGAGGGACTATCTTCTTCAGGGACGAAAGGTGACTAATCATGACCTGCCAGGCCTTCTCTACTAGGAAAACTCGGCTGTAGAACCCTGGAGAAGGATCTTGTATGATTTCCACAGCTCCTTTGCTCAGCATGGCTTACACTTCTTCTTTCAGTGCTAGATCCTTGGCTGAACCAGGGATGTATGTTGGGAGACAGACCGGAGAGTTGGCAAGAGGTGGCCTTGACTTGAACAGGAGTAGATATCCCTCCCAAAAGACATCTACCCAGGTCTCGGCTCCATGTCGCTGCCATGTTGCCCACTGGCTTGAAAGGCTACTCCCCCCAAACGGCAGCAGCTGGAGGGGAACGCCACCCTAGCGTTTCTCCTTCTTTCCCTTAACTCCCTTCCCCGGAGGGAAGAAGGGATGAAAGGAGCATGGCCGCTCCCCTTTTGAAGAGACAGACAAAAGCTGGGTACTTCCTCTCTCTCCCTTCGAAGGAAGAGACTTCTTAGGGGCGGAGGAAAAGCTAGCTTGGGTCAAAGGCCTAGATGTAGTTGCACGTCAAGACCTGGACATCTTTGCAACTACCTGTGAACAAGGCGGTCATTGTCTTCAGCTCTCCACTTCTCCATTGCAGCATCTATCAGCTCTCTAAAGAAGAGAGTGGCAGAACCCAGCAACTGTCTGTTTCTCAAAGTTATCGCTGACTCGGGACAAACGGGCCAGGTGATGCGATATAGGACAGCATCTCTCCTCCTCAACATCAAATTCACCCACAGGTTAGCAGTCTGGTGGGCTAGGTAGATGGCCCTACCTCCAGAAAGTCTCCCGAAAGTCAAGTTTTCCCCAGGGATGATAGCCCGAGTAAGCAGCGACTTTGGATTCTGTGAGAGACCACAAATCCAACCAGGAGACTGCCTGAAGAACTGCCATAGTAGTAGCCTCCAGGGTTGCTGTCTCTTGTTATGAAAACGAGACACTTTCCACAACAAGGTGCTGCAATGAAAGGCCAGGACCAATATGAGCTAAGTCCGGCTCGACCTGCTTAGTCGGCAAAGCCCCTCCGAGGGTGTGTAGAAACACTTTTGTTAAGGAAGAGAAGGGGGAAGCAGCTTATACAAACGGTTTGCCTTGAGCAAAAATTCTTGTCCGGGGACAAGATCATTCACCTGCGCAAGGACACCTTCAGCTAAGAAGGACCACAGCAACACTGTAGAGACCTTGAGTTCCTTCTTAGGACCCCAGAAGGCTTCTAACTGAGAAGGGTGGTCGGTAGACGAAGCTGTGGTCCCATCCCCTAGGCCATTGTGCTGACGAATCAGCGAGATGTCCTCTGCAAATGTTCTCTATATTTCGGGGGTGTGCGCATCCTGAGGCAAAGAACCTTCACAACCTTCCAGGGTGTGCTTCCCCTAAGACCCTCTCCCTTCAAAAGACCCCCTGTGACCTTCCTGAACTACTCGGGGCATGGGACCTCTCTGGTCCTAAGACAGAACCGGGAACGTATGCTCTTGTAGCTAAACACTGGGGAGGCTCTCCAGTGTTCCCCTTGGTTGTCTCACCCCTCCCTGTGTAACCTCAGGAAGTTGAAGGGACAGGTGAAGTAGATCAAACGCTCTCGCTCGCTCTGCTAGCAGAACTAACAGACAGAGCAAGTCGTGAGTGATCACCAACCTGCGGTGGTGATCAGTGCGTGTCTAGGAGAGTGTTCTCACCCTGGAGAAATGCTTCCCCTGAGGAACGGCAGGAGACACGCTCGTCACCACCGAGACCGGCCAGTCACATGAATGTAACCATGACCTGGGTGATGTTGATTGTGCTCCTGACTGGCGAGAGCCAGTGCCGTCCCCAATGACCGCCTTGTCCACAGGCAGTTGCAAAGACGTCCAGGTCAAAACCGCACAGGACTGTCGAACAAGGGACCTCCTACCAGTCTCACCTAGTGCACGGTTCCACTGGACCATCACGTCAACCCTGGGGACCAAGTGGTCACCTAGAGTATGATCACTAGGTAGGTGCGAGTCACCTGAGTGACTCACCCCTTTCTTCCACTCTGCGCCTGAGTGAGTTGTGATGGTGAGAAGGCTCAGCATCATTGACTTTGGATACATGCGAATCTGAAGATTTGCACGCATTTGAGGAAACTCATGAACGAGCGCCCGACACAGCACTAGTTTTAGAGGAAGATCCTCTAAGACTAGCAACAGAAGTGCGAACCGTGACAGTTCCTCTTCCCAAAGGAACAGGAGAGCCAGTGGAAGACCCACCTGCCTTCTCAGTGCAAAGAGGCAGGCCTTTAGAAGTCCCGTGGCGAGACTTCTGAGGGTTGGGGAGAGACATTGTCTTTCTTTGGCAGGGGAGCCTCAGAAGTCTAAGGGGAGGAGGTAGCAGACAATGAAGATGAAGAAGACAAGGAAGACGATGACACCTTATGAGCTCTCTTCTGCTTCTTCAGGATGGCAGTAAAATCCCCCATCCAAGGGGCCACTGGGGCAGCAGTCATAGGAGTGCCAGTACGAGCGTCATGAAAGGCATAGTGGAACTGGGGCAGCAGCAGGCACAGGAACTACAGGAGCACTGACCCCTGGAGGGAGATCCAAGGGGGAAGTTACTATGGGATCCACATGGACAAATGTGACTGGAGGTGACAACACTAAAACCTAGGGGGAGAGGCACAAAGTAGGAGTTATGCTAGTAGGGTGATGGGTGTACACCAAGTGAGGAGGCGCCACATAACCAGGTACAGAGAGGGTAGTCGTTGTCACTGCCACAGTCACATGAGTCACAGGGGTTGATGAAAAGTAAGACACCAGCCCCTGGAGAGATGGTATGCCAGGAGTCATCCATGCCTACTGCAAGTCCCCAGTTCACAAAGCCACCACACCTGAAGAAGCAAAAGTCGGAATATCAGAAGGAGTCTACTACTTGCTTCGAGGGAGAAGGATCCCCCTTAGAGCGAGCAGAGGCCCCTAAGTACAAGTCCCTGCCGCCAGCCCCCAAACCCTTCTTCTTTGTCAGTAGAGTCGAGTAAAGAAGCAGAAGGAGAGATTCCCCCTGAAGGGGAAACAGCAAATTGAGGAAAGTTACACAGAGGAAGGAAGGAGTCATCGGGGGCGTGTAACCATCAGACAAAGTCCTGGGAGCCTTCCCATGAGATTGCGGCCTCCTTTCATAACTTCCCCACTGCTTGGACGTCCATAAAACATACATCACAAGGCTCGGTTCTAGTACACTCACGCTCAATGGCATTTGGCACAAAGGGCATGAGGATCCACTTCCTTTAAGGAGCAGAAGCTCCCACACTTCTTCCCTCCAACTGCAGGATATATGTGCTGGGAGAAGGAGGACCATTTAGGCTTTTGTAAGCCTTGGGTTTGCATAATCGTAAAGATCTCACTGGGAAGGTGAAAAAAACATTCAACAACTGTAGGGCTGAGAGGCAAACAACACATCTTCAGTCTATAGCGGCTGAAAGCAAAATGGCATATTACGTCCGGTCGGGTGGAACTCCTGACTAACGAACAGTAATTAACTGCCTACCTTGTTTGAAACTTCAATGGCTGAATTCCAACCTACACTGAAAGAATTCTTAATGTAAAGGACTGAGGGTTTGTATAATGTGTAGGAATAATCACACAACAGAGACTTTTAGAAAAGAGCAATGCCAGAGAACTAAAACATATGTGAGCAATTATAAGCAACAATAACCCAAGACTAGGAAAGGCCAAGGTACACTTCAGGGTTTGAAAGCCCTTAAGTATAGCAAAGCATGTGACACAATAGATGGCCCAGCTGCCACAAAGAGAGACAAATGACATTTTTATGATAAAATAATATTTCATACATACACTTACCAAGTAATTACATCGCTTACAGTTTCACTCGTCAGCAGCTTAAAAAAATTTAAATCGCGGTAGCGCTAGTGTCGGTGTAGGTATTGGTCCCGCCCACTTATGGGGTAAGAGAGAAACTACTCCATCAACTAAATTGTTTCTGCCCTTTTCCATATGTGGGTAGAAGGGAGGACTCTGATTTGTAATTACTTGGTAAGTATACATAATATATAAAACATTTTATTATAAAAATGTCACTGTTATATATATGTAACTTACCAAGTAATTACATTGCTGAATCCCAAATTGACCAGGAGGTGGGACATGGCTAACTCTACCTCACACATTATTAATGATAATGAACAGAGAAACAGAAAACAAAAGCATTGAATCAACGCTTGAAAATAGAGATGCTACACGAAGGTACTGCCTCTGGTCGGCGCTCATCTTATCCACGTAGGCTCGTTGGCCAGACTCACCTCTACAACAGTGGAGCTTCTCCCGGTTTCGTACGGTGAATATCTCCATTGAACAAGGCGAGAAGGGGGATAACTAAATGAGGCGTTCCCCTGCTCCCTTTTCTCAGCAAGCCAACAGTCAAGCTCACTAAGCAACTTTCTGGCCGAGGAAGACAGAACCATCTTGGAAAGTCCATCTTGCATAGGTCGAACCAGCAAAAAGAACTTCGCGGCTGGGGCTGCAAGTGTAAAAAATCCAGGAAAATCATGTGAAAGGTATTTCATCAAGAAAGCGTAAAAAATCTGGGAAATTAATGTAAAAGGTATTTCATCAATGCTGAATATACTGTAGGATGAAAGCCTTGATCCTCGGATTCCCCTTCATTATTCACTTCTGATGAAACAGGATACAGCAGCGGATCTTTAAGTGTTCTGAGGAGGGGGAGGAGGGCCTTTCCTGAGAAGGCTGAGAATATCCAACACTGTCATCAACATTGTCTCTTGTGCTTAGACAGGTTCTTGGAAAAAGCAGGAACACCTAGCGCCACTCGTCTGGTGTCCAAAGACAGGTGTGTAGCATGAAAATCCGGGTGATCAGGTATCATGCCAATACTCGGCAAATTCTTGATCATAGACCTCTTCTCATAAACTGAGCTCTTGGGCATTAATGGACTCCAAGGGGTAAGAGGCAACTCTGCTGCTCGTGGGTGCTCTGGCGCCGCTGGAAGTTCGGGCACCATCGGGCACTCTGGTGCCATTGGCTGCCCTCTAGAGGATGACGATAAACATTTTGACAAGGAGGAGTTCTTGGGCGTTATCGCAAGCCAATCCAAGGAGATACGTTCACGGGAGTCCCAAAAACTGCAAGACTGTTGCTCTGGCTCCCTCAGTTTCTTCCACGGAACTGTGGGAGAGTGAACCAAGTCTAATGCAAGCCTATTCAATGGCCATGATTCATCACTAAAGTTCCACTGGCACCTATTCTCTGGACTGTACCCCTCAGAACTCGAGGAAAGTTTGTACACTTCCTTCTGGATGCCTTTCCAGTGGCTATCCTTCCCTGTATCATGGTGCAACTGGTCCGACAGGCACCGACTGTCTGTGGGCAGTCCCCGCCAACCTCCATATAGCCTCCAGTATGACTGCTCCCTGATGCAGGGGAGTACACCAGTGACCTTTGCCTATGAGTGTTGGCGGGATGATCAACTGCCACCCCCACTGACCATTCGCTAGACTATGTTTACTCTCCTCTTTATCCATGAGGACATGAACTGAGTTTGCTAACTCAGAACACTGTTTCTACAAACAATACCATTTTAGTATCAAAGACTATAATATTCAATTCAAGGCTGGCAAGGGGGTCAGGGTCAGAAGTGGGGGAGCTGGGTACAAGAACAAGTAAATTAGTCATAGGAATGGGAACGGATGACAAAGTGGGAACAGGCATTGAGATACTTAGATATAAATTATCTACAGACTTAGTATAACTATCAAATGTCTGAGATCCCACCGTCTTAGTCTCAGCTCTAGCAGCTGCCTTATGTCTCCTATCTCTATCCAATTCAGATAAGTGCAAAGCTAACAATTCCCACTTCTTTCCATTCCACCATTCACATTCATTGCAAGTCTCATCGCTAGAGCACTTTGTTCCCTGCAATCAATGCACAAAGTGTGCGAGTTGCAAACTTCTCTTTGGTCAATCAAGTATTACAGCTTTTGTTGCAATACCTCAGGCTAGCAGAACTAGTGTAAGACATCTATTATATATTGGCAATGTGTGTGTGTGTGTGTGTGTATGATTGGTATGGGCACCCAGGCCGTCGGTCTGACGGGACTGAGATTCAGAACGGAGATGGGTTTCCACCTCGGGAAGGTCGAGACCTACGTTCGGGAGTCCGGAAACCCCCGGGGGCCAGGGCTCCCAAATTTTCTACTCTCCCCCCCGCCCCACCCCCCCCCACCCCCCCCCCCCCCCCCCAGCCCCCCAAGGGTGAGAAGGGATTCCCTGAAACAGAGCTGGTTCTGCCCATAGACTTAATTTACAAATTTCTGTATACATATGACTTATCATTTGGAAGAGAATACTATAGGGTACACATAAATCACATCAAAGAAGGTGGTTTTAGAAGGGGGTTGACAGAGAGAGAAAATGAGAGGGAGTAGACAGGGTGTTAGGGAGAAGAAAGAGGAAAAGACAGAGAGAGAGAAGAGAGGAGACGAGAGAGAGAGAGAGAGAGAGATGTTGTTATAATGAGAAGAAAGGAGGGTAAGAGACGTGATGGTAGAGAGAGAGAGAGAGAGAGAGAGAGAGAGAGAGAGAGAGAGAGAGAGAGAGAGAAGAGGGAAGAGAGAGAGGGGGAGAGAGAGAGATTGAGAGTTGATTACTGAGAAGAAAAGAGAGAGACAGTGATGTAGGGGATAAGAGAAGGACGAGATATGAGAAAGGATGGAGGTCTGACGAGAGAGAGACGATGAGAAGGATTGGAAGAAGAGAGGGGAGAGAGGAGAGAGTTCGGTATTATGAGAAGAAAGAGGGTAAGAGAAGTATGGTTGGAATTGAGAGAAAGAGAGTAAGAGAAAGGAATGAAAGAGAGAGAGACCTTACAGACCTTACAGACCTTACATCTTGTTCGGGTTGCCCCAGGTCCCTCAGTGTGAGGCACCTCTAATGTCTACCAGAGAGTTGCTAGTACATCTTCCGGTATATTTTGCATCTTCCAATCTTGGATGGTCTGGGATGCAGTTTAGATATTTGTCGAGCTTATTCTTAAACACATCTACGCTCACTCCTGATATATTCCTCAGATGAGCTGGCAACGCATTGAATAGACGCTGCATTATCGATGCTGGTGCGTAGTGGATTAATGTCCTGTGTGCTTTCCTTATTTTTCCTGGTATATTTTTGGGCACTATTAATCTACCTCTGCTTGCTCTTTCTGATATTTTTAGTTCCATGATATTTTCTGCTATTCCTTCTATCTGTTTCCATGCCTGAATTATCATGTAGCGTTCTCTTCTCCTTTCCAGACTATATAATTTTAAGAATTGTAGAGAGAGAGAGAGAGAGAGAGAGAGAGAGAGAGAGAGAGAGAGAGAGAGAGAGTGAGAGTTGAGGGGCCGTGTTAGGTAAGAGAAAGATGGAAAAAAGTGAGAGAGGGAGAGACAGACAGAGAAGAGCGGTTGTTTGGAGAAAGCGAGACAGAGAGTTGGTATTGGTGAGAAGAAAGAGTGAAAGAGACAGTGATGGTTGGAGACAGAAAGAGAGTCAAAAGAAAGGAGCTTTCTCTTCTCTTTCTTTTCCGTTTCAGTTTCAAGCGCCTCCAGTTCCCAGTCAGGTTGGCTTTTGCCATGACTATCAATAAAGCCCAGGGACACAGTCTATCAAAGTGGCTAGCATCAACTTGGAGCAACCTTGCTTTTCTCACGGGCAGCTTTATGTGGCGTGCTCAAGAGTGGGCTCTCCGGAACGCCTGTTCATTTTGTCACCGGAGGGAAAAACAAAGACCATAGTCTACCAAAAAGGCTCTCCGGTGAATTGGAATCTCTCTGCCAACACCAAGAATTTTTCTTTCCATATATGTTTATGATGCTTCACTTTGATATTCATTGTCAAGGATGTTGTTTGTTTTGTCAGGTTTGCATTCCTTGATTTATCTATTTTATTTTCATAAACTATGCTCTGGGTTACACGGACCAATCTAGTTGGGACCCGCCTGTAGGGCAGGTAACAAGCTTGTATTGAATATGTACTCAAAATTAGGTCAAATGCCATTAGTTGTAAAATTATTGTCTATACTCTGGGAACTAATCCAAAACACAAAATACAAAGCCTTAGGCTACCAGTACTTCACCAAACCACATACAGTGGGGCCCCCTGTACTCGCGTTCTCCAGATTAGCGGACTCACGGATGTGGAAAATTTGCTATTCGCAGGATTTTTCTATGAGAAATATCCACAAATTCCTGTTTTTTTTATCAATTTCATCATAAAATGCACTTTTTGTGAAAAAACTATTTAAAAAACAGGTATAAAAGTTTTTAGTGGATTTTTCTTGAGTTTTACTTACCAAAATAAGTTGTTTTCAGCATTTTTACAGGGGTTCCAACTGTTCGTGGATTCTAACTATTCGAGAAGGGGGGGTCTGGGGGGATCACTGTTTAGGAAAAGTCAACAAAATCCAAACCAAAGCTGACAGCTCACAACTGAAGTACAGTCGAGAGCTGACAGGAAACAATTGACTACTTGGAGTTGTTCCTCTCTTACACTGTAAGTGAGCAGGTAGCGCTACCACGATTTTAAATTTTTTAAGCTGCCCACAAGTGAAACTGTAAGCAATGTAATTACTTGTTAAGTTATAAAGATATTTTCATCAATAATGTAAAACAACTGAGAAGAGGAGATGCTCACCACTCAAGACACAGCTTGTAAATACTTAAATGCTAAAACACAGTATACTGTAGTCATTAGTAATTTTAATGAGAGCTCCAAATACAAGTGATCTGTAAATATTCTTGTTAAAATAACAAATACACACACTAAACACATAAATATATAAAATATAAAGCAGTATCCAGTTATATTCCTACTGTAATATACAGTACTATATGTAAATACAGTATAGTTTACACCGTAAGATCTACAACTGAAGGTGTACTGTTTGCACTTTGTGGGCAATTGTTTCCTTGCATCATACTTACAAAGACCAACATAAAAAAAACAGCTTAATACGAAAAACCAAAATTAGTCATTTTAATGAGAGCTCCAAATACAAGAGATCTGTAAATGTTCTTGTTAAAATAACACACAGACACACTAAACACATAAATATATAAACAAATTAATATAGAGAAACATCCAGTTATATTCCTACTGTATACAGTACTATAAGTAAATACAGTAGTTTACACCATAAGATCTACCACTGAAGATTCAATGTTTGCATTTTGTGAGCAATTTGTTTCCTTACATCATACATACAAAAGGTAATATAAAAAATACAGCTGAATAAGGACACCCAAAATGAATTAATGTTTGTAAACAAAACACTTACCTAAATGTCATGAACTCTAAATGTAAACCACAGATACTTTGCATAAAAATCACAGAATTACCAATTTACTTACCAGCCCTGGTAGTAGCATATGTTCCTGGAAAGGGCAAAATATTTCTATGAGATCAAGCTCTATAGCGCAAAATAAAAATTAATGATAAAGATATGCCAGAAAACAAAACTGCAGTCAATGGCAATAAATTTCCAACTCAAATCATAACCTCAGATGATAAAGAATTAAAAAAATAAAAAGTTGTGTGGCTAGTATAATACTCACTGATAACACAAATAATCTGAACACTAAAAAGTATTAATTTTTCAGTGACTGCTGATGAAATTTATTACCAAAACACTACAGATAAATCATAAAAAAAAAACTTAGAATAAAACGTAGAATATCCTTAAGCTCTATCAACAATGGCAAGAAGCACTATGCAGGCTGTAACGACACTTCAAGCTCACCAACAACAAAAATTTAGCATCATCCAGTGCTCCTTGCAACATCAGCCAGAGGTGAAGGTATCAGAGCTTCATTACTGTACTGGGTGCTTAAAATTATTAGCAATAAAAAAAAGGAGCTGAAGAAAACTGCAGAAAGGAGAGGACGTTTATCATTTTCACCCAAATATGACAGACTACCTGTCTGAGGATAAATCATAAGATATAAATGACTTAAAAGTAGACTTTCATAATTCATAATAAGCACTTTTACACTAAATTTGCAAACATAATACATATTTTTTGTGGCCCAGTGATAGAATATAAAAGACTCGGGACAGGCGGGCTCTTTCTCCTGTCCTACAACAATTACCTGGGCTCTACATCTTACTCACACAGATTTGATAACAGCATAAGCTGGCGCCATCTTCATTACACTGCTTAGTTCAAGAGTTCACTTGTCACCAGGATGTGCTCCGGATATTGCATTCTACCACATTTTCCAACCACTTTTCAAGAGTCAACCCAAGTATTTAGCTTTAATCCCTTAAGGACGGATAACATACATACGTTTACACATATGTAGCATACATATAGTAGTATATGTTCAAGATTTGGCATCATGCAGTTTGAACAAATTTTGTGGGAAAAATGTTCCTAGAGTCTGTTGTAAAAACAACCTCAAACGACTTCTGCCGCACCTTTTTGAATAAGAGCTTCTACCTCTCAGTTGGGACCTAAAACCCTCTCTGAGCCAAGAGAGTAAGCTGTCATTTTGATGGGTACATTGGAGAGAGGGGGTTATTCCTTGAGAGGAATGGAGTAGCTGAAACGAAGAACCTGAATCACCAAGGGTTCTGGCTCCCTGCAGCTCCATTCCTTCCAAGGTACAGTCTGGCATCAACAGGTACACGAAGGACTGTTGCATCACCTGGTAGAAAGTTTTCAGGTGGTTTCGACATGGACTTCGAAGGGGACCACAAATTAGAGCGGGGCCTGGAGAAGGGTCAAGACTTCCCTCCTCAAAAGGGCTGTTGTACTGGAGAGGACGACTTGGTAGGAGTAGAAAGTGGAGTCTTGTGATGTTTTGCTGATTGGACCAATTATACTCCGTTTTTTTTCATCTGTCCATCCGCCTGTGGTGTTTTTGTATGGTAACACTGCGTCCCGGGCTTTAGATAGTTACGCAATGTGTAAGTTTTAGGTAAATAAAAGGATATCTGGGTGTAGATTTGCAACTGAAAAGTGTATTATTAATTTACTGTATGCGAATTACACCGTTAATATTCGAAATAGGATATTATTATAATCGTTGAATGTAAGCTGAATGTAACTATCTAAAGCCCGAGACGCAGTGTTACCATACAAAAACACCACAGGCAGATGGACCGATGAAAAAAACAGAGTATAGTCATGTGTTGATCTCTTCTGCAGCGCTAAAGAACTTCCTTTAGTTTCTTGCAGAAAGAAATGAGTCCTGTCCAGAGGAGAGAACATATGAGCTGACTTCTCTAAAGTAGTTTTTCCCAAAAGTCAGACCCCCTTTTAAAAGACCAGAGTTCCTGCTTCTTCTGTATGCCCATCGCAAAGAGAGTAATTACTTCATCTGACCCGTCCTTAATCAATTTCCCGGCACAAGAGAGGGCACCTAACCAGAGTCCTCAGCAATGTCCTCAGAAAGGATAAAACAGTCCTCATTTTCCTGGCCAAAGCCCTAATCGTCCAGTCCAGAAAACAAAGTATTTCGTGGTCCTGTTCCTCATCTTCTGAAGAAATAGGGGAAGGAAGTGGTCCCAACTCTTGGCATTTGGAGTTTTCTTCTTAACACAACTCATTAAGTCCTCCAGACGGCAACGAAAAAGAGCTAAAGCAGGGTCCACACAAGGTCCACGGGAGGCAAGTGAGAAGGATGAGAAAGAGAAGGTGGTGCATTATTGATAGAAGTCGCCAAAGTTTCGATTGCAGGTTTCGACCAAAGTGTCGAAGGAACGTGGGACAATTGAGTTGGAGCTGAACGCCTGGTAGTTGCCAATACCTGTCACTCCTAAAGTGAGTCTGAACTGTCCCATGTTGACTGACGACAGCGAGGCAGAGGCAAAACAACATAGCTACAGGATGGACGTGGATTACATTCCACCTCTCTAAATCTCTTAACGGGAGGCGGAGAGGCATCACTCCAGTCAAGATCTGGAGAGAGAGAGAGGTAGGGAAAGTACACCAGCATCATTTCTTAGCAGGGGAGGAACCTCTTGAATCTGTCAATGATAGGGCACTAAACGAAACGCCTTTCCAGTGGTGTTCTGTCAAATCCTACTGTCGCACTACAGGTCTGACGGAGGAAGCAACTGCCCATGGGCAAGCGTCACCAGAGAATAATAATGAAGAGACGTTATACCATTTTATTCTCCAACGGCAATATTGAATGAAATAATGGTATTTCATACTTTTACATATCGATGATTTTTATTTTTCTGCAGGATACATCAGGGATTGTTGTAAAAAAGCCGAATTAATTTTTTTCCTAAGCTACAAATAGTTTTTGTTATTAGGTAAGTGTTGAAAAATTGTGAAGGAAATTACCCAAAGTATTCACTCACATAATTGAGAGAGAGAGAGAGAGAGAGAGAGAGAGAGAGAGAGAGAGAGAGAGAGAGAGAGAGAGAATAACTCCTTACGACCCCGACTCCTTCCCCTCCACCAATACGTAAATCAAACTCATTTACTCCCGCCCTCTTTTCTTGAATTGGATAAAAAGACTGGGAATTGCTATTTATTTTATTAAATTATTATAATATGATATTGTTATAATACAATAAAGTTTCATACATACTTACCTGGCAGATATATACATAGCTATCGACTCCGTCGTTCCCGACAGAAATTCGAATTTCGCGGCACACGCTACAGGTAGGTCAGGTGATCTACCTGCCTGCCGCTGGGAGGCAGGACTAGGAACTATTCCCGTTTTCTAATCAGATTCTCTCTTCCACCTGTCTCCTGCGGGGAGGCTGGGTGGGTCATTAGTTGTATATATGCAGTAGTATTTGTATTGGGTCCATGAACTTAGGGGTTCCAAACATTCGCGGGTTCTATATATATACAAAGTGGTCCCCGTATTCGCGAGGGATGCGTACCAGACCCCCCCCCCCCCCGTGAATAGTTAGAACCCGCGAATGTTTGGAACCCCTATAAAAATGATAAAAACAGTCTATTTTTTTTGTTAAAACTCAAGAAAAACACACTAAAAATTTTCATACTTGGTTTTTTTTTAATAGTTTTGTCACAAAAACGTGTATTATATGATAAAATTGATAAAAAAACCCCAGGAATTTGTGGATATTTATCATAGAAAAATACCGCAAATGTGTGAGTCCGCGAATCTGGAGAACGCGAATATGGGGGGTCCACTGTATATATATATACACACACACACTGTGGTCCCCCAAATTCACAGGGGATGCGTACCAGACCCCGTGAATAGTTAGAACCCACGAATAGTTGGAACCCCTACAAAAATGCTGAAAACAGCCTATTTTGTTAGTTAAAACTCATGATAAACCCACTAAAAATTTATATACAAATTTTTTATTTATAGTATTATCACAAAAAGTGCATTTTATGATGAAAATGATAAAAAAAAAAAGGAATTTGTGGATATTTCTCATAGAAAAATACCGTGAATACACAAATTTTCTGTGAATAATGCGGAGAAATGTTCCCGAGAGAAATCCGCGAATGTGTGAGTCCACGAATCTGGAGAACGTGAATACGGGGGTCCACTGTGTAAATATATATAAATATAGAAACATATATATATATATATATATATATATATTTATATATATATAGATATATATATATATATATTATATATATAGCAGGCGGTCCCCGGGTTACGACGGGGTTTCCGTTCTTAAGACGCGTCGTAAGCCGGAACGACGTTCTTGAAAACATGTCCACAGGAAAATTTCACTACTAATTTGCAATTTTTCTTAGGGCCGTAGCTCTAAAATTATCACTAATTTACTTTTTTTCATGTGCAACACTGTGTATTCACAAAATTTACTGTATATTTTCATTAAAAATACAAGAGAGAGAGAGAGAGAGAGGAGAGAGAGATGAGAGGGATACGAGAGAGAGAGAGAGGAGAGAAAAGAAATAACTCCTTACGGTTTCAATAGATTGGAAATGAAACTGTCTGTAGGCAACTTTTTCCCCCTCCCATAAATACATATATTTCTCCAGAGAAGAGAGAAAGAGAGGACTGTGCAATTATGTTGTCTGTCTATCAATTCTTTTGCTGAGAGCGAGAGAGATAAAATGGAAGAAATAGAAACACCAAATGTATGACAAGTATCGTGTGGAGAGAGAGAGAGAGAGAGAGAGAGAGACGAGAGAGAGAGAGAGAGAGAGTTGTCCTTACAGTATTTAAAAGAGAGAAATGGCAATGATTATTGTATTTAAAATACTCAGATATGAATTTTGTACTTACAGTTAATAAGTATTATTATTGGAAAATATTAAGGATAAACTTATTACATACATGTCATGAAAATGATCTCATCTCAGAGAGAGAGAGAGAGAGAGAGAGAGAGAGAGAGAGAGAGAGAGAGAGAGAGAGAGAGAGAGATTACATAAAACATTAAATTTGTTGACCATTGTATGGCATTAAGCTCCGAGTGTCACTCGAGTTGAGTTAGGGAAATTGATACAGAAAAAGACAAAGGGAAGAATTTTCTTTTGAAATTAGTTATCGTATTACTACTACTTCTATTATTATTATTATTTGAAAATATAATAACACGTGCATCTACCATAAAAAT
>NC_087210.1:38054914-38109914 GCF_015104395.2 Macrobrachium nipponense | reverse complement strand
AGCACGGACCCGTCGTAACCCGGGGACTGTCTGTTATATATATATAATAGATCCTAAGATATATATATATATATATATCATTTATAAGATATTATATGGTTTTAGTGGAACCTCTACATATGAAAGCCCCTATGTACGAAAAATCCAGGTTACAAAAGCAAAGACGAAGATTTTTTTTTTCAGGTTGCGAAAGAGTAAAGTCCGAGATTCGCCCGGGCTGCCGAGAACATTTTTAAAATTCGCGAGCCGCCAACTCAGTAGACTCACCACCATCCTCCCACTCTCCCATTGGTTCCTGATGCTAGTCACCGCCGTAAGATCCTGCTCTCCTATTGGTCAGCATCTGTCCCATCATGCCTCTATGTAAAAGCGTTCCTTGACCATTTTTTGCGGCAGCATTATCGTAAACACCTGGAATTCGTTCGTTTATATATATTTCGTTTAATGAAATTCGTGTTAGTTATTTCGCTTTCGTTGTACTGTAAGTTACTTTATCGTGTTGTGTATGAACTTAATGACTTACGCTATTAGCCATGGGTCCCAAGAATGTTGCTGAAGTTCACGGAAAGAAGAGGATGCTTTCTATGGAGTTGAAGATGGAGATAATCAAGAAGTGTTAATGATTTCTGCTATTTGTTAATGTGTTTCGTAAAGTTTAGTGTTAATGTTTTCTGCTATTTTTTTAATGTGTTTCGTTAAGTTAAGTATTCATGTTTTCTGCCGTTTGTCCTCCCCCTCTGTCGCCACTTTCGGACATCACCTCACTCGAAAGGTAAGGTTCCACATTTTACTACCTACGTACGTACATGCACACACAGTATTTCTTGTACCCTGTACTCTAATATGTACTATTTATTTACAGGTACAGTAACGGTTAGGTTAAGTACTGAATGGTCCAAATTGTTGTATTTCATTGTTTATTGGTCAATTTAGCTTTATTATAAAATTTACTGTGGTGTTTTTGTAAGGCTTGTAACGAATTAGGCAATTTACATGTAAAACGTAGTTCTAGATAGGAAAAATTCAGGTTATGAAGGCCGTTTTTCGGAAACGGATTAAATTTCGTAACTGAGGCATACTGTATATATATATATATATTATATATATATATATATAATATATATATATATATCTATATATATAATATATATATATATATATATATATATCTATATATATATATATATTATATATATATAAAATCTCAAAGATTAATACATTAATAGGATAGTAATTTAAAGTATATTTGAAGCAGGATGTTATTTAAGGTACACATTTGGTATTTAAACTTTCAAGATAGGCAGATATAAGCATTTGTAGAGGGGGTTCTAATTATTTGCGGGGTTTGGTGTGCATCCCCCGTGAATACAGGTGCTTCACTGTACACTGCTAAATGAGCACTGAGAAGGAGGCGGCCAGGTGTGGTTCAATGTGCATCATTGTTTGGTGGGACACCATATTTGATTCAAAATTGCCTTAAACATGATATTGTTATGTTACAATAAAGTTTTGTACATACTTACCTGGCAGATATATACTTAGCTATAGACTCCGTCATCCCCGACAGAAATTCGAATTTCGCGGCACACGCTATAGGTAGGTCAGGTGATCTACCGCCCTGCCGCTGGGTGGCAGGAATAGGAACCATTCCCATTTTCTAATCAGATTTTCTCTTCCACTTGTCTCCTGAGGGGAGGCTGGGTGGGCCATTTAATTGTATATATCTGCCAGGTAAGTATGTACAAAACTTTATTGTAACATAACAATATAATTTTTGTACATTCAACTTCCCTGTCAGGTATATACTTAGCTGATTGGCACCCTTGGTGGTGGGTAAGAGACAGCTAACTACTGAAATAGACAGGAAGACAACATACGTTGTAGGTAATATATCAAAAATGATATTGTCATGATACAATAAAGTTTGTTCATACTTACCTGACAGATATATATATAGCTGTATTCTCTGACAACCGACAGAATTTTGAAACTCCCGGCAAACGCAGTGGTCGGCTAGGTGGTTAGTACCCATTCCCGCCGCTGGGAGGCGGATACCAGGAACCATTCCCATTTTCTATTCAGATTTTCTCTACCACTGTCCCCTGAGGGGAGGTGGGTGGGTACTTGATTATATATATATATCTGTCAGGTAAGTATGAACAAACTTTATTGTATCATGACAATATCATTTTGTTCATGACACTTACTTGCCAGATATATATACAGCTGAATCCCACCATTGGAGGTGGGAAGGGACAGAATAGAAGGATTTTGGAAACACATAACATGCAGATGATTGACATCTTGGTTCCTTACCTGTTAGCATAGCTGACTTCGTGATTACTGTCACCCAAGCCTGCTTCTGCTTAACTAGAATTTCCTGTATAGCTGGATAGTTCTAGATGATCTGTCAACGGGAGCGTGACCACAATGTGACTAGACCATATTGACCATACTGAAGACAACGAAGCATAACAAATACCACCTAACCTAGCCCAACTAAAGTTAGTCCCATAACTTTTAGGCTAATTAAAGGGAAGACCGCCTCAAGCGGCCAACCCTACAACCATAAAAAACAAACCCATAATTAAAATCACACACATCCATTTTCTAAAGGATGGGGTTCGTATTGCTTCTCGTCCCCAATACTGTATCCGCGGAAATGTATGGTCCAAGCGAGTAGCAATTCTCATATGTCGCCTTCACATCTCTGAGGTAGTGTGAAGCGAACATAGAGTTGCTTCGCCAAAATGTGGCACTCAGGATATCACTGAGTGCCATATTTTTCTGAAAAGCCACCGAAGTAGCTACAGCTCTAACTTCGTGAGCATTAACTTTTAGCAGTTTAAGATCACCATCTGTGCAGGACGAATGAGCTTCCCTGATGGTGTTTCTCAAGAAGAACGCCAGTGCGTTCTTAGACATTGGTAATTCCGGCCTCTTGACCGAACACCACAGGTTGTCTGACGGGCCTCTACATTGTTTGGTCTTTTCCAGATAAAATTTGAGGCTCTGACAGGGCACAAAACTCTCTCTGGCTCTCGTCCGACGAACTCTGATAACCCCTTGATATCAAAGCTTTTAGGCCAGGGGTTGGATGGGTTCTCGTTCTTAGCTAAGAACGAGGGGCTCAGCGAACACACCGCATTGTGTTCTCTGAAACCCACATGTTTACTCATAGCTTGAATTTCGCTAACCCTCTTAGCTGTTGCCAGAGCAGTTAGGAAAACAGCTTTTCTAGTTACATCTTTCAAAGAGGCAGCATGCATAGGTTCAAATGGGGCGACATTAAAAACTTTAAAACAATATCCAAGTTCCATGAGGGAATCTTGTCTCGTGGAGCTTTTGAGGTTTCAAAGGACCTCAAGAGATCGTGAAGATCCTTATTATTTGATAAATCCAAGCCTCTGTGTCGGAAGACCATTGACAGCATACTTTTGTAGCCTTTAATCGTGGACACTGAAAGTTTGTCTATATTCCTAAGATGTAGGAGGAAATCAGCAATCTGGCTCACAGAGGTCGTGGAGGAGGAAATATTTTCCCTTCTACACCAACTTCTGAAGACAGCCCACTTCGATTGGTAGACAGCTTGAGAGGATGTTCTTCTAGCGTTGGCAATAGCTCTTGCCACCGATCTTGAAAAACCTCTCGCTCTGGCCAACTTTTGGATAGTCTGAATGCAGTCAGACTCAGAGCGGAGAGGTTTCTGTGATACCTCTCGAAGTGGGGCTGTCTGAGTAGATCGATTTTTTCTGGAAGTGTCCTTGGGAAGTCTACCAGAAATGACATGGCCTCTGTGAACCAGTCGCTTGCAGGCCAAAAGGGGGCGATCAATGCCATTCTTGCTCCTTCCGACGCCGCAAACTTCCTAATTACCTCTCCCAGGAGTTTGAATGGAGGAAAGGCGTAGAGATCTATCCCTTTCCAATTCCAAAGCATGGCGTCTATCGCTATTGCTCCTGGGTCCAGAACCGGAGAGCAGTAAATAGGAAGCCTCTTCGTTTTCGCTGTCGCGAAGAGGTCTACCAGTGGACGTCCCCAAAGTTTCCATAACTCTTTGCAAACCTCTGGATGGAGAGTCCATTCGTTTGGAAGCATTTGATGTTGACGGCTGAGAAGATCTGCACGAACGTTCTGCTGTCCTGAAACGAATCTCGTTAGGATCGTTATATTTCTTATTTTTGCCCAAAGTAAGATTTCCCTCGTTATCCTGAACAGGGACCGAGATAGAGTTCCTCCCTGTTTTTTTATATATGCGAGCGCCGTGGTGTTGTCTGAGTTGACTTGTACAATTCGTCCCACAATCCTTGACTCGAAGCATTGAAGTACCAATCGAATCGCTTCTAGCTCCTTGAGGTTTATGTGCCAGGACCTCTGTTCCCCTCTCCAGAAGCCTGACACCTCCTCCTCCCCCAGTATTGCTCCCCAGCCCGTCATGGACGCGTCTGAGAACAACACTAGGTTTGGGCTCAGAACTTTGAGGGAAATCCCTTCCGATAGCTTGACGGGATCGGACCACCACTTCAAATGCTCTTTGATCGACTGAGGGATTCTCAAAATCTCGTCTAGGTCTTTCTTGTTCTTCCAGTTGTCTGCTAGGAAAAACTGAAGCTGTCTGAGGTGCAGTCTTCCCAGAGAAACAAATTTCTCCAGCGAGGAAATGGTCCCCAGCAGACTCATCCATTCCCTCGCCGAGCATATTTCCTTCTCTAAGAAGACCGATACTTTCTCTAAACATTTTAGCTGACGTTCTATGGATGGAAATGCTTGAAAAGCCACTGAATCCATCTGAATCCACAGATACACGATGGACTGTGTGGGAATCAGATGGGACTTCTCGAAGTTGACCAGAAGGCCTAGGTCCTTTGTCAGCTGTAATGTCGTGTGAAGGTCCTCCAGGCACTTTTCCTTCGACGTGGACCGGATCAGCCAATCGTCTAAGTAGAGTGAGACTTATCTTCGAGAGGTGGAGCCATCTTGCTACATTTCGCATCAGAAGCGTGAATATCATAGGGGCTGTACTCAGCCCGAAACAGAGAGCTCTGAATTGGAAGACCTGTCCTTTCAAGACGAATCTGAGGAACTTCCTGGACCGAGGGTGGATCGGAACATGGAAATAGGCGTCTTGGAGATCCAAAGACACCATCCAATCTCCTGGTCTCAGGGATGCTAAAACAGACTGTGCAGTTTCCATCTTGAATTTTATTTTCCTTACGAAAAGATTCAGCCTGCTTACGTCTAGGACAGGTCTCCATCCTCCCGAGTGCTTCGGAACCAGGAAAAGCCTGTTGTAGAAGCCTGGTGAGTCCCGTGATACAACTCTTTCTACTGCTCTCTTTTCCAACATTTGATCCAAAAGGTCTAACAAGATCTGTTGCTTCGAATTCTGATAAGAGGGCGAAAGGTCTATTGGCTCTATGCTTAATGGAGGTTTTGATAGAAACGGAATCTTGTAACCTTTCTCGATCACTTCGAGTGACCAAGAGTTCGCCCCTCTTATCCTCCATGCTTCTGCGAAAAGAGCGAGTCTCACCCCGGCTGGTGCCTGAAGGGCCGAAAAGTCATTTCTTTCCTCTGGTTTTTGAGGGGGCTCTGCCCCTAGGGAAACTCCTCCCTCGAGCAGAGGCTCTCGAGGAGGCTCTTCCACGAAAGGGCTTATAATTCTTCCTGGAAGATTGTGTGGTTCGTGAAGATGTCTGATCAGTAGGACGTTTCGAAGACCGAGACAATAAGTCCTGCGTCGCTCTTTCTTGGAGATTTACTGACAAATCCTTTACCATCGATTGAGGAAAAAGATGAGCAGAAAAGGGAGCGAACAACAGTTCTACTTTTTGCGCAGGCGACACTGACTTAGCTGTGAAGCTACAGAAAAGTGCGTGTTTCTTCAGGACTCCCGACGCAAAATGTGATGCCAGTTCGTCGGAGCCATCCCTTACTGCTCTGTCCATACATGACAAAATACTCGCTAAGTCCTCTAATGAAATAGAATCTGGGCTTCTAGACTGCACATCTAAGACGCCCAAACACCAATCTAGAAAGTTAAAAACTTCCAGAGTTTTGTAAAGGCCTTTGAGATGGTGATCTATCTCTGACATTGTCCAAAAAACTTTTGCTGATGCCAGGTAAGATCTTCTAGGTGCCTCCACTAAGTTGGCGAAATCACCTTGTGCAGAAGAAGGGATTCTTAAACCTGCTTTTCTTCTGTCTCATACCACTTCCCTGATCTTCCACTAAGCTTTGTGGGGGGAAGTGCAAAAGAAGTCTTGCCCTTCGTCTTTTTGGATTCCATCCAATCGTGGATTCTTTTAAAAGCCCTTTTAGTTGAGAGCGAAGTGGCCATTTTAACAAAATTTGGAGTCTTCCTTGCCTTCGAAGAGGTTAGCTGCGAAGGTGGAGAGAGAGGAACTGGAGCTCGAAACTTCTCGGGAAACAAATCTTTTAAAAGGCGAGTTAAAGTCTTATAATCCACAGAGGATGAGGTTGTAGGATCCTCCTCCTCTTCCGAGACAGGATCACTTGACGATTCTCTTCTAAGGGAGACGCAGGCTTGTCCTGAATTGAGCGAGAAGAAACCGAAGTTTCACCTCCCTTTCGAAACGTGGGTCTTGCACTTGAAATAAATTTTGAAGAGGAGAGCCGGCTATGTTCTCCTAACCTTGACTTTCTCTCCGAATTCTCCAAACCAACGTCATACGATTTCTCTTGGCGAGCACCCATATTGTAGTTTCTACTACCTTGAAGCATAGGGCGCTTATCCTTCTGACTAGCGATCTGTTCTCTTCTTCCCACGGTGACACAATGCATTGGACGCCTAGCGTCCTGGAAAGCGTCCTCATTTGCGTCCTGGAAAGCGTCCTGATATGAAGGACGACGAGCGTCCTTATTAGTACTACGCCTAGCGTCCTCATTTGCGTCCTGACGTGATGGACGTCGTGTAAACGCTC
The DNA here is from genome assembly GCF_015104395.2 of Macrobrachium nipponense. Lineage (NCBI taxonomy): Eukaryota > Metazoa > Arthropoda > Malacostraca > Decapoda > Palaemonidae > Macrobrachium > Macrobrachium nipponense. The sequence continues at coordinate 38,102,970 of NC_087210.1, read as the reverse complement.
CTTTAATACGGTCTTGAGTTGTAAGAAGCCTCGCGTCCTCAAAAGCGTCCTCATATGCATCCTATCTTTCTTCTGAACTAACATTGTGAGTTTCAAGACTATCCAATCGACGTTTACGACACCGAGCGTCCCGAGAAGCGTCCTTACAAGCGTCCTGATGAGTAAGGCGTTTCTTATGTCGCATACTATCTTCCTGCAAGCCAAGATTAATTCCTTCCAATTCTACTTCCGAGCGATCCTTCTGAAAGTTCTTCGACTCTTGGAAAAGACGACGGTCCGCCGCCGTTTGCGACATCTAAGTGTCTTTTTCTGTTTCGCCAATACTTCTAGAGACTCTATCAGCAGGACTGCTTGGGCGTTCCTGAATGAGTCGATGAGGTCTAGAAGGCGACGAATCCGAAGAGGACGAAGAACGAAGAGAAGCCGAAGGAGAACGTCTAGATTTCTTGACGGGTAGCCATAGATCTTTCTTACGACTACGCGATCTTTCTTCTTTCTTGGCGAAAAACGCATCCAACTGCTGTCGAATCGCTACGAGGGTCTTTTTTGATGGTGAAGATCCATATGATGGAATGATCCCTTGAGAAGAAGATGGGTGAGGGGACGCCTTCTTCCTTCTCTCCGGACTCGAATCAGGACGCTCAGAAAGCGTCCTGAATCTCTTATGTGGGATACTGTCTTTGAAGTCTTCCGGGGAAGAACGAAGCGTAAATCGAGGCGGAGGACGCTCTCGATCTCCCGATGAAGCGTCCTCTCCCGTAAGACCTTTCCTAAGAGGGCGAGAAAGACGATGGCCGCCTGTGCGACGTCTTACGTCTTCCTTACCACTCTCGATTGGAGAGGCCTTCCGAGATTCCCACCCACGATGAGGTGAGGACGTCTCGGAGGAAGAGAAGCATTCCTTCAAGATTCGAGCTTGCGCACGATCTTTGGCAGCCTGGGATGCGTCTTCAGGATCTGCCGAAGGGACGCCAGACCGGTGTTTAATTCCCGCAACCCTCCTTCGGCCTTCGAAATGTCCATCCCCTGTGTTCTGGGAGTCCGACAGAGGTCTCAACCTGGAGGCATTATAGGACGATCTGACGCCCCCTCCACATCACTAGGGGCACCAACATTATCACTACACTTTTGCACATTAGATTGTAGCACTCGCATTTTCGATTCAAGGTTCCGAATCGATTCCAAAATGGTAGAAAGGGCATTCCCTTCGGTAACGATCACTTCCTTATCTGAAGATGAAATTACAGGGTTATGCGTAACATGTTCTACAGTTATGTTAGATTGGGCAACTTTATCCCTTTGACTTTTGACAGAAGCACTCCTGGAAGAAGACCTAATTCTGTCACGCTCAAGTCTACGAATGTAAGATTCATACGCCTTCCATTCGACATTAGTTAACACTTCACATTCTTTGTACCTATCATCCAACAAGCAGACATGCCCTCTACAATTCACACACACCGTGTGAGGATCTACCGAGGCTTTTGGTAGCCTCACCTTACACTCTTCTACACCACACACTCTGAAACTAGTAGAACTAGATCCAGAAATCTCAATTCTAAGAAAAATCAAAAGCAAAATCAAAATCCAAACCACAATAGCGTATGCCAAATCACTAAGCCAAGTCCGAAACAAAAAGACAATCCAAATACTCAAGTGACAAATGGGGTTTTCAAAATCCTAGGCGGAGGTCTGTAAACAGTTGTTTACCAACCGGCGACAGAGAAAAATCTGAATAGAAAATGGGAATGGTTCCTGGAATCCGCCTCCCAGCGGCGGGAATGGGTACTAACCACCTAGCCGACCACTGCGTTTGCCGGGAGTTTCGAAATTCTGTCGGTCGTCAGAGAATACAGCTATATATATATCTGGCAGGTAAGTGTCATGAACAAAACCTTGGTTCCTACCTGTTTTGGCGGAAGACTTCATGGCTACTGCCTAGGAGCCTGCTTCGCCTCAAGAGCCTCAGCGAGGTAGTGACCTCATGCTAAGAGTTCTTGTGGGTCTGTCAATGGGGTCTTATCCGCTTACTCGACAGAGCCTGAGGATCTTTGTCAATGGGGTCCCATCCACTTACATGACAAAACACCTTGCCTAATGGCATCATCAAGGAGCACAACACCGATCCCGATCACCTGATCCTAACACCCGGGTTAGTAATGAGATTGAAAGGAGTTATCCCCAACATCCTTTCAGACAACCCTAAAAACTCAACACCAAAATTGTAAAAGCAAACTAAAATCATTAAGGATCAGTATCAGCTCCTCGTCCCAGCACAGTATCTGCTGATACATACGGACCAAGAGAGAGGCATCTCTCGTATGTCACTCTGACATCCTTCAAGTAATGGGAAGCAAACACAAGTAATGGGAAGCAAACACAGAGTTGCAACCACACGTACCTTATGCGCTTTAACACTTAGCAGTTTCAAGGATTCATCGTGGCACTTCATGTATGCTTCTGATATCACATTTCTAACAAAGAACGCTAGTGCGTTTTTGACATGGGTCTCTTCGGGTCTTTCACAGCACACCAGAGACTCTGACGGCAACCCTGCAGTTGATTCTTCTTTTGAAGATAAAACTTCAGAGTTCTGACTGGACAAAGAGACCTTTCTAACTCACTCCCTACAAGAGGAGAAAGTCCCTTGACTTCAAAACTTCTGGGCAAAGGTCTAGAAGGGTTCTCGTTTTTAGCCAGAAACAGAGGTTGGACAGAGAGAACTGCAGAATCTCCTTTAAATCACACACGGGAATCTAATGCATGCAGTTCACTGACCCTCTTGGCAGTCGCGAGGGCCAAGAGAAAAATGCACTTCCTCGTGATATCGCTAAATGAGGCTTGATGAGGAGGTTCGAACCTATCCGATGTGAGGAACTTGAGAACTACGTCTAGATTCCAGCTAGGAGGTAGAGAAGATCTAGTCTTGGAGGTCTCGAAGGACCGTATAAGATCATGAAGATCCTTGTTTTCCTCTATGTTCAGGCCCCTATTCCTGAATACAGCAGAGAGCATGTTCCTGTATCCTTTAATGGTGGAAACTGCAAAATGTGACTCTTCTCTTAGGAAGAGAAGAAAATCGGCAATATCGGTCACAGAGGTATTGGAGGAGGACAGCTTCTTCGACCTACACCATCTACGGAAGACTTCCCACTTCGATTGATAAACCTGCAGGGTAGAAGACCTGCGGGCTCTGGCAATCGCGCTCGCAGCTTTTCCAGAAAAGCCTCTCGCTCTGACGAGTCTTTCGATAGTCGAAAGGCAGTCAGGGAGAGAGCGGGGAGGTTTTTGTGGAACCTCTCGAAGTGGGGTTGTTTGAGCAGATCTGTCCTTTCGGGAAGAGATCTGGGGAAGTCCACCATCCATTCCAGTACCTCTGTGTACCAATCTCGAGCGGGCCAAAAGGTAGCGATGAGTGTCATTCTCGTTCCTTCTTGAGGGTACACAAACTTCCTTAGCACTTCCCCACCGCAGCTTTGAATGGGGGGGAAGGGCGTAAGCGTCTATGCCCGACCAATCCATGAGGAGGGCATCGATCGCTATGGCTCTGGGATCTTCCACTGATGAGCAGAAGTTGTCCATCCTTTTGGAGAGGAACGTGGCGAACAGGTCTATCTGAGGTTTCCCCCAGAGGGACCAGAGTTTCTGGCAGACTTCGGAGTGGAGGGTCCACTCTGTAGGAAGGACCTGGTTCTTCCTGCTCAGTCGGTCTGCTCTTACATTCTTTACTCCTTGCACGAATCTTGTCAGGAGTATGATGCCTCGTTCCTCTGCCCAGATTAACAGAGCTCTTGCTATCTCGTATAGGGAGAAAGAATGAGTCCCTCCCTACTTTCGGATGTAAGCCAGAGCCGTGGTATTGTCCGAATTGACCTGGACTACCACACCTCTGACGTCCGATTCGAAGTGCTTCAGGGCTAAATGGATAGCCAGAAGTTCCTTCACGTTGATGTGCCAAGACACCTGTTCTCTTGTCCAGGTGCCTGACACTTCTTTCGTTCCCAGTGTTGCTCCCCAACCTGTCTCCGAGGCGTCAGAAAACAACACTAGGAGCGGGTTCCGAAGAGAAAGGGACACTCCTTCGTTCCTCTCTAGAGGGGTTAACCACCACTTCAAGTGGGACTTGATCTCCGGTTGAAATGGGAAAAAAGAATCCGACAGTTCCCGTCTTACGATTCCACATTCTTTGTAGGTAGAACTGCAGAGGTCTCAGGTTGAGCCTCCCCAGAGAAACGAACTGCTCCAGCGACGAAAGGGTACCCAGGAGACTGAGCCATTCCCTTGCTGAGCTTCATTCTTTCTCTAAGAAGGTTGAGACTTTTTCCAAGCCTCGAGCAATTCTTTCTCGCGACGGAAACACTCGAAAACCCCGAGAATCCATCTGAATCCCCAGATAAACAATGTTCTGGCTGGGGATCATCTGGGACTTCTCGAGGTTCACAAGCAGTCCGAGAGATCTTACAAGATCCAAAGTCGTTTCCAGGTCCTCCAAACACTGATGTTTCGATTTTGCTCTTATGAGCCGATCGTCCAAGTAAAGAGATATGTTCACCCCCTTCAGATGTAACCATCGTGCTACGTTCCTCATCAGGCCCGTAAACACTTGAGGGGGTGTCGAAAGGCCGAAGCACAAAGCCCTGAACTGAAAGATCCTGCCCTGTACCATGAACCGAAGATATTTCCTCGATGCAGGATGCAGGGGGACGTGAAAATACACGTCCTGCAGGTCTAGGGAGACCATTCAATCTCCCGGACGCAGAGCCGCAAGAACCGAATAGGAAGTTTCCATAGAGAATTTCTTTTTGTCTAAGAAAAGGTTCAATGCGCTCACGTCCAGAACAGGCCTCCACCACCCCCCCCCCCCCCCCCCAGGCTTTCGGGACGAGAAACAGTCGATTGTAGAAGCCTTGGGAGTGCGGATCCTGCACTAGTTCAATGGCCTCCTTTTCTAACATCTGGTCTACAAGATGTAAAAGAGATTCTCTCTTGGCAGGGTCTTTGTACTTCGCAGACAGTTTCCTTGGGGTCGACATCAAGGGAGGCCTGTCTCTGAAGGGGATGAGATATCCTTTTCTCACGATCGATAGGGACCAAGAGTCTGCCTCTCTCACAGCCCATGCTTCTGAGAACTTCAGAAACCTGGCGCCTACTGGTGTTTGGAGGACTGACACATCATTTGGTCTTCTTAACTGGTCTGAAAGAAGACCTACCTCTCTTTTCAGCTCCTCTCTTTCTAGAGGAGGATCGAGAAGATGAACTCCCTCGAAAGGGCGGCTGTGGGTTACGTGACTCCTTCATCACAGCAGGAACGGCTGGCCTCGTCTTCTTTGCTGACTGCACCAGAAGATCTTGAGTCGCCTTCTCAGTGAGTGAGTGAGAAATATCTCTCACTAACTGAGAAGGGAAAAGCTGGTTTGAAAGAGGAGCATAAAGCAGAGACGACCTCTGAACAGGCGAGACAGCTTTTGTCAGGAAAGAGCTCAATACAGCCCTCTTCTTAATAATTCCTGCTCCGAAAAGGGAGGCCACTTCCCCCGATCCGTCTTGGACCGCCTTGTCCATGCACGCTAATATACTATGCAGGACTTCGGGGCTCAGGAAGTCAGGGTCCTGTGTCTTCTTGGCCAAAGTCCCAAGGGACCAGTCTAGAAAGTTAAAAACTTCCAAGACATGGAATAATCCCTTGAGGAGATGGTCCATTTCCGACATTCCCCAAGTGGTTCTTGCAGATGACAGTGATTGTCTCCTTGACGCGTCTACAAGCGTGAAGAAGTCTGCCTCAGCCGAAGCAGGGAGAGCGAGCCCCTGTCTCATACCAAATGCCTCTCCTCCCAGAAAGCCTGGAGGGGGGGCAGGTAAAGACAGTCTTTCCAGATTCTTCTTTGGAGCTGAGCCAATTTCCAAAAGACTGTAGCGCTTTCTTCATGGAAATGGTCGGGCGCATCTTCAAGAAGGAGGATGATTTTGAGGTCTTCGTACTCATGAACAACGAACGAGGAGAAGGAGGGGCGGCAGGACTCAGAGAATCTCCAAATTCTTGCAGTAAAAGAGCTGCTAAGGTTTTGCAGTCCGAGAGACCCACACCCTTATTAGCTTCTGAGTCTGAAATATCTTCCAGCTCTTGTCCAGTTCTGGTGGGAGAAGAGCGATCAACCGAAGGAGAGCGCCTCTTTTCGCAAGGTGAAGGGCTTTTAGCAGTACCAGAGCCATTGGTTCCTGATGCTAGTCACCGCCGTAAGATCCTGCTCTCCTATTGGTCAGCATCTGTCCCATCATGCCTCTATGTAAAAGCGTTCCTTGACCATTTTTTGCAGCAGCATTATTATAAACACCTGGAATTCGTTCGTTCATATATATTTCATTTGTTAACGAAATTCGTGTTAGTTATATCGCTTTCGTTGTACTGTAAATTACTTTATCGTGTTGTGTGTGAACTTAATGACTTGCGTTATTAGCCATGGGTCCCAAGAATGTTGCTGAAGTTCACGGAAAGAAGAGGATGCTTTTTATGGAGACGAAGATGGAGATAATCAAGAAGTGTTAGTTTTCTGCCATTTGTTAATGTGTTTCGTAAAGTTTAGTGTTAATGTTTTCTGCCATTTTTTAATGTGTTTCATAAAGTTAAGTGTTCAAGTTTTCTGCTGTTTGTCCTCCCCCTCTGTCGCCACTTTCGGACATCACCTGTACATTTACTGAATTTAACCTTATTCTGGTGTTTAACTAATTCAAATATTATCTAGCGCACTGGCATCCCAAAAATTCTCTAGGTTTCCCTGGTATGCATCCCAATGGCCGCCAGCGTTTACCATTGTTGTAAAGGAAACTATACTGGGGTTTATGGGTACAATTTTTTTTTTTTTGCAGATTTAGCACAGCGAATAGGTATTTTGTTTACACAAGTAACTCTGCAAACACTGAGATGGTCACTCCTGTAGTTTTAAGTAAGAATTTCAATAGCATCACAGTAGGTTGGCACTGTTCACGACTAGACCTTCTATAACCCTCTGTTTAATCGGAAATATGCCACCATTTCATATTTTAGGAGAAATCACTTATTTTGATAGGAGCATAGAGGTCTTGGTGCATTGTTTAAAGGGAGCACAACTCTGACCGATGCCAATGGTGGCGCAATCAAGTGCTTTTTCTGGAAGTGGTCTCGGTATGCGGTGGAATGTCGAAGTATGCTGCTGCCCGATCATTTACCCTATTGTGAACACAAACAAAAGGCATAAACAAAAAACATGCACAACTCCTTCTGCCTAATAGCCTAGGCTTAACTGTCTCTACCTACGATGTGCGACCATTCATTCGCAGAAAGACCACTTTTTTTCACTCGATATTTAATTGGCGAAAATAGAATACAATTGAATATTTAAGCGTACCATTCAAAAGATTGAAGTTTCGACTACAAAATGAGATATATGCCAGCACTCATTTGAACAATATTTGTGTATATATGTAACGTTTATTGATATTACTCAAGATTGTAGTTGTAATCAGCACAATAAAACAACATTTTGTTGCCTATATTAGTGAAAGTACGAGATGTCTTATTCCCCGGGCATCATGTTTTGAAATGAAATGCACTTCTACCTTGTCATCGGTAGTTTTACCCTTGAAATACATGAGAGTTTGTTTAACAGCAAAGCCATGGCAGGAATAATTTTTCAGCCTTGTTGTACATCCGGCAGCCAGAATCCACAAGCAGACGACGGTTTGAGTGAATTGTTAATGAAAAAATCTGTACTTTTTTCCTAGCACTTTTCATTTATTTAAGTCTATATTATTATTTTTACTCTTTTTTTTTTTTTTAATAACTGTATGGCTGAAATAATGTTTTTAGTTTTTCATAATTGTATGGCTGAAACAAATGTAACCTTTAATGTTTGCGTGCTAGGAATGACAAGTTATTGTTGCCAATTTAGTGGAACTTGACACATACGCCGATGCCTTTACAAACTGTTTCCATGAATTCTAGATGTCATACTAATGCAATAATGATAAAATTGTATATATATTACAAATAGATAAGCTATATTAACTTTATTTTCCATGGTTTTGTGTAACTCTTATCCCTCCCAAATTTGGAGGGTAAACACAAACCAATTGGCAACAGTGACAAAAAAATAGGAAAGCGCGAACAACACATCGTAGCTAATGTTCACAGCAAAACTGTTGAAATTTGTGTCAGGAATCTGGTAACTCTTACAACAACGAACATTTTCCAATGAATTATCATGAATACGTAATAAATTTATGCAATTTCATAACCTTATTCTAGTGATTAACTAATTACTTAACCCTCTTACGCCGACTGGACGTATTTTACGTCGACATTTTTTGTCTCCCGTGTGCCGACTGGACGTATTTTGCGTCGACTTACAAAAGTTTTTTTTTAATTCGCGGAGAAATACTTATAGGCCTACCAGCCTAAAACTTTTGAATCACGCGCCTTGGGGGATGCTGGGAGTTCACGGATCAAGGTGTTGTTTTGTTTACAATCGTTACGCAGGCACGCAAGTGCGAATTTCTTTCTTGCCGCACTAAAAAGTATCTGTGACACATCTCAGAAATTATTTCGTCACTTTGACATAATTTTTGTACCATTGTAAATTAGCCGTTACATGAAGTATTATATATGAAAATGTGCGCATTTTTATGTAGAATACAACAATAAAATACTCATGATTGTAGCTTTTATCAGTTTTGAGATATTTTTATATAAATAACAACAATTGCCAAAATTTCAACCTTCGGTCAACTTTGACTCTACCGAAATGGTCAAAAAACGCAATTGTAAGCTAAAACGCTTATATTCTGGTAATATTCAAGCATTTACCTTCATTTTGCAACAAATTGGAAGTCTCTAGCACAATATTTCGATTTATGGTGAAATTATGAAAAAAATAACATTTTCTTTACGTCCGCGCGGTAACTCTTCCGAAAAAATCATATGTGCGATTGTGGTAATGTTTGCACCATTTTAAATTACCCGTTACATAAAGTTTTATATATGAAAATGTGAGCAATTTCATGTAGAATACAACAAAAAATAATTGAAGGTTGTAACTTTTCTCATTTTTGAAATATTTGCATATAAATCACGATAAATAGAAAAAAAAACCACGTTCGGTCAACTTGACTCTACCGAAATGGTCGAAAAACGCAATTGTAAGCTAAAACTCTTACAGTCTAGTAATATTCAGTCATTTATCTTCATCTTGAAACAAATTCGAAGTCTCTAGCCACAAATCTCCGAAATGCGTACGTCCCATTCTCAGAATATTAGCTCCATTTCATATTAGGCATTTCATAGTTTTATATATGAAAATGTGCGCAATTTCATGTAGAATAAAATGAAAAATATTTGAAGGTTGTAGCTTTTCTTATTTCCGAAATAATTGCATATAAAAATATATATATAAAAAAATTCAACATTCGGTCAACTTTAACTCGTCAGATATGGTCGAAAACTGCAATTGTAAGCTAATACTCTTACAGTATAGTAATATTCAATCATTTGTCTTCATTTTGAAAGAAATTGGAAGAATTGGAAGTCTCTAGGACAATATTTAGATTTATGGTGAATTTTTGAAAAAAATATTTGTTTACGTCCGTGCGTTACGAATTCATGCATTATTTTGTGATAATATTTTCTCTGTGTTGCTTTTATTGTTTTACAATGTGTTATATACCAAAATGATCGCAATTTAGTGTACATTACAACGAAAAAAAAAGTAACTTGTTACCTTTAACTGTTTTGCGCACAGCGCGATTTGAATACAATTATATATGAAATTTCGTTTTTGCGCTATCATATACGTATCGCATTATTTATATATGATAATGATAATTTTTTTCATTTCTGATGGTTGCATACTAAACTTCAGCCAATGACAAAAAAAGGAGCCAAAAATGAACTCTAAATCTTGAAAACTAAGAGCGCTGTGATTTTTTTAATAAAATATTTTTTCCGCTTCCGCGCTCACTCTGAAACACCTCCGGCACACGGGAGACAATTTTTTTTAAACCGCTTCGGCGTAAGAGGGTTAAATGTTATATAGCGCACTCTTCTTTTTCTTTTTCCCGAACATTCGCCAAGTTTCCCAGGTCGCAAGCATAAACACACGTCGTTCAAAATTGTTGTGTAGAAAGTGTACCAGTTTCTATGGGTACAAATGGTTTGCATATTTAGCACAGGAAATGGGAAGTTTGTTTACACAAGTGATTACACAAACATCGAGATGGTGTCAATCTTCTATATGTAGTTTTGAGTAAATATTTTGAAAGCAACTTGGAGGTAAGTGCGCGTGGCTAGACATATCGGAAATTATGGCCTTAATTTGTGATTTGGGAGAAAAAACTTTCGTCGAGAGGAAAGCCAAGGTCTCAAGGCGTTGCTTCCATGGACGCTGGCTCGTGACTGATGTCTATCTTAGGTTACAGGATGTGCTAGTTATTTGTTGGGAAAGTGGATGCACTACGGTAGAGGTGGTCACCGGGTGGCCATACGATATTTTACCCTATTTTAGTTTGTATGGCAGTTTCATGGGGTAAAACACAGCTGAGCGACCATTGATCAGAAAAAATACCACTTTTCACTTGATATTTAATCATTGAAACAATAATACAATTGAATATTTAAGAATACCATTCAAAAGATTGAAGTACTGCCAACAAAATGAGATACGTACGTATATGAAACCACCATACACAGTAAAATAGTAAGCATGTGAAGTCTTCCTAAAATATGTGTTCATGGCAGCTTTTAAAGCCAATATGGCGTGTGATGATTGTGTGCAATTCAGTTCTAAAATCGAGACCACATCATTTCCAGCGCTCATTTGAACAATATTTACGTATACAGTGGTACCTCGAGATACGAAAGACTCAACTTACAAAAAACTCGAGATACGAAAGCCAATGCGAAACATTTAACGGCTCTACATACGAAAAGTTTTCAAGATACGAAAGGTTTCTGAAAGTCTGAGATTCGCCTGGATAACAATTTTGAAACTCGCGCCGCCATCTTAGTACTAGTACACTCACCACCATCCTCCTGCTCTCCCATTGGTTCCTGATGCTAGTCACCGCCATGAGATCCTTCTCTCCTATTGGACAGCATCCCTTCCATCATGCATCTTATACGTACATGGTGGCGTGCCTACCTTGGCCTCTTCGTACCAACATCTTTATCGTACGCACGCGGCATTCGTTCGGTCCAACGATTTAGTTTAGTAATGTAAATTCATTAGTGATTTCGTTGCAGTACTATTATCGTGTTGTGCAAAATCTTTATTGTGTAACTTATACATAAATTACGTACGTACAAGATAACGTAGTCATGGGTCCCAAGAAAGCTGAAATTCATGGAAAGAAGCACCTGCTCTCTTTGAAGACAAAGATGGAGATCATCAAGAAGTACGAAGCTGGTATGCGATTTAGTGCGATCGCAAAGGAATACGGCCGTAATACGTCGACAATAGGCACCATCCTTAAACAGAAGGATGCCATCAAAGCAGCTACACCGTCAGAGGGCATCACTATTTTGTCCAGCAAGAAGAGCCACATGCACGACGAGATGGAACGGCTGCTCCTCATCTGGATAAAAGACAAAGAAATCGCTGGCGATACGGTAATGGAGACAGCAATCGCCCACAAGGCCAGCGCTATTTTCGGCGATTTGATTGCGCAGGTGGAAGACGACGGAGGGGAAGGGACTTCAACTCCAACCCCAGAGTTCAAGGCTTCGCATGGCTGGTTCGAGAAATTCCGTAAATGGACTGGCATCCATTCGGTGGTGCGCTATGGGGAGGCTGCCAGTTCGGACACGAAAGCGGCCGAAGCATTTAAGAAAACTTTCGAGATGATGACCAAGGAAGGCTACAGTTCTCAGCAGGTTTTCAACTGTGATGAGACTGGCCTTTTTTGGAAAAAAATGCCTCATCGGACGTACATCACGGAGGAAGAGAAGAAGCTACCCGGGCATAAGGCCTATGAAAGACAGGCTTACGCTCGGCGGCGTTTGTTTTCAAGTCCAGTGGGGGAATTGGCAACGGTGAATAGCCCCTACTGGTGTATCATTCTGAGATTCCTCGAGCCTTCAAGGCCCGCGAAAGTGCTGAAGGAGAAGCTTCCAAGTGATGTGGAGGTCTAATGCAAAAGCCTGGGTAACGAGGCTTTTGTTCACCTCGGTTGGGTAAATCTGCTTTTCGGTTTCGGCCCGACAGTGAAGAAAATTTTTTGGAAGAGTCAGCGCCTCCCCCTGAAATGATTTCTGCTGGTGTTGGACAATGGCCCCCCCCCCACCGCCTTCCTGGCCCTTCAAGGAAGATTATCCTTAAGCGGGAGTATTCCCTTCGTTAAGATTCTTTTTCTTCCGCCAACACCAACCCCTCTCCCTCCAGCCCATGGACCCAGCAAGTGATAGCGAAAGTTCTTTCAAGAAGCTGGTACCCTCAAAGAAACATCTTTTTCAAGAAGATTTTGTTTTCGACCATCACCGAATATCTCACAAAACCCTCACCTTGCGTCAATTTTGGAAGGAGCATTTCGACATCGTCCATTTGTATATCCGACTCATCCAACCAAGGCGTTGGCAAGGGGGAGGTTTCGAAGGCGAAACCCTTGAAATTACCTCATGAAGGAAACACTGGGGCAAAGCTGGGTGCTGTCAGAGTCCAGAAACACAGTTGGCGATCCCGAAACTGTTTTGCAACCAGATCTTGACGATATCGTTTGCACCTCGGCAAGTTCCATGGGGCTGGTCGTCAACGGAGGACGCAAATCCAACGACCTTCTCGGGACGGCATCCCCAAGATGGAGCTTACCAACCGGATGACCTTGAAAGGAGTTGGAGGGCCCATGCAACATAACGTCGTTCAACGAAGGAGTTCTCTTAGATCAGCGGCGAGGAAGAGGAAGGACGACCCTATTGACAACAAGCAGAAACTTAAGGTCATGTTGTATCCGCTTTTTCATAAAGTTGCCAATCGTTTATAGAAAAAATAAAGACACCTCGAAAAGGCCTCACCACAGGTCATATGCTTGCGGCAGTTTCGATGAACGGTTTGCCTGAGTCGTTCAGGAACATTGTGAAAAGTTAGGCAGAAGCAATCTTCCCTTGGATCGTTTTTTTTCTTTTTTAAAGAGGCGTTCCCAAAGCCATTAGCAGGAGTAAATCAAAAAGAAAGAACCAAGTGATAAAAAAAATGATATTTGTGAAGATACAAATAAAGTTTTTATACATACTTTACCTGGCAGATATATACATAGCGTATTGACTCCGTCCGCGCCCGACAGAATTTTCGAATTTTCGCGCACAATGTAGACAGCTACAGGTAGGTCAGGTGATGCCATCCGCGCTGCCGCTGGGGGTGGCAGAATAGGAACCATTCCCGTTTTACCAATCAGATTTTTTCTACACCATCTGTCTCCTGAGGGAGGGCTGGGGTGGGGCCATTTAATTGTAATATCTCGCCAGGTAAGTTATGTAAAATAAAACTTTATTGTATCATAACAATGATTTGATTGGTTATGATACAAATAAAAGTTTCATACATACTTACCTGGGCAGATAATATACTTAGCTAAGACTCCGTCAGTCCCCGACAGGAAATTCAAATTTTCTTTCGCCCGGCCACCTCGGCTACAGGGTAGGGTCAGGTTGATCTAACCGGCCTGCCCTGGGCGGCTAGGACTAGGAAACCATTCCCCGTTTTCTATCATATTTTTCTCATCTTCCACCTGTCCCTTCCTGGGGCGTGGATGGCTGGGTGGGCCATTAACTCATATATATCTGCCATGGTAATTATTGTATGAAACAACTTTATTGGTATCATAACAATGATATTGTTTATGTTACAATAAAGTTTTCATACATACTTACCTGGCAGATATATACATAGCTAAGACTCCGTCCGTGCCCCGCCGACCGTAAATTCAAATTTTCCGCGCCGCTACTCGCTAACCAGGTCGGTCCAGGTTGATCTGAACCTGGCCTGCCCTAGGGCGGCAGGACTAGGAACCATCCCCCCGTTTTCTATCATATTTTCTCTCTTCCACCTGTCTCCTGGGGGGCGGGAGGCTGGGTGGGCCTTTAATTGTTATATATCTGCCAGGTAAGTTAGTCATGAAAACTTGATTTGTAACATAACAATATCATTTTCAATGACAATTCAACTTACCTGTCAGATAATATACATAGCTTGATTGGCACCCTTCGGTGGCGGGGTGTAAGTAGACAGCTTCTAATATGGCAATAGACAGGTAAACAACCATAATGTTTTAGTAGTTAAATAAAACCTTGGTTTCCTAACCTGGAATAGGTGGTAGACTTCGTGGGTGTTTTGCCCAGTAGTTCCGCTGCATCACCTCAAAGAAACTTTAGCGAGATATATTGAATCTATTGGGCCCAAGAGTTTCTTGTGGGTACTGCCGATGGGGTCTTACCCACTTACCTCGGCAGAAGCCTAAAAGGACTTTTGTCCCAATGGGTTGCTGATCCACTTATCTGACAATACACCTTATGAAGGAGCGCACAAACCAATCCCCGACCAACCTGATCCTAACCATATTTTGTTAGAACTACAGCATTGTTTTTAAGAGTTTATCCCCTAACATCCGTCACAACAATCGTAAACTCAAAAACCACTACGCACCACATACAATAATTTTCAAAAAAAAGAAATTATACTCCCTAACTTGTTGGATAATGACAAAAGAATTCTCTTACTGGAACAACCATAGCGGCCCCCCACGCCCTGCTAGCCCTAAGTCCTCCATTGTTCGAAGAGACATCGACGCATAATCCAAAAGAAGAAAAGTATATACCATTTAAGGGGATTTGGTGTCGGCTCCCGTACCCAGAATCGTATCCGCCGATACGAAAGGACTAGAGAAAAACACTTCTCATTCATGTCAGGGAAAAAAAACCCGCACGTCTTTCCAAGTAATGAGATGCAAATACTGAGTTGCCCATCTCCAAAGTTCGTATCTCTTATGTTTTTTAAGCGACATATTCTTATGAAACGAGAGGAGAACGGTCGCTATAAGGGAGGCTCTCACTTCTATGAGCTTTTTACTTCTCAACCAGTTTTTAGTAACTGTTCGTCAGGACCAGGCCTTATGAGCGTCCTGTAAATGACGTTTCTTACAAGACGAATGCCATCCGCATTCTTGGACATCAGTCCTTTGGTGGGGTCCTTTTACCCACCCGCGCACCAAACGACCGCTTGTCTAGATCCGCTCCCATTTGGATGCTTTCTCTGAAGGTAGTAACTTCAGAGCTTCTAATATGGCATAGAGACCTCTCTGCTTCTCCTGCCTAAACGAGACCTCGACATGGCCTTTTGAACAATCTGAATGACTTAGGCCCTGGGATTCGTAGGATTTCTCGTTTTTCAACTAAAAACAGGGGTCTTAAACCGAGCAAATCGCTGAGTCCTCCCTTTGAATCCTACTTTATCCTGCAGAAGCCATGCCAATTCCCACTAATTCCTTTGTTTCCCGTAGCTAAAGATAATATGGAATATGGCAATTTCGGGTAAAATTTGCTCTAAAACGATTGCCCTCGATGATGAGGGTTTCGAATATCGTTTCCGGATGGACGAGATACTTTTAGAACTACGTCTCGGTTCCGGGCCGTTCGGAGGTACTGGGTTCCGTTAGACTTTGAAGTCTCAAAGACCTTATGAGATCGTGGCGATCTTTATTATCTGGCCAGCATCTAAACCTCTGTTCCTGAATACAGCCGAGATCATACTTCTGTATCCCTTTAATGTGGATACGGCTAGATAAGAAATTTTTTCTCTCAGGAATAGTCAGGAAATCAGCAATTTCCCGCTATATAAGGTAGTGGAGGAGGACAACTTTCTTGGATCTACACCACCTTCTAAATACCTTCCCTCCCCCTTTGATTGGTAATACTTTCGTAGTGGAGGTTCTTGCGTGCTCTCGCTATCGCGTTTGCCACTTCGCGGAAAAGAAAAGCCTACCTCGCTCATGAACAAGTTCTTTCGATAGTCGAAAGGCAGTCAGAGCGGAGCGTTGAGGTTTTGGTGGTCCCTCTTGAAGTTGTGGTTGTCTGATAAGATCCATGCCCTTCTTGGTAGGGATTTGGAAATCTTGAAAACTCTACGATCCACTCTAACCACCTCCGTGAACCATTCCTGGCCGGCCCCGGCCAAAATGGGGGAACGGGTGGCTAGTTAACTTCATCCCCTCGTCTCTTTTTGACGCCCACAAGAAAACTTTCGTCATTACTAACCCCAGGATTTTTGAATGGGGGTGGAAAAGCATATACGTTCTACTCGAGTCCAATTTAGCAGGAATGGCGTCTACCATAAGAGACTCTTTGGATCTTCCACGACCGAGCAAACAACTGGGAGCCCTTTTTCGAAAGATGAATGTTGCGAAGCAGATCCCAACATGAGGAGTTCCCGTTCCCCACTAGGAACCAGAGAATCGAAGACACACTTCCTCCGTCGTAGTGTCCCATTCTGTATGAAGGACCCTGGTTCCTTCCTGCTGAGCCTGGTCCGCCCGCCTCTACATTCCTTACTCCCTGTTACGAACCTTTTGTCATCAGGGAGATGTTGCCTTGTTGAGACGTCCAAAGTAATAGGTTCTCCTCGTGAGCTCGGTAAAGGAACGAGGGGAAGTTGCGTCCCTCCCCTGGTTTCCCGAATGTAGCAAAGTGCGGTGCGTTGTTGGAACCCCGTTTACTTGCACTACCTTGCTTGACAACCAGAGGTTCTAGGCTCTTCAAGGGCCAGAATGTAAGTCGGGCGGCGAAGATCTCGTTTGCAGTTTATGTGCCAAGACCCACCTGTGCTGGTTCCCAGGTGCCTGACCCTTCCTCTGAGCCTAATGCCGCGTCCCCAACCTGTCTCCGACGCGTCGGAGAACAACACTAGTTCTGGGTTTCTGTGTTCTTAGAGAAGATCCCTTTGTTCTCTTCCAGAGGGGTGCAGTCAACCACCAGCTGTAGGTGTGACTTTATTCCTCTCCACTGGAATGGGTAAAAACTTCCTCAGCAGTTTTGTCCGGTTTTCCAGCTCCAAGAGCCTCTTGATGGAAGAATTGAAGCGGACGTATATGAAGTCTTCCTAGAGGGAAAGATTGTTTCTAGCGAGGAAAGCGTTCCCCAGGAATGGCCGTCAAGCCATTCCACTCAGCCGACGTTTGTTGCTTCTTCTAAAAGGAAGAGAGAGACTATCCTCGCCAAACCTTTTGGGCAATTCTCTCCTTGCTAAGGAAAAACAACTCCGAAAAAACCCCGATGAAATCCATCCGAATCCCCCAGATAGACTAGGTCTTGTCCTGGGGGTTCCAGCTGAAGAACCTTCTCGAGGTTGTCACAAGCATTCCCCAACGCTTTTTTGATCAAATACAGAGTTAACTTTTTTAGGTTCCCTCCAACGCACTGTCCTCTCTCCGATCCTGGCCCTGATGATCCAGTCGGTCTAGATACATAGAGAACATACAACCCTTTCCCTTTGAGGTGAAGAAAACATCGCCACATTTCCTTCATCAGGCTTGTGAACGACCTGAGGGAGCTGTGGACCAAGGCCGAAACCACAAAGGGGCCCCCACCCTCTGAACTGAAAGAATCCTTCCCCGTCATGGAAAACGGAGGTACTTTCTTCGATGAATGGGTGGATCGGGAGACGTGAAAGTATGGCGTCCTGGAGATCTAAAGACACCATCCAATCTCCCTGTCCGTAATGACGCCCGATGACTGACGCAAGTACTCCTCCATGGAGAACTTCTCCTTCTGAACAAATCTGTTCATAGAGCTTGAGACGTCCAGTACTGGTCTCCCAGCCCCCCTCCCGAGGCTTTCGCCACCAGAAAAAGGCGATTGTAAAACCCCGGGGAGTGTTTGATTCCGTACCAATTCTATCGCTCTCTTGTCCCCACATTTTGTTTCCACCATCTATCGAACAGAGTATCCACTCCAGCCACAGGATCCTTGTATTTGGTTTGAAATAATTCCCTTGGTATTGACGTTATGGGGAGGAGTGTTTCAGGAAAGGGATACGATGTTTCCCCCTCCTTAAGATCGATCGGCCGAAAGATACGCTTCTGCATTTATCAGTGTCCAGGCTTGTCCACAAATCCCAGGGCCTCCGGCCAACCTACTGGTGCTTGGAGGAGAGAATTCTTCAATTTTTCCCCTTCTTAAAGGGATCAAAGAGCAGCTATAGAAGTGCTGCTCCTCTTGAGCATGTGGAGAACTGCCTTTGTTAAGAAGGCGTCATATACCAGTCCTCTTCTTTAAAAGACCTGCCCGCAAACCAAGGAGGTGATTTTCAAAAGTATCCATCCTGTATCCGTCTTGTCAATCAAAAACCATATGCCTAACATAGGGCTTCAGGTTTCGATTCCTTCCGAATCATGGGGCGCTTTCCTTGGACATCACCCCAACCACAAGGGACCAAATTCCTAAGAACGTTAAAAAAAAAAAAACAAACTTCCAATAACCCGAAGCGTCCCCCCTTGAGGAGATGAATCCAGATCCGAAATTCCCCACGTACTCCGTACAGAATTGGAGACTTTGACGCCTTGGAAGCCGTCAACCAAAGTACGAAAAACTGTTTCGGTTGTAGAAGGGTAGAGCAAGTAACCCAATATTTTCTCCCGTCCGATACCAAATGCCTCTTTTTCCCCCTCCCATCTAATCTTGCTGGAGGCATGGCATAAGACCTGTCCCTAACTAAGTCTTTCTTAGACTTCATCCATGAGTCTAAAGGAATGTTTAATGCTCTCTTCTCATTCGATCGATTGGCTGGGGTTTCCATTTTAAAAAATCAAAGACGAAGGCTTCTTCTTCTGCTTTAGCACTGGTAAAAATAGGGAGCGGGATAAGGAAGGAGGAGCGGCAGGGCCAGTCAACGTCGCCCCGCCGTACTCCTCAAAGAAGGGTGGGTCGTCAACCCTTATATAGTTAGCCATACCTTCTCTTCCCACTATAGAGTCGTCATGCCGAGTTTTCCTCTAACTCGGGATCTAAAAGCGTCTCCGCTCTCCTTTCCGAACATTCTTCTTCTTGGCGGAGATCAAACATCCTAACAGGAAGGGGAGTGGCCTTAAGGGAATGAATAATTCCTTCCTCTCCCCCGTCCCCGCTCTAATAGTTCCCCTGGCAAGGCGTTCCCATAAGCTTCGGCTTCCTCATAGAATTTTCGAAGACTCTTCATGCTTACCATGACGCTTCTTTCCCCGTTTGCCAAGCGTCATGGCTGACCGTTCTTTTGCAGAACGTCTCCGATGACGCTTCGCGCATTGGAAAATCGACCTCCGCTCCTCCAAAGGCGTCCCTAACTTTGGCGTTCATAAATATTTGGACGGATTCGTCATGTCCTTATGCTCCCGTTTCCCAATGACAGCTTTCGCGTCCTAAAAGACGCTTTCTTACGTCTCTCCTGGGTCTCTTGGCGTTACGAACTCTCGTAAGCACCGGTTTGTTCTCTTCGCTCTCTGGCACATAGACCGCTTTATCTGTAAGAACGTTTTAGCCGTTTTCCCGTCTTGTATGACGCTTGGTCGTTGAACAGGTAAGAGAGGACGAAGACTTCTTAATCGGAGCGTCACGTCCTTTCCGACGTTGCGCTAAAAACTTGCCCACTGCGAGATGGACAGTTCGCCTCTTGAACTGCTATAATGATCTTTCTTGAACGCTTCTCCCTCTCCCACGTCCAGTTGCAATGACGTCCTTTCGTCATCACATTCGGGGGGTGGGGAAGAAGGAAAGGTAAAAAAAAACTTCCGGCGTACAACTTCAGGTGCGTGACGGCCCCCACCTTCGCTTTCTTGCTAGAAGAACGGAGCGTTCATCTGGAAAGAAACGCTCTGGTCTGGACTAAAATCCATGTCAGGCGTCATAATGGACGCTTCAAGCGGTTTCTCGATAATGCTCGATTTCCTTCACCCTCGTTTAGGTGAGGGGGGGGTGAGGGAGGAGGACTAGTAAACAACTCCGCGAAGGACGCTTCTTTTCTATAAGCTCCCTTTGAGGCCGCCCTGCAACGCAAGTACAGAGCTAGCTGAAAGGGACCGTCCTGACCGTTGGGGTGGATTCCCCGCCCACAACCTCCTTAAGGCTTTCGGGGGGGGGGGGGGGACTTTTCCTTCTCCTCTGGGCCTTCGTGAGCTTTGGAAGAGGTTCTAGGCCTTGGGAGCGTCGCAGGGGACAGATACAAACACGCCCCCTCCACAACACTGGGTAGAACTCACTTCACTGTAATGCTCCACTTTCACTAGCCATTACCTTTGAAGTCAGCCATCTTGGACTTCAATGTCTCCTAATTGTAGCTTTCAGATTGGCGATTTCCGATGCCGAATCCGAAAAAGCCACTCTGAGAATGAGAATAACATAGGGAGAATCTACCATCAGTAGGATTAGAATTTATCAGTGAACGGCTCAATAGGCTTTGAACCTCCAAACCTTTCACGTCGTCTAATTCTATCCCTCTTCTAATACTTCTTCAAATAAGAAGTCAAAGTCTTCCACCTCTTCTGCATTCAAATCCCTCGCATTCCTTGTCAAGTTTAATTATAGCAGAACACTGAAACCCCCCTACATTTATACGGCATACAGTGTGAGGATCATCCTCACCCTCCTGCAAGCCTACATTCACACCACATTCTCCACACTCTCATTAGAATCAGACATACTGAGAAAATTCCCCAAAAGGAGTTATTCCAAAAACAGTTTCACTGTAGCCGAATCACGATCCCAAATACCGTCACCAAAAAGCCGAAACTATGATCAAAAGGATGAAAATGAAGGTCAATAAGTCAGGGAGGTAATAACAACAATGTTTGATTACCCCATCCGTCGACAAGAAAATAAATAGATAGAAAACGGGGTATGGTTCCTAGTCCTGCCGCCCAGGGCAAGGTCCGGTAGATCACCTGACCTACCTGTAGCGAAGTGGCTCGAAATTTTGAATTTCTTGTCGGGGACGACGGAGTCCCTTAGCTATGTATATTATTCTGACGAGGTAAGTTGATTGTATGAAAATTAATCCATTTTTCATAAAAAAAAAAACAATCAACTTCCCAGGGGGGGGGGGGGGAAGGGGGGGGGGGGGGGGGTGTGGAGGTGTTTTCTTCAAAGATTTTATATACTTAGCTGATTGGCACCCTTTGGTGGAGGGTAAGAGACAGCTAATTCTGGAATAGACAGCTAAACCCCAACATATGTTTTGTAGGTATAAAATAAAACCACCTTGGTTTTCCTACCTGATAGTGGTAAGAACTTCGTGGGTGTTTGCCCAGTAGTCTGGCATCACCATCAAGAAACTTTAGCGAAGATATATGGAATCTATGGCCCAAGCGTTTTTTCTTGGTGGGTCTGCCGATGGGGTGTTCTTATCCGCTTTACCTCCGGCGAGGCCTGAAAGGACTTTGTCAATGGGTGCTGATCCACTTGTTATATGACAAAGTACACCTTATGAAGGAGCATATAACCAATCCAATCCCTACCACCTTGATCCTAACCACCAACATGTTAGAAATAAAAGATTATTGTTTCCGTAAGGTTATGCCCCCGAAACCTCTTCACACCAACCATAACTCAAAAGCACAATAACGCACCACATACAATCAATTTTCAAAAAATTATACTCCATCCTAATAAGGATATACAAAAGAGTTTTTCTTACTGAATACAACAGGGTTACTGGCCGTACCTTGTGCGGCAAAAATCCAAGTCCTTTTTTGTTGTAGAAGAAGACTCTAGAACAAATATCTAAAAAGAAGTAAGTAAATTTAGATACTTTAAGGGATTGGTGCTGGCCTTCCCATACCCAGGAGATCGTATCCGCCTCGACACGAAAGGAGGACCCCAGAGAAAAACATTTGTCTCAGGTCAGGTCCCACCGAACGTCCTTCTCAAGTAAATGAGATGCAAAATCTGAGTTGCCATCTCCAAAATTTGTCGTATCTATGATGTTTTTAAGTTGACATATTTCTTTTTGAAAACGAGAGAGACGTCACTAATACCCCACGCTCTCACTTCATGAGCTTTACCACTCTCAACAGTCGAAAACTCTTCGTCAGGACCAGAATCTTATGCGCGTCTGTAATGACGTTTCTCACAAAGAATGCAAGAGCATTCGTTGGACATCAGTCTTGTGGGGTTCCCTTTTACCGGCGCCCCAAAGACCCTTGTCTGAGCCAGCCCCCCATCGGTGGTTTTTTCTCTGAAGGTATAAACTTTAGAGCTCTTTTACAGACATAGAGAACCTTTCTGCTTCTCTGCCTACGAGACTCGATAAGACCTTTAAGCCTCTAAGGACCTTAGGCCAGGGATTTCGGGGTGGGAATTCTCGTTTTTTAGCTAAAAACAAAACGGGTTTTTTTAAACGAGCAAATAGCTGAGTCTCCACACCTTGAATCCCTACTCTGTCCACTTCCAGAGCATGTAATTCCACTAATTCTCTTTGCCGTAGCTAAACAGATAATAGGAATAACGCCATTTCCTAGTGATGTTCTTCGAAACGACAGCCAGATGAGGGGGGGTTCGAACCTTTCTGGATGACAGGAATTTTGAGTACTACATCTAGGTTCCAGTTGTAGGAGGAACCTGTTTTCCTTAGACTTGTTCGTAGTCCCCTCAAAGGATCTTATGGAGATCGTGGGAGATTCCTTGTTTATCTGCCAAAGAATCTAATCCTCTACTTCCTGAAGACTGCCGGAAAGCATACCTTTCTGTATCCCCTTTATTGTGGATACAGATTAGATTGAGATTCTTCTCATCAGGAAATAGTAAGGAAATTCCGCAATTGTCCGCTACAGAGGTAGTGGATGGAGGACAACTTCTTAGATCCTGCACCACCATTCTAAAAACCTCCCACTTGGACTGATATACTTTTGTCTCGTGGTAGGTTCCTTGCGGGTCTCTCGCGATCGCATAGCTTTGCAACTTTATACGAGAAAAACCCTCTCGCTCTGAACGAGTTCCCTTTTCGATAGTCCCGAAAGGCAGTCAGAGCGAGAGCGGGGGGTTGGTTTTGAATGAATACCGTCTGGAAGTGGTGGTTTGTTTTGAAAGAAGATCCATCCTTCTTTGGGAGGGATCCTGGGAAAATCTACCATCCACTCCAACCACCTCCGTGAACCAGTTCTTGGGTTGGTTGGCCAAAATGGGGGCTATCAATGTCATCCTCGTCCCCCTTTGAAGCCACAAATTTTTTTTCAGAACTAGTCCCGCCGGATTTTTGGAAAAGGAGGAAAGCGTAGACTCTACGTGAGACCAGTCTAGTAGAAATGCATCGACTATCAGAGCTCTGGGGCTCGCTTGCCCACGACCGAGCAAAAGACTCCCCAGCCTTTTGGAGAGGAACGTTGGCGAAAGAGATTTCCCCACATGAGGAGTCCCCCCAAAGAGAACAGAGATCTTGACCACAACACATCTTTTGTGTAGGGTCCACTATCTGTGTGAAGGACCTGGTTCCTCCTGCTGAGCCTGTCCGCCCTCACATTCCTTTCTCCCTGAACGAACCTTGTAAGCAGGGAGATGTTCCTCTGGGACGTCCAAAGCAGAAGATCTCTTGCAAGTTCGTAGAGGAACAAGGAGTGAGTCCCTCCTTGTTTCCGAATGTAGGCAAGTGCTGTGGTGTTGTCCACATTTACTTGAACTACTTTGTTTACAACAAGAGGTTCTAGACTCTTCAGAGCCAGGTGTAAGGCGAAGAGCTCTTTGCAGTTTATGTGCCAAGACACCTGTGCTGCTTCCCAGGTGCCTGACACTTCCTTCGAGCCTAATGTTGCTCCCCAACCTTTCTCCGACGCGTCGGAGTACAACACTAGGTTTGGGTTCTGGATTCTCAGGGAGATTCCTTTGTTCTCCTTCAGAGGGGGCAACCACCATTCCAAGTGCGGTCTCATCTCCACTGGAATGGGAAAGGCGTCTGAAAGATGTCCGGTCTTCCAACTCCAAGACCTCTTGAGGAAGAATTGAAGTGGACGTATATGAAGTCTTCCTAGTGGGAAGAACTGTTTGAGCGAGGAAAAAGTCCCTAGAAGGCTCAGCCATTCCCTCGCCGAAGTCTGTTCCTTCCCTAAGAAGAGAGAGACTTTCTGCAAGCCTTTTGCGATTCTCTCTTGCGAAGGAAATACTCGAAAACCCCGAGAATCCATCTGAATCCCCAGATAGACTAAGTTCTGTCTGGGGGTCAGCTGTGACTTCTCGAGGTTTACGAGTAATCCCAACGATCTGATTAGGTTTAGTGTCAACGTAAGGTCCTCCACACACTGTCTCTCTGATCCGGTCCTGATGAGCCAGTCGTCCAGATACAGAGAGATATTTACACCTTTGAGGTGAAGAAACCTCGCCACATTCTTCATCAGGCTTGTGAAGACCTGAGGAGCTGTGGAAAGGCCGAAACACAAGGCTCTGAACTAAAAGATCCTTCCCCCCGTCATGAAACGGAGGTACTTCTTCGATGAAGGTTGGATCAGGACGTGAAAATAGGCATCCTGGAGATCCAGACACCATCCAATCTCCTTGTCGCATAGCCGCAAGGACTGAGGCCGAAGTCTCCATAGAGAACTTCTCCTTCTGAACAAATTTGTTCAGAGCGCTGACATCTAGTACCGGTCTCCAGCCTCCCGAGGCCTTCACAACCATAAAAAGGCGATTGTAAAACCCCGGGGAGTTTTGATCCAGTACTAGTTCTATCGCTCTCTTGTCCCACATCTGATCCACCATCAGTCGAAGAGTATCCCTCAGCACAGGATCCTTGTACTTGGCTGACAGTTCCCCCGCGGGAGTTGAAGTCAGGGGAGGACTGTCCAGGAAAGGGATAAGATATCCTTTCCTTATCACAGACATTGATGAAGCGTCTGTGTTGATACGTGCCCAGGACTCCACAAATCCCAGGAACCTGGCACCTACTGGTGTTTGGAGGAGAGAAGCATCACTTTCCCTTCTTAAAGGGACGAAAGGCAGACCTACCTCTCTTCTCAGGAGCCTTCCTTCTTGAGGGTGCTCTGGAGGTAGGGCCACCTCGAAAGTGCTGAACGCTGAAACCGACGTACTCGGTCCTTTCTTTTCTTTTCCACCGCAGTCGCAGGTTTCTTCTTCCTTGCTGACTGGGTAAGAAGGTCTTGAGTCGCCTTCTCAGTTAATGAACGAGAAATGTCTTTCACTAACTGAGAAGGAAACAAAAAGTCCGATAATGGAGAGTACAATAGTGCTGCCCTTTGAGAGTGGGAGACTGCTTTAGTCAAAAAAGCACTGAAGACTGTCCACTTCTTAAGAAGTCCCGCTCCAAATAAAGAGGAGATCTCAAACGAGCCATCCTGTACCGCTTTGTCAATGCATGACAGAATACACAGGAGAACTTCTGGGTCGAGTCCTTCTGAATCATGGGCCTTCTTGGACATTACCCCAAGGGACCAATCTAAGAAGTTGAAAACCTCTAATACATGGAAGAGTCCCTTGAGGAGATGATCCAGTTCTGAAATGCCCCAAGTCACACGGGCAGAGTTCAATCCTTGCCTTCGTGACGCATCGACTAAAGTTGAAAAGTCCGCTTCTGCCGAAGACGGAAGAGAAATGCCCATATTCTCTCCCGTCTGATACCAAATGCCCCGTTTACCAGCGAGTCTCGCTAGGGGCATGCAGAAGACCGTTCTGACCAACTCCTTCTTCGAATCCATCCACGAATTCAAAGACTGAAGAGCCATCTTCATAGAAATGGCGGGCTTCATTCTTAGAAAAGGTGAAGACTTCTTCGCCTTTGCGCTTGAGAATAGAGAGCGCGGAGAAGGAGGAGCGGCAGGGGTTAAATAGTCTCCGTATTCTTCAAGAAGCAGGGCTGTCAATACTTTGTAGTTAGATAGTCCTTCTCTTCCATGATACTCGTCTTCCGAGTTTTCCTCCAACTCAGGGTCTAGAGGAGCCTCCGTAGACAAATCAGGACGTCTTTCCTCTGGGGGAGACAAACTCCTGATCGGAGAGGGACTAAGGGAATGATAATCCCTCCTTTTCAAAGTGTGAGCTTTGTGAGAAGCTTCCTTCTTGGTTGGCGCCAAAAGCCTAGGCTTCTCCCCATAAAAGGATGACGCCTCGCGCTTGGATGACGCTTCTCGTCCGCCGAGCGTCCTGGCTGACGCCTCGCGCTTGGCTGACTGCTGACGTCTGGATGACGCCTCGCGCCTGGAAGACGTCTCGCTCTCAACTGGCGTCCTGGCTGGCGCCAAAACCTTGGCTGGCGCCTCGCGCTTATATGACGCCTCGCGTCTATCTGGTGTCACGTCTCTGACATAAGGTTCTCTCGATGTCGATCTAGAAACCGAAACCTCTTCAGCAAGTTTGGAAGACGAAGCTTCATGTCTGCAAGACGCCTCGCGTTTGGCAGGAGAGAGAGGACAAGACTTTTTGATTGGAAGCGAAACGTCCTTCTTACGAGGAGGATCTCTCGCTAAAACTCCCACCAATGAGGCTAGCTGTTCTTGTACAGCAAGGAGAATTTTCCTTGAAGCTTCTCCCACGTCATCTTCAATCGGGGGAGAAGTAGAAGGCAAGCGGTCCGCTACGTCCATGTAGGGAGACGTTGACGTCACCTTCGCCTTTTTGATAGAAGAGGGAGTGTCATCTGAGAAGCGCTCCGGGCTTGAATCCAATTCAGGTTCTCTCAAATGCCGTTTCAGTGGCCTAGAAAGGTCCGAATCCTTCCACCCTTGTTTAGGTGAAGGAGAGGGAGAGGAAGAGAAACACTCTCGCAGGACGCTTTTTCTATAGCGGCCCTGAGCAGCCTGAATCGAAACAGAGCCTGCTGAAGGGACGTCTGACCGTTGGGGATTCCCCACGACCTCCTTAAGGCTTTCGACTTTCCTTCTCCTCTGGGCATGGGAGCTTGGAAGAGGTCTAGGCCTGGGAGCGTCGCAGGGACGATCAAACGCCCCCTCCACAACACTGGGAGCACTTGCTTCACTTTCACTATCCTTACCTTGTAAGACCGCCATTTTGGACTTCATCTTATGGATAGTAGCCTTCAGATCGGCGATTTCAGAGGCCGATTCTGAAAGTAATGCTTGTGAAGTAGACATAGAGGGAGAATCAAAATCATCAAGGTTAGATATAGGGTCAATAAAAGGCTCAATAGGCCTTGTACTCACACTCTTCAAACGTCTAACCCTATCCCTCTCTAACTTCTTCAAATAAGAAGTTAGAGTCTTCCATTCTTCTGCATTTAATCCCTCACATTCATGACAGGTATTAGTAGAAGAACATTCAAACCCCCTACATTTACGACATACAGTGTGAGGATCAACCGAAGCCTTCGGTATCCTCACCCTGCAGCCTACATTTGCACACATTCTCACACTCACATTTGAGTCAGACATACTGAGAAAAATCAAAAAGCAAGTCTAAATTCAGTCCAAAGTAGCGAATGCCAAAAACCACGATCCAGATACGTCACCAAAAAGCCGAGAAACGATGATCAAAAGGTTGAAATAAGAATCTAAGTCAGGAGGTAATAACAACAATGTTGATACCACCGGCGACAGAGAAAATATGATAGAAAACGGGAATGGTTCCTAGTCCTGCCGCCCAGGGCAGGCCGGTAGATCACCTGACCTACCTGTAGCGAGTGGCGCGAAATTTGAATTTCTGTCGGGGACGACGGAGTCTTAGCTAAGTATATATCTGACAGGTAAGTTGATTGTATGAAAATATCATTTTTATACATTCAACTTACCTGTCAGATATATACATAGCTGATTAACACCATTGGAGGAGGGTAAAGACAGCTAATAACTGATTTAAACAGAAATCACAACAATCGTTGTAGGTAATAATTAAATAAAACCTTGGTTCCTACCTGTTTAGACTGAAGACTTCATGGCTAATGCCCAGGAGTCTGCTTAGTCTCAAGAGCCTAAGTGAGATATTGATCTATTGCTAAGAGTTCTTGTAGGTCTGCCAAAGGGGTCTTATCCACTTACTTGGCCGATCCTATAAGGGCTATGTCAAAGGGTTTCAATCCACTTATATGACAAGAACCTTTTTTCTAAGATTGCAAGGAGTCATCCCCGAACTCCTTGCAAACAACCAAAAACTCAATCACAATTACTTTACACATAATTTTTTATGAAAAATAAATAAAAATAAATAAAAATAAACAAGAATAATTTTATTTTGTACTACCCCGCTTCTAAGACCTATTCACATTCTCTTACTGGCAAAAGCACCAAAGGCCGCCTGTGCAACATAAAGTACTCCTGTCAGCAGAAAATTTTGATACTGTCTCAAAAAGTGAGATTCATGTACGAATTTAGACAAGGTCTTTAGTACCACTCCGTTTACAAGGCACATTTCTAGCTCCTTACTGGCAAGGGCCACGGCCGCCTGTGCGACACCAAGCACTCTTACCAGCAGTAACCCACAAACCTGCCTCAAAAAGTGGAGATTTACGTAATCAAAGACACAGTCTCTATCAAAGCCCATCCTGTAAGACAAACTCACAGTTCCTTACCTAAACAAGGCCATGGCCGCCTGTGCAACATCCAGCCGTCAAGCAAGAAACTTAGAGCCTATCCCAAAGGTATGGTTTGAAAAAATTAGACTTTTATTAAAAGTTAAGGATCGGTATGCGTCCTCAGTCCCAGCACTGTATCCGCAGACACAAAAGGACCTAGAGAGAAGCACTTGTCATAGGTAATTCTAACATCTCTAAGATAGTGGGATGCGAATACCGAGTTGCATCTCCAATAGGTCGCATTAATAATATCTTTCATGGACATATTCTTTTGGAAAGATACTGATGTTGCCACGGCTCTTACCTCATGAGCCTTAACTCGTAATATTTTAAAGGAATCCTCTGCACATTCGCTATGAGCTTCCTTAATCACACTTCTAATAAAATACGCTAGCGCATTCTTGGACATTGGCCTTTTCGTGTCCCGAACTGCGCACCATAAACTTTGTTTACATGCCTTCAACTCTTCTTTCTTTTTAAGATAGAACCTAAGAGCTCTAACTGGGCATAAAGTTCTTTCAATTTCGTCTCCCACTAATGTTGAAAGACTTTTCACTTCAAAACTCCTTGGCCAGGGTTTCGAAGGGTTTTCATTTTTTGCCAAAAATAGAGTTTGGAAAGAACAGATGGCTGCGTCTTTCTTAAACCCCACCCGAGAATCTAGGGCATGGATTTCACTTGTTCTCTTAGCCATAGCTAAGGCTATGAGAAAAATACACTTTCTCGTCCAGTCTCTGAACGAGGCACGGTCGGGAGGTTCAAATTTTTCTGATGTGAGGAATTTGAGCACAACATCCAGATTCCAGCTTGGAGGAATTGCGGATATAGATTTTGAAGTTTCAAACGATCTTATTAGATCGTGCAAATCTTTATCCTCCGCCAAGTTCAAACCTCTATTTCTAAATACCGCTGAGAGCATGCTTCGGTATCCTCTTATGGTAGACACGGAAAGATTGGATTCTTCTCTTAGGAATAACAGAAAATCTGCTATATTGGTCACAGAGGTATCGGAGGAGGACAGCTTATTCTTCCTACACCATCTTCTGAACACATCCCACTTCGATTGGTAGACCCGAATAGTTGACGATCTTTGGGCTCTAGCAATTGCTTTCGAAGCTTTGCTTGAAAAGCCTCTCGCTCTGACCAATCTTTCGATAGTCGAAAGGCAGTCAGAGCGAGAGCGGGGAGGTTTTGATGGAACCTCTCAAAGTGGGGTTGTCTGAGAAGATCTATCCTGTTTGGAAGAGACCTTGGGTAGTCTACTGTCCATTCCTGTACCTCTGTGAACCAATCTTGGGATGGCCAAAATGGGGCGATGAGAGTTAGTCTCGTCCCTGTTGATGCTACGAACTTCTTCATCACTACTCCTAGCAGCTTGAATGGAGGGAAAGCGTAAGCGTCGAGTCCCGACCAATCCAGTAGCATGGCATCCACCACTATCGCTCTCGGGTCTTCTACTAAGGAGCAGAAGTTCTCTATCCTTTTTGAAAGGAACGTCGCAAACAAATCTATCTGCGGTCTTCCCCACAGGTTCCACAGTCTTTGGCAGACTTGTTCGTGCAGAGTCCACTCTGTGGGAAGAACTTGGTTTGTCCTGCTGAGCCTGTCTGCTCTGATATTCCTTTCCCCTTTTACAAATCTGGTCAGGAGGGTAATATTCCTCTCCTCCGTCCATGACAACAGGTCCTTCGTTATCTCGAATAGGGAAAACGAGTGCGTCCCCCCTTGCTTTTTGATATAAGCCAACGCCGTGGTGTTGTCTGCGTTGACTTGAATCACTTGATTTTTTACTTCTGACTCGAAGAATCTCAATGCCAGAAACACTGCATATAGTTCTTTGGCATTTATATGCCAGTCCTTTTGTTCTTTCTTCCATTTGCCAGAGGCTTCTTTTGCCCCTAGAGTCGCTCCCCATCCCGTCTCTGAAGCGTCTGAGAACAAGATTTGGTTTGGGTTCCGAACCTCTAGGGACACTCCCTCGTTCTTTTTGAGCGGGAGCAGCCACCACTTGAGTGTTTCTTCACCTCTATTGTTATCGGAAAAGTGTCCGACAGACGGCCCTTCTTCCAAGTCCATGATCTTTTTAGGAAGAATTGCAGAGGCCGTAGATGAAGTCTTCCTAGGGACACAAATTGCTCCAGGGAAGAAAGAGTCCCTAGGAGGCTTAGCCATTCCCTGGCCGAACTCCTGTCCTTCTTTAGAAAGGATGTCACTTTCTGAATCCCTCGAAGAATCCTTTCTTGGGACGGGAAAACCCGAAAATCCCGAGAATTCATCTGAATCCCCAAATAGACTAAGTCCTGACTGGGGACCATCTGCGATTTCTCGAGATTCACGAGAAGTCCTAACGATTTTGTCAATTCGAGTGTCTTCTTCAGATCCTCCAAACATTGTTCCTGGGATTTTGCTCTTATCAGCCAATCGTCTAGGTAAAGAGAGACGCTTATACCTTCCAGGTGTAGCCATCTGGCTACGTTCCGCATCAGGTACGTAAATACCTGTGGAGCCGTGGAGAGGCCGAAGCACAAGGCCCTGAACTGGTAGACCTTCCCTTGTATCACAAACCTGAGATACTTCTTCGATGACGGGTGAATAGGAACGTGAAAATAGGCATCCTGCAGGTCTAGAGAGACCATCCAGTCTCCCCTTCGCAGGGCTGAAAGTACCGAGGCAGAAGTCTCCATCGAGAACTTTTTCTTTTCCACATAACTGTTCAGGATGCTCACATCTAAGACTGGCCTCCATCCTCCGGATGCCTTTGGTACTAAAAATAAGCGGTTGTAAAACCCCGGAGAGGAAGGATCCTGAACCTCTTCTATTGCCTATTGCCTCTTTGTCCTTCATTCCTATCACCACCTGAAGAAGTGTCTCTCTCAAAACAGGGTCCTTGTACTTCGCCGACAGTTCCTTTGGGGATTTTGACAAAGGTGGTTTGTCTTGAAATGGTATAATGTAACCTTTCCCCAAGACTGCTAGCGTCCAAGGATTGGCTTTCCTTATCGCCCAGGCCCCTACAAAGTTTAGGAGTCTGGCCCCTACAGATGTTTGGAGGACTTTGCTGCTATTTTGATCTCTTGAAAGACCGAAAGGAGGACCTTCCTCGTCACTGTACTGCTGTCTCGCTGGTCTCGTTTTCTTGGAGATTGAACTAAGAGATCTTGGGTTGCCTTTTCAGTAAGCGACTTTGAAATCTCCTTCACCAAGTGCGAAGGAAAAAGGTGATCTGAGAGAGGAGTGTACAAAAGGGCTGACCTTTGTGAAGGAGATACAGCTTTGGTTAGAAATGAACCAAATAAAGATCTCTTCTTCACCACTCCTGATCCAAACAGAGATGACAATTCTCCCGAACCATCTTGAACTGCCTTATCCATGCAGGATAAGATGCAATGCAACACTTCAGGCTCCAAAACGTCTGGTTCATTTGCCTTCTTGGCCAGCACTCCAAGGGACCAATCCAAGAAGTTAAATACTTCTAGTACATGGAAAAGTCCCTTAAGGTGCTGATCCAATTCTGACATGCTCAAATACGCTTTAGCTGAGTTCAAGGCATGTCTCCTTGATGCTTCAACCAAACTCGAAAAATCCGCCTCTGCGGAAGATGGAAGCATAAGCCCCATCGCTTCCTCTGTCCTATACCATATTCCTCTCTCTCAGAACAGGGTCCTTGTACTTCGCCGACAGTTCCTTTGGGGATTTTGACAAAGGTGGTTTGTCTTGAAATGGTATAATGTAACCTTTCCCCAAGACTGCTAGCATCCAAGGATCGGCTTTCCTTATCGCCCAGGCCCCTACAAAGTTTAGGAGTCTGGCCCCTACAGATGTTTGGAGGACTTTGCTGCTATTTTGATCTCTTGAAAGACCGAAAGGAGGACCTTCCTCGCTTTTCTGCTGTCTTCCTTTTTGTTGGAGGACGAGAGGTGGAACCTCTCCGAAAGGGCACTACCGGTATACGAGTAGTCTTCCTCGTCACTGGTACTGCTGGTCTCGTTTTCTTGGAGGATTGAACTAAGAGATCTTGGGTTGCCTTTTCAGTAAGCGACTTTGAAATCTCCTTCACCAAGTGCGAAGGAAAAAGGTGATCTGAGGAGGATAGCGTACACAAAAGGGCTGACCTTTGTGAAGGAGATACCAGCTTTTGGTTAGAAATGAACCAAATAAAGATCTCTTCTTCACCACTCCTGATCCAAACAGAGATGACAATTCTCCCGAACCATCTTGAACTGCCTTATCCATGCAGGATAAGATGCAATGCAACACTTCAGGCTCCAAAACGTCTGGTTCATTTGCCTTCTTGGCCAGCACTCCAAGGGACCAATCCAAGAAGTTAAATACTTCTAGTACATGGAAAAGTCCCTTAAGGTGCTGATCCAATTCTGACATGCTCAAATACGCTTTAGCTGAGTTCAAGGCATGTCTCCTTGATGCTTCAACCAAACTCGAAAAATCCGCCTCTGCGGAAGATGGAAGCATAAGCCCCATCGCTTCCTCTGTCCTATACCATATTCCTCTCCTACCTCCGAGCTTACATGGAAGAGAGCAAAAAACTGTCTTTTGAGCTTCCTTCTTCACTTTCATCCAATTATTTAATGATTGAATAGCCTTTTTCATTGATATGGCTGGCTTCATCCTCAAATACGAAGAAGATTTAGGAATCTTCGTACTCGAGAACAGAGATCTTGGAGAAGGAGGAGCTACAGGGCTTAGAGAGTCTCCAAATTCTTGAAGGAGAAGAGAGGCTAACACTTTATAATTAGATACCCCCTCATTG
Organism: Macrobrachium nipponense; assembly: GCF_015104395.2. Taxonomy (NCBI): domain Eukaryota; kingdom Metazoa; phylum Arthropoda; class Malacostraca; order Decapoda; family Palaemonidae; genus Macrobrachium; species Macrobrachium nipponense. The sequence continues at coordinate 38,069,703 of NC_087210.1, read as the reverse complement.
TTCGGGGTTTCTTCCTCCGAAATGTCATCCAACTCCATCATAGAAGGAGAGCGAGTTCTCTTATGAGAATCTTTGTCTGTCGATCTATTTTCTTTAGGAGAAAAACTCCTAGAAGGAGAGAGACTAACAGATCTAGAAGCTCTCCCTTTCTTTTCCACTAAATCATCTTGAGACATTGAAGTCGAAACTGTAACGTTCAATGTACTAGATTGCCTCCTTGAATTAGGGCTTCTATTTGCAGGAGAATCACTATCTGAAGACATTACATGCCTAAAAGATCTTTTGCTACTCCTTGCAACTTCTCGCTTTTCCAGCTCTTCACGTTCAGCTGGCGCCTTGCGCCTGGCTGGCGCTTCGTTGGCTCCTCTAGCGCGGCTGGCGCCTCGCGCTCGGCTAGCGCTTCGCGCCTGGTTGGCGCTTCGCAGCAGTCTGGCGCCTCGCGCCTGGATGGAGCTTCTCGGCAGTCTGGCGCTTCGCGCCTGGCTGGCGCGAAGGGTTGGCGCTCCGCGGCTGTCTGGCGCTTCACGCCTGGCTGTCGTTTCACACTTGGTTGAATCCTGGCGCGCGGCTGGCGCATCGCGTCTGGCTAGCGTCTCGCGCCTGGCTGGCGCTCCAGTCGTTTCCTTAGAGAAACTTCTCTTATTTGTCAAAGGCTGTTCTTCGTAACCATATTGCTCTGAAGAGTAGTCTTTATCTGAATCTCCATGTCCCGATGTCGGATTGCGCCTGGTTAGCGCTTCGCGCCTGGCTGGCGCCTCGCGCTTAGCTGGCGTTTCACGACCTGCTAGCTCCTTACGGTTGACTGGCGCTCCGCGCCTTGCTGGCACCCCGCGCCATGCTGGCGCCTTGCGCCCCGAAAGAGCGGGTCTGTGAAAAATAGACCCCTCATCCGAAGAAGAATCTTCTTTTCTGGGAGGTTGATAATAAGGATTTTTTTACCTCTTTACCGGAAGATTAATATCCTTTCTTCTTGGAGGATCTCTGGAAAGAACTCCGACTAGAGAAGCAATAGACTCTTGCATATCCTTCAATATTTTAGTTGTTTCTTCTCTTTGATCCAAATGAGTGGAAGGAGAGCATTCTTTCTCCATTCTCCACGACTTAGCGGGAGAAGGCAAAACTTTTGCATTCTTGTTCTCCGTCGGGGAATCCTCCGAAAAACGTTCCGGACTTGAGTTTATCCCCGATTCTTCCCAGATCCTCTTCAGGGGACGAGAAAGATCCGCTGATCTCCATCCTCTTTTAGGTGAGGAATTCTCAGACGAAGAAAAACATTCACGTAGAACGCTTTTTCTAATGCGTTCTCTGGCAGTCTGTGGCGTTACAGATTCTGCCGAAGAGACGTCTGACTGGTGGGGATTCTCCACAACCTCCGTAAGGCTTTTGACATTCCTTCTCCTCTGGGCTTGGGAGCTTGAAAGAGGTCTAGGCCTGGGAGCGTTGTGAAGCCAATCAGACGCCTCCTCCACTTCACTGGGGATATTCACATCACTTTCCACAGCACTAACACTTTGCTTACCTTCTATGGCAGCCATTTTACGCTCCATTTTCATAAGCGCTGCTTTAAGGCTTGCGATCTCCGAAGCAGAGTCCGTAGGATCTGCATTAGGAGAAGGTCCTGAAATATTAGAAGGAGCGTTCATAATGTTAGAGGAGGGTACAATATTACTCACCAAACCACTTGAAGATAGAGAGCTAGGCTTGGTTTTGGAAGATGACTTCCTTAACCGGTCTTTCTCTAATTTCTTTAAATAAGAAGTTAGAGACTTCCACCCTTCAGCACTCAAACTCTCACATTCACGACAAGTGTTATCTATAGAGCATTCATACTTCCTGCATATTCTACATACAGTGTGGATCAACCGAAGCTTTCGGCATTCTCACCTTGCACCCTTCATTCACACACATTCTCACCACACTACCAGAATCAGACATCATGATGAAAATTCCAAGCCAAAATCCAAATAACGATCCACAATAGCGTATGCCAGTACAACGATCCAAATACGTCACCAAAGGGTCCAAACGAAGATCAATTGTAATTCAAAAACGAAATCCAGCCGGAGATACCAACAACGATGTTGCCAGTATGGCAGACAGAAAAAATCTGATGGAAAACGGGAATGGTTCCTATTCCTGCCACCCAGCGGCAGCGCGGTGGATCACCTGACCTACCTGTAGCGTGTGCGCGAAATTCGAAATTCTGTCGGCGCGACGGAGTCAATAGCTATGTATATATCCGACAGGTAAGTTGAATGTATAAAACAGAAAGTTGAAAGCAAAAAGGAAGAAGCAAGTGATGAAAAAACGAAAGTTGAAAGCAAAAAGGAAGAACCAAGTGATAAACAGAACGTTGAAAGTGGTGATGAAGTTGAAATTCTGTAAATAAAAAAAAAAGCCTACGTAAAAGTAAAAAAAGTTTAAAATAAAAAGAAAAAATGTTTTAATTTTTAGTTTTTTGTAAAGTTAAGTGTTACAGTTTTGTTAATGTGTTTCGTAAATTTTAGTTTTATAGTTTTCCTTAAATTTTTTATGTGTTTTCATAAAGTTAAGTGTACGTACGTATGTACGTTATCTGCCGTTTGTCCTCCTCCTCCTCTGCCGCCACTTTCGGAGATAGCCTCACTCGAAAGGTAAGCTTCCTCATTTTATGTACAGTATATTTCTTGTTACCATGTACACTAATATACACTTTATTTACAGGTTATTTTGCATTTTGTTATTAATTTAGGTATTGAATGGTCCAAATTGCTGTAGTATTTCATTGTTTATAGGTAAATTTAGCTTTATTATGAAATTTACTGGGGTGTTTTTAGAGGGCTTGGAACGAATTAGCCATTTTACATGTAAAATGTGGTCCAAGATACGAAAAACTCATGATACGAAGGGCACCTCGGAACGGATTAATTTCGTATCTCGAGGTACTACTGTATATGTAACACATATTGATATTACTCAAGATTATAGTTGTAATCAGCATAATAAAACAACATTTTGTTGCCTATAGTGAAAGTATGAGACGCCTTATTCCCGGGGTCACGTTTTGAACTGAAATGCATATTGACCTTGTAAATAGTGGTTTTATCCTTACTGCCATCACAACTTAAACTCCACAGAGCTTATTTGATTGTAATTATACACATTTCGTTCTTAATTTACTCCAAATTGCACTCTAAATATATGTGAGTTTGTTTACAGCAAAGCCATGGCAGGAATAATTTTTCAGCCTTGCTTTACATCTGGCAGCCAGAATCCACGAGCAGACGACGGTTTAGTGAATTGTTGTTTATGAAACTTTTTTTAAATAATTGTATGGCTGAAACAATTTGCCTTCAATTTTTAATACAACTACCATCCGACTTACAACCTGCTCGACCTACGACCACCCGTACTTACAACCTTACTTCAGACAGTTGACCATTGAGTTACTTGGCACTGCGCCATCTCATGAGAACTCTCATCACTCAGGCAGCATCAGTTTGAGTTACCCTGCCCTATCTGCAGCATCATTTGGTATTAACTGTACTGTAGACTGAATTGCAAACCAATTTACATAAGAATCGACTTCTGACATGCATGCAAGAACCTAACCCCATTGTAACTCAATGCCTGATTTTACGTAATACATACTATTACATAAATGATTAAAATGTATTAGTAGAAGTACATTATGGTAAAAAGATTGAAATAACGATTGTACATTACATTACAGTACTAAGTAGGCACTTTTATATAGCAAAGGTTTGATAGTATACCCTACCCAGTATGTTGGCCACTTTCTAAGGTTCGACTTACATCTATTCTGACTTACAACCAATGGGTCGGAACCAAACTTGGTTGCAAGTAGGATAGTACTTGTAATTGTATGGCTGAAACAAACGTAACCATTAATTTTGTATAACAGGTGGAGGAAGGAATGAACAGAGTTGACCAAGCGCTTTCATGTATTTTTCTCCCGAAAGCGCTTGGTCAACTCCTTTCATTCCTTCCTCCAGCTGTACTACAACATGAAATATGGCATGCTTTAGCGATAGATCGTAACCATTAATGTTTGTATGCTAGGAATGGCAAGTCATCAATGCTAATTTAGTGGAACTTGACACATAAGCTGATGCCTTTACAAACTGTTTCCATGAATTCTAGCTATTGTAATATTGCAATAATGATAAAATTGTATATTACAAATAAATACACTCAATTCACTTATTTCCACGATATTGTGCAAATCTTATCCCAAGTTTGGAGGATAAACACAAAACAATTGGCAACACTGATAAAAAACAGGAAAGCGCAAACAACACATCCTAGCTAGTGTTCACAGCAAAACCATTAAAATTTGTGTCAGAAATCTGGTTACTTGCACAAAAACGAATATTTTCAAATGAATTATCATGAATATGTAATAAATTTATGCAATTGATAACCTTATTCTGGTGTTTAACTAATTATTTAAATGTTATCTAGTGCACTCTTCTTCTTCCTAACCAATCGCCAGCTTTCCCAATCGCAAGCATAAACACCATTGTCGTTCTAGATTGTTATTAAGAAAATGTACCAGCGTCTGTGTACGAGTGGTTTGCGGATTTAGCACAGGATATGGGAAGTTTGTTAACACAAGTAACTCCGCAACCATTGAGATAGTGCCAATCTTCTAAATGTTAGGAGTTTTAAGTAAATATTTCGAAAGAATCAAGGAGGTAAGTTAGCACTGCACACGGCTAGACTTTTATTAAACTCTGTTTACTTGGAAATTATGGCCTTCATTTCTTACTTGGGAGAAAACACTTACTTCAAGAGGAAAGTAGAGGTCTCAAGGTGTTGATTTCACAGAGGTTGTTCTTGTGACTGACTTCTAACTTAGGTTGCTGCAAGTGCTAGTCAGTTTTTGGGAAAGTGGTCATGCTACCATACAGGTGGTCGCACAGCGATGCTTTACTCTATGTCTCATTTTATTGATGAAACTTCAACCTTTGGAATGGTATACTACTTAAAAACTTAATCAAAGTGGATATTGTCACCGCACGATGAAAATAATTTCAACACTTATTCTCATCACACGCTCTTTTCAACCTTTGGCCAACAGGTGTCGTCATTTGTGCGGTGAAAATAAATTCGAAATATGTTCACCTCCTGAAAAAATTGTCAATTATTCTTATTGCATGCTTTTTTTTGCCATTGCATTTTTTAGCAGTGATTTTCATCTGAAATTTCTAGTGGTACTATACTTTTCAAGATTTCGGGACAGGACATTTCAAGATAACTCAGACACCAGGCAAGTAGGCCCTGTAGCAATCCTGATGAAGGTTATGAAAATCCATGGCATTGTTCCAAAATCTAAGATAAATTAGCTGTAGAAGTCTGGAAGCTACAGATAAGATCTGTCTGTCTATCTGCGAGTATGAAAGAGAGCATACTGATAGCTCTCTCCTCTCCAAACAACTGATCTACTCGCTTTACAACTGCCATTAATATGAGGAAAAACCAGTGGAAACAGGCAGTATGGACATAACTATGATTACAGTACCATCGAAAATAAAGCAGCGGGGGAGACCGAAAAGCACTGGGCAGACTACAATTGGATGCCGCGGCAACAAACCAGATTGAAAATTAAGCCATTCACCCACCTGTCACAAAAAAACAAGTCCAGATTTATCTTGGATTCTTGACACTGACATCACAAGTAACGCTGTAAATGATGATGTTCTGATACGCAAGACTTACATGGAATGCAGACCAGAATGTATTTCACAGATCATTCTTGACGAAGCCGTCGACATCAATCTTGTGAAAGCGCACTTTGATTAGGATGCGTGGAACACCCTTAAGTCCTCATCATTAAGCGAGCTAAACACAGGTGGCTATGTAAGCTACTTAATGGCGACTGGAAAACAGCCCTTCAATCGTCTGTGATCTACGTATGTCTAGATTAGGTCCATCGAACATGTGCTGGACTCAAGAATTGTCCTAAAGGTGAAAACTGGTTCTGTCGACAGTGTAAGGCTGTTAGTTCAATGCATTTTGAATATGGAGATGGCGAACTCAAAGCCAAGAGAAAACGCCTAACATAGGTTCTACTAGAGTAAGATTGGATAAAATATTGAACTACTGTAGCAGTAAATACTGCTTTTCAAACTTTCCAAATATTGTGTTTCCACTGATCTGTAATTTAACATATTACTATCATAAACCACAGTTACAGTTACTGTACCTAATGACATCTTTTTAATATATGACATAACTGCTACGCACATTAGATTGTATCGATTCACACTGCTTGCTCGTATTAATGGCAATTGTAAGATGAATAGATCAGTTATGTGGAGAGGAGAGATCTATCAGTATGCTCTCTTTCATACTCGCAGATAGACAGACAGATCATGGCAGTCGCTTCCAAACTTCTACAGCTCATTCATCAAAGATTTTGGAACAATGCCATGGATTTTCAAAATCGTCACCAGGAATTGCAACAGGGCCTACTTGCCTGGTATCTGAGTTATCTTGAAATGTCCGGTTCCCAAATCTTTTAAAGTATACCACTACAAATTTCAGTATAAAATCACTGCTAAAAAATGCAATGGCAGTGAGAATAGTGGACAATTTTTTCATATGTAAATTCAAGAAACACTTTCAGGAGGTGAACATATTTCAAATTCATTTTCACCACACAAATGGCCACATCTGTTGGCCAAAGATTGAAAAGTGTGTGCAGTGAGAATAGGGTAAAACATCACTGTGTGGCCATTTGATTGAAAAAATGGGCCACTTTTCACTTGATATTTAATTAGTGAAACAACAATACAATTAAATATTTAAGCATACCATTCAAAAGATTAAGTTTTGTCAACAAAATGAAATTATGAAACTGCCATACAAAGTCCACTAAGCATGTGAAGTCTTCGTAAAATATGTGTTAAATGCAGTTTTTTAAATCCAATATGGCGTGGTATGGTTGTGAGAGCAATTCGGTTCTACAGTCACGGCCATGTCCATCCCAGCGCTCATTTGAACAATATTTGCGTACATACGTATATAGTAAAGTTTACTGATATTACTCAAGATTGTAGTTGTAATCAGAACAATAAAACATTTTGTTGAATATATTGGTGAAAGTGTGAGACATCTTATTCCTGGGGTCTATATCTGTAATTTTTTGGATTGTATCTACTTTAGAAATATCTGTATCTACTTTAGAAATATCTGTAATTTTTTGGGGTAATTTGGTTGCAAAAAAAGGATAATATACATGCATTAAATTAACATTTTTAAATAACAAAGTAAAGTTGAACTAAATAACGAGTAAACAATTTAGGGAATAAAACTTTGCAGTTTCGTCATCTGCTGTTCGTAACTGTGTTTGTGCCCCGCGCGCTTAGGAACCAGGAACAGCAACTTGTTTAATATGCAATGTGGAGTGAATTGAGACCAAAATGCGTATAATAAAAATCAAATAAGCACTGTGGAGTTTCAGTTGTGATGGCAGTAAGGATAAAAACCACCGATTACAAGGTAAAAATGAATTCAGTTCAAACCATGACCCCGGGAATAAAAAGTTTCATACTTTCAGTAATATAGGCAACAAAATGTTGTTTTATTGTGCTGATTACAACTGCAATCTTGAGTAAGATTAATAAACGTTACATATATACGCTAACATTGTTCAAATGAGTGCTGGGAAAGATGGTTGTCATCACTGATCAGAACCTGTACATCCACACGGTAGCCGCCATATTGGATTTCAAAACTGCCTTGAAAACATATTTTACGAAGAGCGGCACATGCTTATTTTAGTTCGTATGGGGCTTTCATATGCATATCACATTATGTTGACGAAACTTCAATCTTTTGAATGGTATGCTTGGAGTTGTAATTGTATTCTCGTTTCACCATTTAAATATCGAGTAAATAAGACCTGTCCACCGTGATAAGGGTTGGTAGTCGCTGGTGTTTCCCCCTAAGTGCAAGCTTCGTCGTCGTCTTCTACCAAAACAGTTGTTTACTTAAAAACGTCCTGGTAAGGGACCGTGTTCCGATTGTTGTGATGAAAGTGCCCCAGCGTCTGTGGGTACAAGTGGTGTGCGGATTTATCACAGGAAATGGGAAGTTTGTTGTCACAAGCGACTCCGTAAACATCGAGATGGTGTCAATCTTCTAAGTTACTTAATCGTAAGTAAAATTTTGAAAGCGTTTTGGTGAGATTTCCACTGCCGTGGCCACCCTATTCACTACTCTCTGTTTAAATCTTAAAATTTGGCCTTAATTTCTAACTTTGGAGAAAATACTTACTTCGAAAGGAGAGTAGAGGTCTTTAGCTCCGTTTCTCACCAACAACAAGTTGCGACTGATGCCCATCTCCGATGTCAGGACACGTTATAATGTGCTTTTTTTGGGATTGTCCAAGCTGATCGAACATGGTCCACTCTGGACCCTACGGTTTTTTACCCTACTTCGAGAGGATTGTAGAGGTCTTGAGCTGTCGCTCTCACCACCGATGACTCCAGTGTCAGGACGTGTTAAACCACTTTTTGGGAGGGTGGATCCACATGCAGTCAAAACTGGGTCAGCTAGTCCAGTCGATTGTTTCCTCTACTTCGAGAGGAAAGTAAAGGTGTTGCTTCCACAAAGGTTGGCTTGCGACTAACCTCTAACTTAGCTTACGGGCAATATTAAAGTTATTTTTTGGGAAAGTGGCCGAGCTGCCATACAGTGGTGTTTTACCCAAAGCGCTGAAGTTAATTATCACCGTGCAGTGACAATATCCACTTCCAAACCCAATTGTATTGTTGTTTTACCAATTAAATAGTGAAACAAGTGGTCTTTTTCAAGTGAACATATCGCCCTCCAAACTTTTACCCTAGCCTAGGCCTAATCGACTCTTCCTACTTCATAATCCCATAGGCCTATCTAGGGTAAAACACCACGGAAGGCCAACCCTCATTCACTCGATATTTAATTGGTGAAACAAGAATACAATTGCAACTCTAAGCATACCATTTAAAAGATTGAAGTTTCATCAACATAATGTGATATATGAAAGCCCATACAAACTAAAATAAGCATGTGAGCTCTTCGTAAAATATGTTTTCAAGTCAGTTTTGAAATCCAATATGGCGGCTACGTTTTGCATGGAAGGTTCTCATCAGTGACGGCCACCATCTTTCCCCAGCCTTTCCAGCACTCATTTGAACAATGTTAGCGTATATATGTAACGTTTATTGATCTTACTCAAGATTGCAGTTGTAATCAGCACAATAAAACAACATTTTGTTGCCTATATTAGTGAAAGTATGAAACTTGTTATTCCCGGGGTTATGGTTTGAACTGAATTCATTCTTGTCTTGTAATCGGCGGTTTTTATCCTTACTGCCATCACAACTGAAACTCCACAGTGCTTATTTGATTGTTATTATACACATTTTGGTCTCAGTTCACTCCACATTGCACTTTAAACCCGTTGCTGTTCCTAGTTTCTAAGCGCGCGCCCCACAAACACAGTTACGAACAGCATATGACGAACTGCAAAAGCTTTATTCCCTATATTGTTTACTTTACTCGTTATTTAGTTTAAATTTACTTTGTTATTTAAAAATTTTAATTTAATTCATGTATATTATCCCTTTTTTGCAACCAAATTACCCCGAAAAATTACAGATATTTCTAAAGTAGATACAATCAAATGTTTCTAACGTTTTCGTACATCTGGCTGCCGAAAACCATAGAGGAACGATTATGGAAAAGTGCATAGAGGAACGACTACGGAAAAGTGAATTATATACATGTTTTTTTTTTTTTGCTTTTGCTAGCACTTTTCATTGATTTCAGTCTATATTAGTATTTTGAATTTCTTTAATAATCGTATGCCAGAAATAAATGTAACCTTTAATGTTTGCATGCTAAGAATGGCAAAATCATCGTTGCCACATCAGTGGAGGCTTCACACATACGCCGTTCCATTATTATAAACAGTTTCCATGAATTCTAGTTGTCATAGTAATGCAATAATGATAAAATTGCTTTAATATTTATGTATATATACTTCCAATACATAGCCTAATTTCACCAATTTCAACGTTTTGTGTGTATCTATACCCAGTTTGGAGGGTCAACACATACCAAATGGCAACAGAGAGAGAGAGAGAGAGAGAGGAGAGAGAGAGCGAGAGAGAGAGAGAGAGAGAGAGAGAGAGAGAGAGAGAGAGGCGGAGGAACGAAGAAGGAAAGGGGTGGCGGTGGAGGGGGGGGAGAGGGTAGGTGGAGCTTTGTGTATACGCGTGTTCGTATCCATTTCTGCTATGGCGTTTTTTGTCTCTTGTACAAGGACAAGTGGTCGTTATTCTTTACGATTAGTGATTCACGATACCCTTATAAATTACGGCACTGGGTGTAATGCACTATACCAAAGCTCTCCGTTCTGGTTACGAGTGTTTGTTACAGAAATAGGTATTGCCCAAAAACGTGCTTGCACTGACTCTGAAACCCATAGTAGGTATGCTGCTTAGTTGTCAATCAAGTTTTTTATAATCAAGTATTTTTTACAAGCTAGCTATTGAATAAATTTGTATTTTTCTCAGTCAAAACATAGGGTAAAATATCACAGCAGGCCAAACAGGCCACCTACAATCAACGCTAGCCACCCTCCGAAAAAGTACATTATAACGCGTCCTGACACCGGAGATGGGCATCAGTCGCGACTTGTTGGTGAAAAAACGGAAGCTAAAGACCTCTACTCTCCTTTCGAAGTAAGTATTTTCTCCAAAGTTAGAAATTAAGGCCAAATTTTAAGATTTAAACAGAGGGTACTGAAAAGGGTGGCTACGGCAGTGGAAATCTCACCAAAACGCTTTAGAAATTTTTACTTACAACTAAAAATGTTTCGAAGATTGACGCTATCTTGATGTTTACGGAGTCGCTTGTGTCAACAAACTTCCCATTTCATGTGCTAAATCTGCACACCACTTGTACCCATAGACGCTGGGGCACTTTCATCACAACAATCGTAAACCCACCTCTTACCAGCACTTATTCGTACTTATTCAAGGGGACTACGGCATTCTTTGCGGCGTTTTGCGCTCTTCAATTGTTTATCAGTGTTGTCAATTGGTATGTGTTTACCCTCCAAACTAGGTATAAGACTTACACAAAACCGGGGAAATAAGTGAAATTAGCGTATCTATTTGTAGTATATATACATATTATAGCAATTTTATTCATACAATTACTGCATTACTATGACAACTAGAATTCATCGAAACAGTTTGTAAATGCATCGGCGTATGTGTGACGCTCCACTAGATTGGCAACGATGAGCCATTTTTCCTCACGTCGTCTGCTCGTAAGTATACATCCAAAACATTTGTAATTTTTGGAGGTTAATTTGTTTGCAAAAAAGGGATAATAGACATGAATTAAATAAACATTTTGAAATAAAGTTAAACTAAATATTGAGTAAAGTAAAAAAAACAATTAAGGGAATAAAGCTTTGTTTGCATCTCATAATCAGTGTTGTCGTCGCTGCTCGTAACTTTGCTTACGGAGTGAGTGCTTAGGAAACACGAACAGCAATGTGGTTCGAGTGCACTGTGGAGTGAATTAAGACCAAAATGTGTATAATTACAATCATATAAGCACTGTGGAGTTTCAGTTGTGATGGCAGTAAGGATAAAACCACTGATTACAAGGTAAGAATGAATTCAGTTCCAACCATAACCCCGGGAATAACAAGTTTCATACTTTCACTAATATAGTAAGATCAATAAACGTTACATACATACGCTAACATTGTTCAAATGAGTGCTGGGAAGGCTGGGGAAAGATGGTGGCCGTCACTGATGAGAACCGTCCATGCAAAACGTAGCCGCCATATTGGATTTCAAAACTGCCTTGAAAACATATTTTACGAAGAGCTCACGTGCTTATTTTAGTTCGTATGGGGCTTTCATATATCACAATATGTTGACGAAACTTCAGTTCTTTTAAATGGTAGTTAGAGTTGCAATGTATTCTTGTTTCACCAATTAAATATCGAGTGAATAAGACCCGTCCACCGTGATGAGGGTTGGCCTGTCGTGATATTCTACCCTATGCCCCCAAATGCTAACTTTCCTCTTTTAACGACTTTCTGGTCATTGCAAATTCGGCCCCATAATTTTTATGGTGCGAAAACAGACAGAGGCCCAGGGACCGAAAACGATTGCGTCACACTACGGCGGTAATCCGGCAGTAAAACATCTTCATATATCCAAAAAGTAAATAATAAAGATATATATGCGCATTACTATTATAACAATTACATGAATAACTGGTAAACTGTTCTGCAAGACAGTTTAGTATAGCAATTATTTACAATAGGTACGAAAGTCAAGATGTCGTGACGTCAAAATACAAACTTAAAAGAACGTTCTAATTCCGAAAAATAATTACTTAAATTTGAGTCAGAGTCGAGTTACTTTTTCAATAACGAATATTTTCAAATTAATCATCATAAATATGTAAAATATTGATGTTTTGCTATTTATTTAAAAAATTAGCTAGGGTAGATCACCACGGCAGGCCAACCAGGCCACCTACATTCAACGCTTGCCACCCTCCGAAAAAGTACATTATAACGCGTCCTGACACCCGAGATGGGCATCAGTCGCGACTTCTTGTTGGTGAGAAACGGAGCTAAAGACCTCTACTCTCCTTTCGAAGTAAGTATTTTCTCCAAAGTTAGAAATTAAGGCCAAATTTTAGATTTTAAACAGAGGGTACTGAAATGGCGCCAACGGCAGTGGAAATCTCACCAAAACGCTTTAGAAATTTTACTTACAACTAAAAATGTTTCAAAGATTGACGCCATCTCGATGTTTACGGAGTCGCTTGTGTCAACAAACTTTCCATTTCCTGTGATAAATCCGCACACCACTTGTACCCACAGACGCTGGAGCACTTTTATCACAACAATCGAAACACGATTTCTCACCAACAAACAAGCCAGGAGTAAAATGAAGTTTTTATGTTAAAACAAAGTTTAATGTATACTTACCTGGCAGGTATATATATAGCTATATTCTCTGTTCCACCTGGCAGAAATTTTCAAAACTCGCGGCAAACGCTAGTAACCTATTAGTAGTTCAGGCAACCACCACCCCGTTACCGTGGCGCTAGCGCTAGGAACCGTTCCCAATTGGGCCAGATTTTCTCTGAACCCTGTCTCCTGAGGGGAGGAGGGTGGGAATTAAATTATATATACCTGCCAGGTAAGTATACATTAAACTTTGTTTTAACATAAAAAATGATATTGTTATGATACAATAAAGTTTGTTCATACTTACCTGGCAGATATATATATCGCTGTATTTTCTGAAGTCCGCAAAGAATTTTAAAAATCTTCCGACACACGCAGTGGTCGGCCAGGTGGTTAGTACCATTCCCGCCGCTGGGAGGCGGGTATCAGGAACCATTCCCATTTCTATTCATAATTTTTATTTCCACTGTCCCTGAGGGGAGGTGGGTGGGTACTTGAATTATATATATCTGCAAGGTAAGTATGAACAAACTTTATTGTATCATAACAATATCATTTGTTCATGAAACTTACCTGTCAGATATATATATAGCTGAATCCCACCTTTGGAGGTGGGAAGGGACAGAATAGAAGGATTTTGGGAAACAATGCATGCAGATGATTTACATCTTGGTTCCACCTGTTAGCATAGCTGACTTCGTGATTACTGTCACCCAAGTCTGCTTCTGCTTTACTAGAGTTGCCAGCGAGGTAGAGACCTATAAAGCTGGTGCACTCCAGATGATCTGTCACGGGGGCGTGACCACAATGTGACTAGACCATATTGACCATACCATGAGGCTAAGAAGAAAATAAATATATATATATATATATATATCACCACCTGACCAACCTAGCCAAAGTTAAGGTGTGTTAACTAAGGCTTAAGAGTTAAGAAGTCGCCGTTGTCGGCGACTCAACAACTAAATTAAGAGCTCTTCCTAACCATTTTCTACAGGATAGGATGAGTGGTACTTCTTGCCCCCAAGATTGTGTCTGCAGACAGTATGGCCCTAGCGAGCAGCAGATCTCATATGCCATCTTCACATCTCGCAGGGAGTGTGAAGTGAAGAGTTGCTTCGCTAAAACATGGTACTCAGGATGTTGCTGAGTGCCATGCTCTGTTGAAATGCTTCCGAGGCCGCGCCCTCACCTAGTGAGCATTCAGATAAAAAGATTTCAAATCTTTGTGCAAACACAACTGAAGGAGCATTTTTGAAAGAACTCCTTAACACTAAAGCCAGGGTGTTCTTCGATATGGGCAAGTCTGGTCTTTTTCGGAACACTGCAGATTGCCCGAATGACTTCGACTTTCTTGAGTTTTATGTAGATAAAATAAAACTTGAGAGACCCGACAGGGCACAGGACTCTCTTCGGGCTCCTGCCCACTAACTTGTGCCATCCTTGATTCCAAGCTCCTGGCCCAAGGACAAAACGGGTTTCCATTCTTAGGCCACAACAGAAGGCTTAGAGAGCACACCGCCTTGTGTTCTCCAAAGCCAAAACTTGTGTGACGATGGCTTAAAATCTCACTAACCCTCTTTGTCGTATCTAGGGTGGTTAGAAGAGCCTTCCTGATCACATGCAAGAAGTTAACAGGTAAGAGAGGTTCGAATGCTTTGACATCAAGAACTTCAGACTACGTCTAAGTTCCATATTGAAAGCTTCGATCTGGACATGCACAGTCAGTCCGTCTGTACCTAAAAGTCAGGTGACCGACCAGTGACCAGTCCAGACGAATCAAGGA
>NC_087210.1:37911699-38054414 GCF_015104395.2 Macrobrachium nipponense | reverse complement strand
AAGAGCGTCCACTCGGTACTTCTCGCGAACGAGAAGCGGCCGAGACGGAACCTGGTTTAGCGGCAGGACCGCTAACACCAGGTGAGGACGTACCAGCCGAGGCTGGTACACCTCTGGTCCCCAGTCGTCTTCTTCTTTGCAGAGGAAGAGACGGGCCCCGTTCCCGAAGGAACAGGGAGGACCAGCAGAAGAGCTCCCGACTCGCCTGAGCGAGACGGGCCCTTAGAAGATACCCGAAGGAGTCTTCTTAGGGGGGAGGAGGCAGCCTTTCTTCTTTTCTTCGGCTGTTTAGCCTTAGACGCCAGGCTCCGCAGGACAGACGTCAGGTCTTCCATCCAGGAGGGAGCCGGGGCAGTTGCCGAAGCAAACAGGGCCCGACTGCACCTGTCCGGAAAGACCTGAGACTGTGACAGCACACCAACAGCAGGAACAACAGGAACAGGTCCAGGAACAGCAGGAACAGCATGCACATTATCTGAAAGGGAAGGAGCAGCAGGGACAGCAACAGGTACGGCAGGCACGGCAAGAACCACAGGAGAGCCAGGCGTCCTGTCAGCAGCTACCGTCATTCTCGGCACTGGCGGCAGGTCCAGGGGGGTACTCTTGGGGCAGCGGAAGTCCGGGGTCGGCAACACAAAGAACCCATGGTGGCGGTGGCACCGTCCTCTTTGGTACGGCAGTAATAGGTTTGTGTATTGCAGCCGTGGGTGTCACCGTCATTACATGTGGTGTATACACCAAGTGCGGTGGCATGTCATACGCTGGTGTAGATATGGTGGTAGTGGTAGTGGTTACCGTACCATGAGTGACCACTGCCGACCCCGCCAACCGCTGAATCAACCCTGGATACTAGGCACTCCCTGCAGTCCCAGCGACTCCCACACCTGTCCCAGGTCGTCCTTCGCTGATGGCACACCTGCGGAAGCAACAGTCGGGTTAGTCAGAGGGGTTTCCTCGCGCCTGGGGGGAGAAGAACCCCACCCAGAGCGGACGGAAGACCCCGAATACAACTGGACCGTCCGGGTAGCGGGCGCCCTCCTCCACACTCGACGGATCGAGAGAGGAGAAGGACTCCGCTACCCCCACCGCAGGGGAAGGCGCGAAACGTGGGGGTGGCTGGCCGGGGGGCAGGAAAGAAGACGAAGTGTCCGTTACCAAAGGAGTCACTGGACTTTCCGATGACTTCTTTGGCGGCCTAAGTCTCTTCCTGCCCTCGTACAGAACCCACTGCGCCTCGGACCAATTCATACATGTTACACATGGCTCGGTGCGGGAGCATTCTCGCCCCCGACACCGAGTACAAACCTCGTGTGATCCACATCCACAAATGATCTGAATCCGCCGCATTACGCCCCTCCAGCCCGGGGGACACACCTCTACGGGCGACTGGGGGCGCGGCGAAATCTCCATTTCTTGATCACTCATTATTGCAATGAAAAAAAGAAATGTAATGTACTTACAATCATTACACTCTCAATTACACTAGGAAAAATAGGGCTGATACTCAAAGCAAACGACAAAGCGGGCAGAGCGATGACGAGCACGTCCTATCCTCACACGGCCGAAAGCAAAAGTGGTTTGTTTACCTCCCAGTCGCGCGGCGCGCGACGATCGGACAAGCAGTTAACGACCGTTCTCCCCTTGTTCGAAGCTTACGACCGTTCCAGCTGCCGCTAGCTACTTCCTATTGTTAAAGGACCGATGGTTTGTATTACGTATCGGAACAACTGCGATTTGGGTCACAGAGGTACTGGATGAAGACACTCTCCTGTTCTTACACCACTTCCGGAAATTCTCCCACTTCGACTGATATACTGTGATTGTGGAGGTTCTTCTGGCTCTAGCCACTGCACTGGCCACCTCTCTAGAATATCACCTCGCTCTGACAAGACTTTCGATAGTCTGAACGCAGTCAGACCCAGAGCGAGGGTATTCTTGTGAAACCTGTCGAAGTGGGGTTGTCTGAGTAAATCTACTCTTAGAGGAAGAGTCCTTGGCGTATCTATTGTCCATTCCAGTACCTCTGTGAACCAACTTTGGACCGGCCAAAACGGGGCTATTAAGGTCATCCTCGTTCCTTGGCTCTCCCTGAACTTCTTCATAACTTTCCCCAGTACCTTGAACGGAGGAAAGCGTACACATCTAAGTTTGTCCAATCCATCAGGAATGCGTCGACCGCCACTGCTTCCTGATCTGGAACCGGAGAGCAATAGGTTGGTAACCTTTTTGTTCTGGCTGTCACAAACAGATCTACTACCGGACGGCCCCACAACTTCCACAGGCTCTGGCAAACCTCCATGTGCAACGTCCACTCCATCGAGAGAAGTTGTTCTCTTCTGCTCAACAGGTCCGCACTCACATTTTTCTCTCCTTGTATAAACCTGGTGAGCAGCACAACACTTTCCTCTTCCGCCCAAAGCAGAACTTCCTTTGCCAGCTTGTAAAGGGGAAAAGAATGAGTCCCTCCTTGTTTGCGGATGTATGCCAGAGCCGTGGTGTTGTCCGAGTTGATCTGCACTGTCTTGTCTCGAATCAACTCTCTGAAGTGCTTCAAGGCCAAGAAAATTGCCATCAGTTCCTTCCTGTTTATGTGCCAACTTGTTTCTTCCTTGCTCCAAAGTCCCGACACCTCTTGAGGGCCTAATGTCGCTCCCCAACCCGCGTCCGACGCGTCGGAATACAAGACGAGGTCTGGGCTCTTCTGCTGAAGCGACATCCCTCTTGCTAACCTGCCTGGAGTTAGCCACCACTTTAATTCCTCCTTCACTTCGGCAGGAATTAGAAACTGGAAGGAATCCGGTTGCAATTTTCTTGGCCATGAATCCTTCAGGAAAAACTGTAGAGGTCTCATGTGCAGTCTTCCTAAAGAAATGAACCTCTCTAGCGAAGAGTGTGTGCCCAGTAGACTCATCCACTCTCTTGCTGAGCATCGGTCTTTCTTTAGAAAGTCCTGCACCTTCCGAATGCATAGGGCTTGCCTTTCGGGGGACGGAAAAGCCCGAAAAGTCACTGACGATATCTGAATCCCCAAATAAACTATCTGTTGTTGGGGATTCAATTGAGACTTTCCCATGTTTACCACCAGACCTAGGTCTTTTGCTAAATTCAATGTTTGATTCAAGTCCTCCAGACATTGACTTCTTGATTGGGATCTTATCAACCAGTCGTCCAGATAAAAAGACACTCTGATCCCTCTTAAATGCAACCATCTCGCCACATTGGACATCATCCTCGTGAACACTTGGGGGCTGTGCAAAAGCCGAAGCACAGGGCCTTGAACTGAAAGACCCTGTCCTGAATCACAAACCTTAAATACTTCCTGCTTCCTGGATGAATCGGAATATGAAAGTATGCGTCTTGTAAGTCCAGGGTCACCATCCAGTCCCCTGGACGTACCGCTGCCAGTACTGAATCGTTCGTCTCCATAGTGAACTTGGTCTTTTCTACGAAAAGATTCAGTTGACTTACATCCAGAACTGGCCTCCAACCTCCCGATGACTTTGCAACCAGGAACAACCGGTTGTAAAATCCCGGACCGATTCGTGATCCAGAACAAGGCTCTATGGCTCCTTTCTCTAGCATGGAAAAGCTACTTGCTCCCACAGAGCCGCTTTCTTCACTAAATCGTTGTAATTTGCCCCGAGGGCTCTCGGAGATGTTGCGAGAGGAGGTCTCTTCAAGAAAGGAATCTTGTACCCTTCCCGAGCTACGTTGACAGCCCAGGGATCTGCCTTCATGTTCTGCCAAACTTCCCAAAAACCTTGAAGTCTGGCTCCCACTGTCGTCTGGAGGACTGATATCTCATTCTTTAGAGGTGTCTTGGCTCCTCTTTTAGTGGGTACTCTCTTAAACCCCTAAAGGAGGGTCGAGCGAATGTTCTGCCTCGAAAGGGCTGTTGCGAAGGCCTAGTTTCCTTTGGAGTTTTCTTAACCAACTTGGATGGTAAGAACTTCTAACTGAAGACGAGAGAAGATCTTGAGTGGCCTTCTGAGAAAGGGAGAGAGCTATATCCCTAATCACCTCTGAAGGAAACAGCTGTTTCGAAAGGGGAGAGAACAGCAACTCCGATTTCTGAGAGTTAGAAACTCCTTTTGAAGCGAAAGAACACAACAGCGATCTCTTCTTTAGTACTCCTGCTGTGAACAAAGAAGCCAGTTCATTCGTTCCGTCTCTCAGAGCCTTGTCCATGCAGGACATAATGCTCTTAGCTGTTTCTATATCCTGCGAATCCTCTTCTTCTAGGGAGTTCGCCAGTGCTCCCAAAGACCAATCTAGGAAATTGAAGACTTCGAAAGTCCTAAAAATCCCTTTAAAAAAGATGGTCAAACTCGGACGAAGTCCACCAGACCTTAGCAGACTGTAACGCCTGTCTGCGTGAGCTGTCTACTATACTGGGAGAAGTCCCCCTGGGAGGAGGCAGGTACTCCCAGGCCTAGACTTTCTCCAGTAGCGTACCATACTCCTGACTTCGATGCTAACTTAGCTGGTGGAAAAGCAAAAGAGTATTTTCTCGCTTCTTTCTTATCCTTCATCCAGTCATTCACACGTTGAAGGGCCTTCTTCGCTGAAATTGACAGAGTCATCTTAAGGAAAGAGGACTTCTTTGGAGTCCCTAGTCTTGGAAAACTGTGATAAGGGAGATAAAGGAGCTGTCGGTTTGAATCCCCTTCAAAAACCAAAAAATAGAAAAGAAGACGTGAAGTCAGAACTTATAATCTGAAGAAGGTTCCGTATTCTTTTCCTCAACTAATTCCACTTCCTCTTCTGCTGAAGAAATGTCGTGCAAATCACTGTCGTGTTGACGCTTCGCTGACGGAATAATGTCCTGCCGCCTGCGTCCTGCGGCTAACGAAGAATCGGCGTCCTGCCGCCTCTCGATGTCCTGCCGCCTGCGTCCTGCGTCCATCGTAGACACATCTGCTTCCTGTCGCCTGCGTCTTGCGTCCACAATTGATCCCGAGTCCTGACGTTTGCGTCCTGCTTCTTCCGAAACCATTTTCTTCTTCCTGCGTTCTGCGTCCTGAATAACCAAGCGATCGCCTGTCCTCGTAGCGGCAGTGCGTCCTGCGTCCTCGGCGAACGCGTCCTTGTCTTCCCTCTTAGAAGACTTAACGGGAAGGAAATCGTCCTTCCGCCTCGAAGATGCCTGCCCAGGCGCATCCCAAGGACTTCACAAGAACTGCCAGCTTAGACTGCATTTCCCTTAAGAAACCCTTCGTACTATCATCCTGATAGCAGACGAAGGAGGGAGGATTACGAGCGGGACTGCGACGTAACGGAGAGCGATCTTGTACTCTACCCGACGGAGATAGACGAGGGGAAGATAAACAAGAAGATGGAGGAGAGTCTCTCATCGAAATCCAAGGACGAGAAGGGCCGTACTAAGTCCTCTTTAGTACGAAAAATCCTCTTCCTCTTGATCGGAACTGCGTCCCCGTCTTCCGAGGAGGACAACACCTCAGGACTACTCCAAGCCTCACGATCTTGAGCATGTCTCTTGAGAGCGGTCGATGTCCTGAAAGTCCTCTTGAGGGGGCGAGACACAACTGCATACGACGTTCCCGCTCGGAAGTCGAACCATCCGAGGACGCACACTTCCAAGTTACGCCTTTTCTGCGGCGAACTGCAACAGCCTGGGAACTTGCAACAGGACTGTTCTAAGGGACGCCTGACCGCGACAAAACCTCTCTCGCCTCCCTTCGACTGTCGACATGCCTTCTCCCTTGGGTCTGGGAGCTTAACAGAGGTCTAGGTCTAGGAGCACGAGAGAGACGATCAGACGCCCCCTCCACTACACTTTCACTGACATCAAAAGCACTAACTTTATCCGTAAGTCGCTGTATCTGGTCGCCCATGGACGCAAGGGCAGCGAACACCTTCACAATTTGTGTATCGTTCGCCTCCTCCGATACAGCAGCGGGCGCAGGAGATACCTGGGGAGAAGGAACTACCAATTCTACGTTAGAAGGAGCTGGAGAGGAAATACATTCACTCCTTTTACTAGAAGAATTCGACTTCTCACTACGAGAAACAGATCTCCTTACACGATCTTTCTCAAGCCTTTCAACATATTTCATAAATATCTTCCATTCCTTCTCTGATAAATTCTCACATTCAAAACACCTATTCTCCCAAGTACACACATTCTCTCTACACTTCTTACAAATGGTATGAGGGTCGACCGAAGCTTTCGGCAACCTTACCTTACACCCCTCTTTTACACAAACTCTAAACATACTTCCAGTATCAGACATCTTTAAAGAACAATCCAAATCGAATGCCAAGCTAACGTTTCCGAGTACAATACCAAAGATCCATGAAAAGTCAGCAACGAGAATGAAAATCCTAGCAGGGAACCACCAACAATGTTGCCGGTTCGGCTGGCAGAGAAAATCTGGCCCAATTGGGAACGGTTCCTAGCGCTAGCGCCACGGTAACGGGGTGGTGGTTGCCTGAACTACTAATAGGTTACTAGCGTTTGCCGCGAGTTTTGAAAATTTCTGCCAGGTGGAACAGAGAATATAGCTATATATATACCTGCCAGGTAAGTGTCATACATTAAACAGCTGTTTTGGTAGAAGATGACGAGAAGCGTGCTCTTAGCTAATTTTTAAATAAGTAGTAAAACATCAATATTTTACATATTTATGATGATTAATTTGAAAATATTCGTTATTGAAAAAGTAACTCGACTCTGACTCAAATTTAAGTAATTATTTTTCTGAATTAGACGTTCTTTTAAGTTCTGTATTATGACGTCACGAAATCTTGACTTTCGTACCTATTGTAAATAATTGCTATACTCAACTGTCATTGCAGAACAGTTTACCAGTTATTCATGCAGATTGTTATCAGCTATACATGTAATTGTTATAATCGTAATGCGCATATATATCTTTATTATTTACTTTTTGGATATATGAAGATGTTTTACTGCTGGATTATCGCCGTAGTGTGACGCAATCGTTTTCGGTCCATGGGCCTCTGTCTGTTTTCGCACCATAAGAAATTATGGGGCCGAATTTGCAATGACCAGAAAATCGTTAAAAGAGGAAAGTTAGCATTGAGGGGCATATGTTTTGACTGAGAAAAATACAAATTTATTCAATAGCTAGCTTGTAAAAAATACTTGGTTATAAAAACTTGATTGACAACTAAGCAGCATGTCTACTATGGGTTTCAGAGACAATGCAAGCACGTTTTTGGGCAATACCTATTTCTGTAACGAACACTCGTAACAGAACGAGATTTTGCTATAGTGCATTACACCCAGTGCCGTAATTTATAAGGGTATCGTGAATCACTAATCGTAAAGAATAACGATCATTTTGTCCTTGTACCAAGAGACAAAAAAACGCCATTATGCAGAAATGGATACGAACACGCGTATAAAGCTCCACCTACCCTCTCCCCCCCCCCCCTCCACCCTTTTCTTCTTCGTTCCTCCGCCTTCCTTTCTCTCTCTCTCTCTCTGTTGCCATTCGGTATGTGTTGACCCTCCAAACTAGGTATAAGACTACACACAAAACGTTGAAATTGGTGAAATTAGGCTATGTATTGGAAGTATATATACATAAATATTAAACGCAATTTTATCATTATTGCATTACTATGACAGCTAGAATTCATGGAAACAGTTTATAATAATGGAACGGCGTATGTGTGAAGCCTCCACTAATGTGGCAACGATGATTTTGCCATTCTTAGCATGCAAACATTAAAGGTTACATTTATTTCTGGCATACGATTATTAAAGAAATTCAAAATACTAATAAAGACTGAAATCAATGAAAAGTGCTAGCAAAAACAAAAAAGCAAAAAAAAAAAAAAAAACGTAGATGTTCCTCTATGTACTTTTCCGTATTCGTTCCTCTATGGTTTTCGGCAGCCAGATGTACGAAAACGTTAGAAACATTTGATTTTATCTACTTTAGAAATATCTGTCATTTTTCGGGGTAATTTGGTTGCAAAAAAGGGATAATATACATGAATTAAATCAAAATTTTTAAATAACAAAGTAAATTTAAACTAAATAACGAGTAAAGTAAACAGTTTAGGGAATAAAACTTCGCAGTTTCGTCGTCTGTCGTCGTCTGCTGTTCGTAATTGTGTTTATGGCGCGCGCGCTTAGAAACCAGGAACAGCAACGGGTTTAAAGTGCAATGTGGAGTGAACGAGACCAAAATGTGTATAATAACAATCAAATAAGCACTGTGGAGTTTCAGTTGTGATGGCAGTAAGGTGCACCGATTACAAGACAAGAAATGAATTCAGTTCAAACCATAACCCCGGGAATAACAAGTTTCATACTTTCACTAATATAGGCAACAAAATGTTGTTTTATTGTGCTGATTACAACTGCAATCTTGAGTAAGATCAATAAACGTTACATATATACGCTAACATTGTTCAAATGAGTGCTGGAAGGCTGGGGAAAGATGGTGGCCGTCACTGATGAGAACCTTCCATGCAAAACGTAGCCGCCATATTGGATTTCAAAACTGCCTTGAAAACATATTTTACGAAGAGCTCACATGCTTATTTTAGTTCATATGGGGCTTTCATATATCACATTATGTTCACGAAACTTCAGTCTTTTAAATGGTATGCTTAGAGTTGCAATTGTATTCTTGTTTCACCAATTAAATATCGAGTGAATAAGACCCGTCCACCGTGATGAGGGTTGGCCTGCCGTGATGTTCTACCCTAAGAGCACGCTCTCGTCATCTTCTACCAAAACAGTTGTTTACTCCTAACTTGTTTCCTGGTGAGAAACCGTGTTTCGATTGTTGTGATGAAAAGTGCCCCAGCGTCTGTGGGTACAAGTGGTGTGCGGATTTATCACAGGAAATGGAAAGTTTGTTGACACAAGCGACTCCGTAAACATCAAGATGGCGTCAATCTTCGAAACATTTTTAGTTGTAAGTAAAAATTTCTAAAGCGTTTTGGTGAGATTTCCACTGCCGTAGCCACCCTTTTCAGTACCCTCTGTTTAAATCTTAGAATTTGGCCTTAATTTCTAACTTTGGAGAAAATAGGTACTTACTTCGAAAGGAGAGCAGAGGTCTTTAGCTCCGTTTCTCACCAAGAACAAGTCGCGACTGATGCCCATCTCCGATAACAGGACGCGTTATAATGTACTTTTTCGGAGGGTGGCAAGCGTTGATTGTAGGTGGCCTGTTTGGCCTGCTGTGATGTTTTACCCTAAATGTCAAGATCCCAAGTCAAGAAAGTCTGGGCGGGACGACCCGCACCTGCTCGCCTTTGTCGTCTACTCATTCTTACCAAGCCTCGTAGGATGTCACCAAGGATTCCTTAGGAAAAGCTGAAAAGTTAAATACATTGCTGCAAGAGGCCTGCCCTTGGCGTAACTCGGGCATAAAGATAAGAAATAGGGGTTAGTATTACGCCAGCAGAAAGACGACCATTTTCTCCCGTCACTGGCTGCTCTTCACAAGCGACGAAACGGCTGCAGATAGGAATGAATTCGCTACATACAATCTCGAAGGAATATTTAAACGGTCCATTTCAACCCTCAAACTCACACTTACCTGGCTTATTCATTTTCACTGATAATTTTGGTTTTGGCCGCCAACGATCGAAACCACTTGTTTTGTTTATTATAACAACTGCGGTGCGCCATGCGTCGTAACCATTTCATCCTTTGCTTCTTCTTCTCTCATTATTTTTCTTCTTTTATTTCGACATCATCATAAATACCTTCCGGGACTTTCTATGAAAAGCTAAGACTTGAAAATACAGAAGATGAGGAACTGATTCATTACAGTTTGTCTGATACCTTGGAATTGGAAATTAATAAAGAAGCAAGACAATACATTGCATTGATAGTCCGCAGTAACGGTTTTGATAAACACGCACAAAAGAATACAATTGAAAAAGGTTACAATAAAATAAGGAACACTGGATGAAGTCGATATTGACCATGGATATAAATTTTCACATTTTGAAAAGCGGCATTATAAAATATGCGGTCATTCGTTGGAGAAACACTGCGATTCAGAGTTGATTATTGACAAGTATTTTGATATACTTCTTGTTGCTGAAACATGATATAAAGGTTTTGTTGCTGCTAAAATCATTGAACTAGTTCCTCATACACATACTTAGTTACATATTCCTAGAGAAGGTTGGTTGGAAGAAAGTTTGATTCTTTTGTTCTCAACAGCTGGTTAAGTGTTAATGTTTCTTTGGAGGAATTTAGCATGATACCAACAAAAGTTTTAACCTGTCGGGGACTTTAACCTATGAATGGCTGCCCGGGAAGACATAAGACAATGAGTTACTAGAATTACATCTATCTAGATGTTGATAACCTTAATTGTTCGAATGTTCGTATAACAGCTTCTGCTGGAGATATACTGGATCTTAGTGACTTTGTAGACAACAATGTATCAGACTGAAAAAGAAACCCACAAAATTACTGTGTATAACGTGTTTACTTATAAATATTTACATTTTATTTTCTTCAACCCTCAAGTGCTTTCAGGCCCTATCTGTGGCCCTTCTTCAAGAGATGTAAATATTTATAAGTAAACACGTTATACACATTAATTTTGTGGGTTTCGATTTTCAATCTTCTGAAGAAAACTGAAAGAAGTTTTTGTTTGGTTCAATGTTCAGATGTTAGTGTTATGGAGAAGTGCACCACTGCATACACTTATAACATTTCAGATACTGGTAATAATAAAGTGAAAAAAGATGATAAGTTTCAGGACTAGAACAAATTTCTATCTGCATATCATCATTAATGAATTACCTCTGATATTAGATGAGGACATGAAACATTGTCATCGGGGCGATTGAGCTTTATTGTGAGCATATTGTGTTAATTGTCTAATTATTGTTTATGAGAGTGAATGTGATAATATGTGGCCGGTGATAGCAATATGTAGGTATGCTAAACAGTTAGGGACAAATCACTCTTGTTTAATAGTGAGGCTTGGAAACTACAGAGGGGAAAAGACTTGAAGAGGACGAGTGGCGGAGGTGAGACCATACTATATGGAGAGAATAGTAAGGAATCATGATATTTACATGATAAGGAGGAAAACTAGATGTAGCCTGATAATCAGAAAATCCGAGAAATGGCAATGGATATGAATAACTAGTATCGATCGACTTCTTGATTGTTTAACTGATGGATAAAATAAAAGGCTCCCGATGGTTTTAGTAATAAAAAAATGGCCGACAGATTTCTACATTGAGTTAGTAGTGAAGATAACGATGATGTTATCAGGATTATAATTAAAAGAAATTGAGCAACTTATTCGATTCTGTATAACTGATTTTGTTGGAGTGGAAAATTTTTCATGCTATAATACTGACAGTGCTGAAATTTGTTGGTAACGTTATCTCTAACAGCAATTTTTTCATATATCTGGGAAAGAGGTGTTATTAAACCAATTTAAAAGATGCAGTGATTGTCAAAGCTTTATTTTATTCAGACCTATTCGAATATATCATTCAAGTCCAACATGCTAGTGTAAGGACAACGCTTTTTCCCTATTTCATTGTATCCAATTAGTCGTGTTGTTCTTACTTCCATCCGATAGAGTGTTCCGCGGCCTTTCCGCCGATGTATATATAACACACGCAATTCCATTATTTGTACGCCTTAATATATCTAAATGTAAGTCTGTAAGAAAACACAAATCCACTGTCTCAGAGTCATTTCTGTTCCCGGTGCGAGACTGTACTACTTATCCGTCCGCACCTGTCTATGTCAACCCAGTTTGTCTGTAAATAATCCACACCGACTCGAAAGGAGCAATACAAGCCATCACAAAAGGCAAAGCAAAAGAAAATATCAAACTCCTGACAAGTATCTGGGCAATTGCCAACATCCACCAAAACAGAAACAGACAGATAACTCTCAACTGGATTCCAAGTCACATAGGAATCCAAGGAAATGAGGAAGCAGACTCCCTAGCAAACAACATAGGTATTAAAATCAGCCACTCATTGACTCAACTTAAAAGCAAAGCCGCAGCGTACTGTCAAGTGCAAGAAGAAAGCAAAGTCAGGAGAGCAGTCTTTGGAGGCTCCAACACTGCAAAGTGGTATGTAGACACCACCAGTCTGCAATCACATGACATTCCCAAAGATATGTCAAGAGCACTAGCAGTCATAATTCATCGTCTAAGGCTTGGATACCAATGCACTTGGCAAAAGATAGTAGGCGATCCCAAGCCATGTAAGTACTGCGAAAGAATTCCAGAAGAACCTCTAGAACACTACCTCTTAGACTGTCCAGAAACGCAGCAACTAAGAGATAGGTACCTACATAGGAAATGAACGCACAACCACTCAAATCACAAAGCACATTCTAGCAAACACCCATGAATTGGCAGGTTTCCTATGCTCCTACCCACCACCAAGGTAGGAACAGAACACTACCCTGACGGACAGCACATGATGCCAACAATCATGACCACTACTCCATCCTACCCTAACCCACATAACTTGCAAGACAAAAATACAAACCTCTATAACAGAGATCCCCATTCATCTCTTGCCTCCTTCATCACCCCTCCCTTCACAGTCATCACTATCCCTTCACCACACTCACCAGACAACACACACCTAAAGAAACCGGACCGGAAAAAGGAATACGTCTAAGAATTTCACGAGCTATCTTACTAGCTAACTGTGCCTACAACTCAAACCTTCATTCTTCCAATCTGTTGGTCTCTCCTACTAGCCAACACTTACTACTATCGAGCTTTCACTACGACTGAAGGGTACCTTAGGGTTTAAAGGGTTTCAACCTTGCCCATCAAATCCTTCATTCAATATCAAATCACCTTCACCACATCATTCATGCATCACCAATAAAGTTTCATATCCTAAATATCTCACATCTCAAACTAATATGACATACGGGCTGCTCTACGAGCAAGAGCCCGTGCTGGCACAAGACCAGCTTAATCTTAAACAACAATTGTAAATAAATCATCAGTATCCCAGCTACCTGTCTTAATCTCTGGTCCTCACACTAGATTATGTAGTTTTTGAACTATAGTCACTAATCAGCTTGCAGAAAGTTATTATATTCTACAGGGACTTGCGTATGCTCTGTTGTAAATGATCAATAGGAGATAATGGATGATAAGAATGTGGTACCCTGGTGTTGCTCTATCCTTTTGCAGCTTTTAATACAGTTGTGCACGAACTATTTCTAAATGATTCATAGCCCGTCAGAAATCTTGATGAAACCTTTGAACATTTGGAGGACTACTTGCATGACAGAAAGTACTGCGTACAGACTGGAATTTCATATTCATTTTATGAGATCTTAAGAAGCTTGTTAGGTACAAATCCGTTTTGTTTTTTTACACAACTGGATTGTTGAATGTTCCTCAAAGCCTGTCCACACTAGGAAACATTGTTTGCAAACAGTTTGCAAACAATGTTTCCTATCCAGGGTCAGAAATCAGTTGTTTGTATGGTGCTTTTACGTTGCATGGAACCAGTGGTTATTCAGCAACGGGACCAACGGCTTTTACGTGACTTCCGAACTACGTCGAGAGTGAACTTCTATCACCAGAAATACACATCTCTCACTTCTCAATGGAATGGCCGAAAATCAAAACCGCGACCACCGAGTTGAGCCGCTAATACCATACCAACCACGGCGCAGAGGCGCTCCAGACCTCAGTATTGTCGTTAGGATGCTTGTCGGTGCAGTAGCCTCTGTTTTCTACTTGACTACACAACGCGCAACACCTCAATCTTCTGCGGGGTGGTAAAAGGATAAACCCACGGCCCCTAAGATGTCGAACCTGAAGGCCTCTCGGCCACAAAAATTGGAAATTCTCAGCAGTCTTAAAGTGGACATTTTATGTCTTCAAGAGACACATAAGGACTCAGCACCACCAAGAATGCAAACCATGCATCTGTCAATCTACCACCCGAATCCTGTCCACGGTAGTGTAGTATACGTGAAGGAAAAAGCCTTTATCGTGAATAGTGCTGACCTAACGGATGAGGGGATGGAGTTACTCCAAATAGAGACCAAAAACATCAACATCGTGTCTGTGTACAAACCACCTCATATACCATTTAAATGGCCTCCAAATCACAACCCGGAAAATAGGGCATCTTTAGTGATTCGAGATTTCAATAGCCACAACACCATATGGGGCTACAGAACAGAATAACACTGACGGAGAGGCTGTAGGAGAATGGGCTCTAAATAACAACCTAACCATTCTCCATAGTGCAAAAGATAAATCATCTTTTATGCGCTCAAGATGGATGAGAGGATATAAACCTGACCTGGCATTTGTGTCATCTTGCCACTACCCAAACTTTGAAAGATCAGTCAGTGATCCAATTCCAAAATTTCAACACAAACCTATTGATGTTAACATCAGACCAGTTATCAGAGCTCTTGAGCCTAAACACACACACACACACACACACACACACACACACACACACACACACACACATATATATATATATATATATGATAATATATATATAGGGGTAGTATATAGTGGGGTATATATATACATATATATATATATATATATATGTATATATATCTATATATATATACATATATATATATATATATATATGTATATATATATATATATATATATATATATATATATATATATTATATACGTATATCAAGATTCAACTTCCGGAAATCAAAGTGGGAATATTTCGCATCAGAACTG
This sequence comes from Macrobrachium nipponense, assembly GCF_015104395.2. NCBI lineage: Eukaryota > Metazoa > Arthropoda > Malacostraca > Decapoda > Palaemonidae > Macrobrachium > Macrobrachium nipponense. The sequence continues at coordinate 38,039,703 of NC_087210.1, read as the reverse complement.
GATGAACCAGAACCAGACAACTATGAACATTTCAAGAAACTTCTATGAACAGTGTCAAGGAAACATATTCCAAGAGGAAGCAGAAATTTAGACCCGTTTGCCCAAGACACCATCGAACTAGGAGAGCTTTTGTTGGCCTCTGTAGCCAACGAGAAAAAGGAGAGATGGCAATTAAGGAACTGATAACCAGCACAGATATGACTCAGAACAGTAAGAAAGCATGGAAAACAATTAGTAAACTGAACTCGGATAAGAACATCCAAACAAGAATAACTGCAGTAAAACCTAACGCAGTAGCAAAACAACTCTAACTTAATGGAAAACCATATAACAAAGAACAAATATCTCAAAAGAATGAAGGACGAAATGAAACTTGTCATGCAAGAAAATAATGAGTTAGTTTGAACCTCTCACTGTTGAAGAACTCCAAGAAGCCATGAAACACCTTAAACCTGGAAAAGGTGCTGGGCAGGATGATATTACGTCTGAGATAATACTGCACTCTGTTAGCAAGACTAAATCATGGGTAGTGGCACTTCTTAACAAGTGTGCAAAAACATTCCAGATCCCAAAAATATGGAGAAGAGCTAAAGTTGTGGCCTAACAAAAACCTGGCAAAGACCCAAAGATCCCTAAGGGCTGTCGGCCAATATCTCTTCTCTGCATTTTATACAAACTGTATGAACGAATGATGATGGCCTGATATCTCCCACAGTCGAAGAACAACTGACACCAGACCAGGCTGGTTCCTCGGGGCTGGGGGGGGGAGGGGGGGGGGGGGGGGGGGGGGGGGGGGGGGGGGGGGGGGGGGGGGGGGGGGGGGGGGGGGCAGGAAGATCTTGCTGTTCTCAGGTACTTAGCCTCACTCAGTATATTGAGGATGACTTTGAGCTTGGGAAAATCACAAGGGCAGTATTTGTTGACCTAACAGCAGCCTATGACACCGTGAACCACAGGTTGCTTCGTTTGAAACTTGCCACCGAAGTTATTCGCAACTCAAGCATCGTGCATATCATCCAGTCACTGCTGAGTAACAGACTTTTCTTTGTTGAAATGGACGGCAGGAGAAGCAGAGGGCGAAAACAGAAAAAAGGCCTCCTACAAGGGTCTGTGTTGGCTCCCATGCTTTTCAACATCTGTACCAACGATCAACCACAGTTTAGAGATATCCGTAGATTTTTATATGCAGATGATCTGTGCTTAGCCATCCAGTCAGACTCATTTATTATCATTGAAAGCAAATTATCAGATGCTTTGAAAGATCTTAATGAATACTACAAGCAAAACTTCCTAAATGCCAACCCTGACAAAACACAGGTATGTGCTTTCCATCTTAAAAACTACCAGTCAAAAAGGGGGTTTAATTAATATCTCATGGAATGATAAGAAACTGAAGAATAATAGCTTCCCAGTCTATTTAGGCGTTGCATTAGACCGAACACTATCTTCTAGGGAGCATGTGAGGAAAGTAAAGGAGAAGGTAGCTACCAGGAATAACATCCTTAGCAAACTTGTCAATTCAAATTGGGGAACAAATCCTCAAATCCTAAGACAAAGAGCTCTAGCACTCAACCACTCCACTGCCGAATACTACTCACCAGTCTGGGAAAGGTCATGCCATTCCCATAAATTGACGCCAAACTCAATCAAGCATGTCGCATAATTACTGGTGCCTTAAGACCATCACCCCTCCCAGTACTCTATAGATTGTCCGGCATTGCACCACCGAACAGCCTATTCAAAGACCCAAAAATATAAACAAGAGGATGATGAAAGGCACCCGCTCTATGATCATCTGGTGGTTAGACAAAGATTGAAATCCCGCAAGAGCTTCGACCCCAGGGAGTCAGCAACTTACCGCCTAGAACACTGAAGAGAAACTGACCACTGTCCAGTCACCCAGTGGGTGAGGCCATCCAGAGCCAATATGAGTCTCTCCCCCATGGAACAAACCTTTGTAGAAAGTATTGGGTTACTCTTAATCGTGCAAGAACTAGAGTTGGAAGGACTGAAGACAATATTCATAAGTGGGGTCTTGCCCCCTCTGCTGAGTGCCCATGTGGTCACCCCATCCAGACAAGGGATCACATTCTTTGTGGTTGTGAACATGGGCCAATCTGTACAATCTTGAACCTCTACGAATGTAATTAGGCCGCTATGCTTGGATACAATGTTGGCGTGATAAGATATGATGATGATGATCTACTTGACTATTTTCATGTACTCGAGGAGGGATAAGAGAAAGAAAAAGAGATGGGTAAGGAAGTTTTTAGAAAAAGGAGCTTGTCATGCTGACATTCTTCCGGCGGAAGTGAAAACAGATACAGCATATATTAGACCATCAGCCAGGGTCCGATTTTTGGCTCATCGGCATCAAACGGAGGGAGAAGGCTCATAGTGCTTTTTGGGTAGGTATATATGTTTAGTGTTAGAAAACATGTGATAGCATTGTGGCAGTTGTAGCTTTATATGTGTTATCTCCCATTTATTGTAAACATTCAGGTGAATTTTGAAGGTCTCTGGGAAAACACTTTTTTGACTATAGAAAGGAAAACTTTTCAGGCAGATTTCTGAAATTTTACCAGATTATACATAGATATTAGGTCAATCACCTATGTGTAATATTAGGTCAGACTTTGAGACATCAAAGTAGAGAAAATGGAAAATTTTAGAGTGTCAAGTTAATTATGTTTTCCTCCATGACCATACAATTCAACAATTCAGAGATTCAATGGTTTAGGATACTGCCCAAAAGTCTGGGGAAAACATTGATATATAATAACTTACTGTGGGTTCCATGTTTCTGTGTAAAACCAAGCTAAAACACAAATAAGCAAAATCAATCTTAGATGAACGATCTTATCCAATACCAATGAAATTTTTTACACCTAATATTGTGTTATCAGACGGAAGATATTCCACATATTTAAAAGCTTGTGCGAACAATCCAATGACTTCATTAGTTACACAATAAATCACAAAGTTGCTTAGAAACAATTTTTTCTTATATTTAGGTGTCACTGGTACACTCGGCAAGGAAACTTAAGATACAGTTTTTTTAAATCTTCGGACATATAGCTACTGTTCAATAATGCCACACCTGGCAACTCTTGAAAGGGGGCGGAGCTTCAAAATTATAGCGTTTGTTGCTTTCTAGATTTCCATCAACTTTACATCATAAAGATTCTGTTGAGGTCCTATAATCATTTATAGTTGAATGTAGAAACAGGCTCTATATTATTCGTTAATGTTGGTTTGGTAACGTCAGTTCAGGGTAGAATATCGATCATCCTTTTTAAAAAAACTACTGCAAAACCTTATTTATAAGTAATGTTTGACACTAAACTGACGTAAAATTCATATGTAATTAAAGACGGATCTTAAACAATGAGAGAAAGGGTTTTAAAATTTGGGCAGTACTTGTGGAAATCGTGAGGAACAATACAGTAAAGACTGAAATATTATGACAATAGAGAGAGAGCACGCAAGCATAGGCCTATCGATGGAGATACTTTGAGAGGTTAAGTGATAATATTTTTTCAAATGTTTCAAAAGAGAGAGAGAGAGAGAGAGAGAGAGAGAGAGAGAGAGAGAGAGAGAGAGAGAGATGGGGAAAGAAATTGGAAAGAGAGAGAGAGAGAGAGCGCGCAAGCATAGGCCTATCTATAGAGATACTTAATTCATTATATTTACTTTGAAAGATTGAGTGATAATATTTTTTCAAATGTGTTTTAAAAATGGAGAGAGAGAGAGAGAGAGAGAGAGAGAGAGAGAGAGAGAGAGAGAGAGAGAGAGGAGTAAAATCTGCTCATGTGAAAGCTTAGTCCTATTTATAACTACTTAATATCATTATATTTTCTTTGGGAGATTGAGTGGTAATATATATATTTTTAAAGTATGTTTTAGAAGTAGAGAGGAGAGAGGAGAGAGAGAGAGAGAGAGAGAGAGAATGATAGTACTGGTGACGGACTTGACTTGTGACGGGGGAAAGGCAGTAGAAAATATAATGAATTAAGTATCTCTATCGATAGGCCTATGCTTGCGCGATATCATATGACTGCCAAGATCGTGCTGCATTATGCTAGATTAAATTTGAAGGATCATAATATTCAAGTTAATTCTCTAAGAAATTCATACCCTAATCTTGATTACATTCGACAGTTGCCTTGGAAAATTTTACACACAGGGTGCGGTCATTCTTGCTTTCTTGATATAGTCTTTACTTTTGAAAATCAGGTTTCATCCACAAATCATTCACGAAAAAAGCTGTGTTAAGTAAAAATATTTATTACCACAAATAACTCAATATGTATTGCACAGGCAATTAAAGTTTTATATCGTGGGAGATCTTTCAGCCTCACGGCAAAGAAATGCAGTGGTGTAGGGCTGTAGGCTACTACGAACTGCTTTGTAATGGGAGCATATAGCCAGAAAATCTTTGAGCTAACATGCTACTTAAACCTTGATCAAGATTTATGTTAAAGACAGTAGCTTTGTAAACAGCAAACCAGCATTTCGATCCATGTCAACGTCAAAGTAATCAAAGTGTGAAATCCGTTACGTTAGCCAGTATCCAGTGACTTGCGCTTTCCCGCTTGAAGTTCTAGGGCTCCTCCTCACATCATAGAAAACGCTCTTGCAGATGAAACTAGATTTGCTCAACCTACTTAGCCGTCGCAACATTGAGTGCCATTGACGTCAGCTAACTTTAATCGCTTTGGAATACAAACATAAGTTTGTAGAAAACTAAAAATCATTACATTCACCACTTACGATAATGCAATATATCCCCGCTCATGAAGCAAAACGAGTAAATATTGTCTACGTAATACATAGTACTAAAATCAGAAATTCACATTCTATCTACCAGATCTCTATGAACGAATCCATCTGAGAAATTCCAATTACTTTCGGGAAACATATATCGTGTTTTTAAGTATCTGAACGGTTTTGTTTGCGGTTTTAACTTATATGATATAATTTGCAGTGTATTTTCATATTCTAGAGTAAATTTAGCGATATTATGTCTTTTCAGTAAAAACAAATGGGAAATTGGATGAACGAAAGCTAATGAAAACTGTATCTTCAGTTTTCTTGTTGAGTGTACAATTGCGGAATTGAATTTTGTTTGTTCTCTACTCAAGCACACACCTAGGCCTAGTAATAAAAGATATTTGTGAATGATTCACAGTACAACAAATTCTACTAAGATATATTGTATATATATATATATATATATATATATATATATATATATATATATATATATATATATATATATATATATATATATGTATAAACTCGGGGAGTGCAGACCTCCGCCAAGCATATTGTGATTCCTACCAAATGGTGAGCCTGATGACTCCCAAAATTTATTCATCTATTTTTGGTGCCATTATGAACATTTCATGGACATTTATTACAAATCCGTCAATAATATTTTGTGTTATGTTGCACACAAACAGAAAGACAAACAAACGCAGGTAAAAACATCTGTACTTACCTACAACAATGCACACACTTTTAATTAAATTCATTATCATCACCATAATCGTCCATGCTCTCCACATCATCCGAGCTCTCCTCATCATTCGATGAACAATTATCAAAGCCTGACAGTTTGCACATATCAGTACACTTAAGTCCATTTGCCAGACAGACACATCTTGGCAGTGTACAAGTTTTTGAGGATTTGCAGGCCAGTAGAGCCAAGATATAGCTTCAGGTGAAGGCCGACCATCCATCCAATCCACTACCATTAATTCCTCAGCAACATCCATCTCAAGCTGCCATCCTCTGCCAATGGGACTTGGTATGCATGGGTCTTGTTCAAGACATGTCGCCATATTCCGGCCTGGTAGTTTGCCCTTTGTGCACGTTTGATTGAGGAGTCTTTGCAGTATGGCAGCTGGTAACACCATATTTCACCTGTCTTAACAGAGAACAAGTAGTATCTGAGCTTATTGATTTTACTGAAAGCTGCTTTGGAGCAATAAGGGTGGCATGTGAAAGACTCAAGTTTGTCCATCAGGTTTGAGGAAAGGTTCCATTCCTGGCCAACCTGTATAAAAAAAAAGTGTTCCTTATTTCCCTGTTACTTATTACACATTTTAGAGCACTTGTCTTCCCTCTACCTACAAAAGCACTGGTAGTCACATCCAGTGTACGCATGCATACCAAGAAGTGCTCTGCAGACATCAATGCCAACAATGGCAGCGACTTTCCTGATGTCAACTAATCTACTTCTGGTTCTAGTTCCACATTTATGGAATAACGGGGCTCCTATCTTGTCATGGAAAGCTAAGCACATGATAAATACATCGGTGTCCTCTGCACATATCACTACACTCTGGTAGCCTTCTCTAGCAGCATAGATTGCAAGCAAGAGTTAGGCACCCATCTGCTTCTTCCTCCTGACACTGGAGATATGGTACCTCTTCACTGCCCCGTGACGTGATTTTGTAGCATTTTCCATCTACAGTGGTATGCAAAACCTTCCCATTATGTTTCTCTCTGTATTCTGGCTTCTTCCATTCACTGACTATAAAGCTAATCAGACTGGTTTTGTTAGTAATTCCAGTCAGGAGGCTTCTCCATTGCCTCACAATCTATGCACTTGTGATACCCTGAAGTTGCTGTCTTGTATCTTCTCCTCATGACAATCTCTCACTGTTCTTGACAGAATTCTTTCGATAGTATCAAGCACATCGATTTGGGTATTTTTTTCTTCCTTCACACAATGCCGTAGCCAGTATTGTAGTGGCAGTGTCTCCAAACGTAACTTGATCTCTCTTCACTCTTTGAACTAAGTTCATACCATCGATCACGCAAGCTGGATTTGGTTGGAGATGGTCTGATACTGTCACAATCTTCTGTAAAGTTGTGGCTAAGGAAGCTTCTTTGTCTTCCTGAGTAATCCGTCTGGGGTAGGGAGAAGCCATAGTAGTGGTCCCAGGGGGTGAGAAAGAATGTCCTCCATCTTAAGATTGTGCCTTTGTGCCACCACTATGATGCGACCAAACAGAGAGCGGTTTTTCGAGATTATTATGTTCTTCCCATTTGTTTCAAACCCCATTTTTTTTTACACATTTGTGAATGTCTTCAGCTTGTTAGTTTTTAATGGATTGTGAAATGGTTTTGCAGGTGGGTCATTCCCTAGTCTTTCCATCTTGAAAGTTTCATCATTCTTCTCTCCGATGTCACATGCCTGGATGAGTTCAGAGACAATGTCTCTGGGTGCTAATGAAATAATGTGTGTGGAACACATTAAGAGACATAAAAAGTTGTAGGGACAAAAATAAACTAAAAACCAGCGAGGAAAAGCAAATTAGAGTATATTGGTATCTGTGAAAGTGGCTTTATAAAAATTTGTTAAATACAGATTGGTTAAATATGTTTATACATAGCGTTGTGAAGACAGACTAAAGTAACTCATCGTTGGGTCACACGCATCCTAACTCAACTTTGCGACTACCTATTATGTGGAACTATCTCTATATGAAGTGTATGCAATTTTAACTACATCTTAGGCTTTTTTCCTTTTTAGTCTCTTTGGAAGCTCATAGATGAGCGAGAAATGGAAAAGTGTATTGTGAGTTTCTCCTTTAGAGAATTAAAAGCAGTCGGTCTAGAAGATGAAATGAGGATATGGAACCTGACATTCCTTCATACCTGAAGTTCACCTTCAGTAAATATTCATGGTTGAACTGAAGAAGAGAATGGAAATTAGAATTCTATTAGGTGTAGCATGACAGATTTGTGGGACAAAGGCATGTAGCCAAGGGCAAGGACCTATGAGGTCATTCAGCGCTGAAAGAGAAATTGACAGTAAGAAAGTTTTGAAGGTGTAACAGGAGGAAAACCACATCGTTGCACCACAAAACAACCGTAAAGGTGCATTCACACGGTCGAACAACGTCCGACGGACAAACATTGTTACCAATTAACAATTGTCCGCCGGTCGTTGCCTTGTGAGCAGCGTAAAAGTAGAGGTATACAACTTCAACTGGTACCACAGTTTGTTGCCAGATCTACTTCCCTCGTTTCAACGCTTTTGACGTCATCCTGCTTCGCCTTTGATATGGCAACAATGTTTGTCCGTCGGGCATTGTTCGACCGTGTGAACGCACCTTTAGAGTGGGTGAAAAGCCAGATGGAAGAAAGAGAATTGGAATGGGGTTGAACTAAAGGAGGCATTGACTGTATACATAAATACGTATACAAGTTTCATCTGTTAATTTGCATTCTTCAAAAATCTGATGATTGCATAAACTGAAAATGAAGCTTCCCGTAAAATTCCTTCGTTGTCACCTAAACTTGAAATTTGCTATTGACTGAAGTTTGGACATTCACATAGATTTATGTATGTATAAATGTTAATGGTGACCTGCATTCCTTGCATACCGAGACTGAGACATGTTGGCTATTCATTAAGTATCCATACCAGCCTGAGGAGTGTCTACGTTTATAAAACTCAGAGGTCTAGAAAAACTAATTCTTCTTCTTTTACTTTTTATTATTATTAAGTATCCTTGGGTGAAGTGATTGTGCCACATTAAGAGAAGAGATAAAAGGACTTCTGTATAGCATCCTTTTTTGGTTCAAAGAATGCCATGATTCAACCAAGGGTATTGTCTGCTTCAATTTATTGTCATCAGGTTCATTATTCTATAAACTCTACTTAATAAACATGATGGGTTTTTGAGATGTTAAATAATTACTGACTGGTATGTAAAGCTGTTGCATTCACTCTACAGTTCAGGACCCAAAAGCAGTCATTCATGATTCCTTCTGTTAAGGAAGAGTAAAGATACAAGTCAAATTTCTTACTGTTCTAATTTCACTAAATGTTTGATTCAATGCCCCGCTGCCATCTCAGGGCTACATGCCTTTGTCCTGCAAATCTGTCATGCTACACCTAATAATCCTACATGATGCCTTCATCACACTGTGGAACCCATGGTGTGAGTGACTGTGTCCACACTCACTCCTGTCATTGCCTTTAAGTGTTTTTGTCTACAATTCGGCTGATATGGCTCCAAAGCACTAATGCTACAATAAGGAATTACTGAAATTCTGGATGTTTTCCTCAAAAACAAAAGAAAGTGTTTCTGAAGTGGCCAAAGGGTACAAGAATGAATCATTGATTAAAAAACGCTACATTTGTAGAGAGGATCAATGTTTAATAATGAGGAAAATTTTTTAAATTTGTTTAAGATACGAACGAAAAGCATGTTCTCACGGACAGCACTGTATTGCTTTAGGAAACAATGAACCTACACAAAGACTGGCTAAATCATCTATTGGCCAGAGAAACACCAGATCATTTACAGCAAAATACATTAAATGATGGATTTAAAAATCAACGTCTAGACAAAAACTTAAGATTAAACAATAAAAGAATCTGTCTTTCACAAAATCTTATCATTACCAGATTTCTGGCAGACGTTAATAAACCAGAAAAAAATTGGATGACTTCCAGGACAAGTTTTCAACCACCATGAACAGGATTGTTCTGGAAGATAGTGAAATGAACTATTCACAAAAATGAAGAACACGCAATGTGAACAAGACACATCTAACAATGTGTTTAAGATTGTACTTTGACAAAATTATGAAAAAAGGTCATTGGACATCCCCTAGCATAAAGGTCATAATACCAAAGGGTTGGAACTCTACAACAACATTTTGAAGAATTCAAGAGCAAAAATAAAGAAACAAGCTCCCACCATAAGGTTTCTCCAAAAAGTATCAACCAAAGAAACTGTCAACATCACCTGCTCCTGACATCCACATTCTACAGAGGAGGTCCTTCATAGCTGGGGGTTTCAGGCTCACCCAACGCAAATAACCTGATAATTTTTAGGAGATTAAAGACCCTAAAAAGCCCATTATCCTTGCTATTCCCCTATGAATTCATTCATGGTCATCCTACTCCTTCCTTCATGAAGACCAGTAAGTAGTTGAAACTTAGTTTCCTTATTGTGGTCATGAACAGGATGTCAGCTAGGGGGTAAGATGGGAAAGCTGAAAATAAGTGGAGATTTAAAGGAAGTCTAATCCTTTAAACTTGTGTCTCATTAACTTCAACCATGAAGACTGTTTGTAGCTAAATCTAGTTACACTACTAACAAGTAGAAATTACACAAACACATTATGACAGTTGATAAGATTTTTTCATGTACAAAGAGCAGTATTATTACCCTAGAAATGGAAGAAAACTAAGTCACTTAAGAAAAATTAATACATGTATACAATTAAACATGATGGAAATAATAAAACCAAAATTAGCTCCTGGAAGCACAGTTTATTCTTCTCTCAGAAATGTTGATTACAAACTATTATCCATATGGCCAACAGGACTTCCTACAATTCCATTTTCTTTCTATCTGCTTTACAAAAAACAACCAGGTCATTCTAAATCTGAAGGAACATTCTGATCTTAGTGTTAAAACAATATCAACAGAGGTATGAGAAAGAATCTTTCTGAATAAACAAAATAAACCATATATAAGTACTACCCTGTACAACAGAACTGAACAAATTTTCTTTGGTTGTTTGAAACTAGTTAAAAGCTGCCACATAAAGTTTAAGGCCTAAGCTTGAGTTGAAGTCAGATAAGAACCAATCACCTATCTGATTTTATGGATTAGGTATTATAAAATAGCTTGCCAGACCACTGAGTTAAATTCTCAACTTTACTTCATACTTATAAGAACTTATTAAGCCAGCTCTATGAGAACTGCAATTCTTTTACTATGAGGTGTTATTAAAATAAAATTATAATGCAAAATATGCTAAAATTTCTTATATGGTATTGTAATTAATATATATATCTATATCTATATATATATATATATATAAGATGATATATATATATATATATATATATATAGATATAATGCAAAATATGCTAAATTTCTTGATATGGTATTGTATAATTATTATCTATATAATATATATATATATATATATATATAATATATATATATATATATAATCTATATATATATATCATCTATATAATATTTATATATATATATATATAAATAATCTTTTTTCCATGCAATAATACCTCAATCTTAACTTGAATGGTTTGTCTACACCAATTTCATTACACATGAATGGTTTGTATTAAGAACATAAAAGCATAATTCTACCAAATGGAACAGATGTTGATGTACAGACTTTCTCCTCCAACAACATAATTTTAATAAATATATAATTTTAGTCTTTATACATGAGTGACAAGAGAAGATGGGAGAAATAAGAGCCCATCAAGAGATAAAATACATTTCCTTGAAACCTTATAAAAATAACACCATTACACAGACACAAAACAATAACTCAAAGTGTCTAAATTTTGAGGAAAAAAAAAGTGATCACTACCATTTATAAAAATGGTACAATTTTTAGTGATGCATTATTACCAAAAGTCTGAATAGCAAAAATTTCCTTATAAATTCATGAACATGACCTTTATAGCTAAGGCATAAAGTGCTGAATTACTATTTTGAATATAATGTACAATTTAGATTTGATTTATGACCAGAAATTTACATTTCTTTGACGGAAAAATTTCAAAAGTATTTGGCAACAATATGTATTTTATCATACCTGGGGCAAAAGTTCTATGGGTCTTGATGATTAAAATGCAATCTGAACTATATTTTGTCAAAGTGGTCTGCAGATTATACTAAAAAAAAAAATTAAGTCACTAACAAATTGGGCTGGGAATTACTGTAATCTATGAAAAAATATATTATGAGAGGTTAGGGGAAAATTAAAATAAAAAACTGTGGCAACATAATAACAGTTTTTACATGAAAGAGTCATCCAATTAACATTAAAAATGTTGTCAAAATGAGCTAAGCCATGAATAAAAATAATTTCATTTCCCATGAATGCAAAAGAACAAATTTGCCATAAATTTTTCAGATTTACAGAATACAAGCATGAGAAAATAAGAAAAAATGTAGTATCCAAATAAAACTGAAAAATATGTGAACTAAGATTTGCTTTTAAGCACATTTATAAACATACTGGTTCTATTAGATAATTCTGCAACTATGCTAGACTAAATTTAAAAAATGAAAGCTGTGTGAGAAAATACTGTAGTACAGTACTGTTGAGGCCATTGTCAGAATTTTGATCAACTCATCACATTTAATGGAAAAGGACAAATCAAGATTCCATATGTTTTGCAATTTCAGTATAAATAATATCAGCTAAATATTTCAGAATATTTAATAAAAACATATATACTTCTACTTCTCATTCAGTTCAACTGAGGCCTACTTATAATTCTTACGATTCTCATGATACTAGAAATGGAATCATATAGAAACAAAACAAGGAACACTAACATAAAATGTAAAATATCAAAATCATACATATTACCATCTTTTTTTAGTTACATTCAAGAAATTATAAACAACATTTCTTTCTTTACAAAATTTCTCTTTACAAAGAACTACTGATATACTTAATTATACTGTTAAACAGAAATAAAAAAATCCAATTCATGCTTAGATCAATAAACTGCACACCTTACACATGAACCACAAGCTACTTAACATGACAAAAACCAATATCTTGATTGTATTGGTCACTCAGAATAATTTCTGCTTTGAGATTCTTTTACTCCAGTATCAAAATAACTAACACCTTACAATTCCAGGCAACCTACATATATGTAATACAATTATAAAAAAAGGAAAACCACAATCTGGAGCAAACAGTTGCCTGCAGTAACCTGAGGCCATATGCCACTATTCTCCCTTGCAGTATGTCCAGCCCTCAGACGATGAAAAAATTAAATGAAAATAGAAAACAATCGTTTGTTGCTGATACCAGCCTTCTTAAGTACATTAGCCAAGGCCTAGTACATAGTACAAGAGAATAGTGGATTATTTGGGATTGTGTCACTACAATAGTTGAGCAGGACGTGTCTTGTGTGGATTTAATCACGTCTCTTACACTGGCTAAGTACACAAAATAGACTCTCAATCAAACATGCATTAGCAAATACAGCAGCCTCTACTTGTGGCAGCAATAGAACAGTATTTATCTTTACATGCATACAATGTTTTTAAGACTTTGCTCGCAAACTCAGTTTGTAGTTCCAAACATAGTGACCTAGGAGCATGACTGCACCAAGAAGCAAGATGCTTTTGTCCAGTACAAGTCACTTTCACTACTGCTGACATCTATTTCTTTACCTATTCAAATATCAGTCATTACACTTATGGTGAACTTATTACCTAAGGAACTTCTGTGACAACCAGTGTAAACTCGTATAAAGGTTGGTTAAATACCAAGGCAGCGTGAGTGTGTAGTAAATAGGCCGCAAGTTATCCAGCCTACATTTATAATCCTAGCCTCAGCTGGGCTCTCTTCATTAACCCCTCTTATTCATTTCACATTTTCACGAGACTAACATTGTAATTCCCAACCTATACCAAACATCATAAAGCAATGATGAAACGAAAATAAAGCTTTTCATAATAAATAAAACCCCAGGAAGATCCACAGCATCAGGCATAGGAGCAGAGTATTAGATTCTCTGTAAGCTAAATCCTCTGCCATATTCCAACTGAGCTGGACAAATATAAGCTACACAAACACAGAAACTGCCTTCACTCTCCCCTATGCTTGCCTGTATAACCCTCACTGACTGAAACTGAGATCGGTGACTTAGAAAGGGTGCAATTTGAAACTCTTAAATTAACAGGTGCAAACTGAGACTGGTGCGACTATACAAATGTTGCGAGGAGGACGAATTTACCTGTTACCTTTAACAGCAGCTGTCTTCTTCCCTGGTGGAGATCAGAATGCACCTACTATCATATAAACATTTTCTGCCTGCTTCAGGATGATGTTCAATCTTCACTTGTAAATAATTAAACTCAAGATTTTGCTTATGAATCCCACAATACAATTGCAGTTAAGGTACTGCATGCTAATGTACAACTAACTTACATCCATACAAAGCAAAATATCATGGCTTTTGGGGTACAGGAAAATTCGCACACCTTGTGCTTAAGGAGAACCTTTGGAGTAGCTTCCTCCAGTGAGGGAGATCAAACACTCCCTCTCTGCAAGACTCCTACTCCTTCATTATGATATTATCAATAGCTAAACCAAACTGCATAACAACTAAAGAAATGCTCCATTAAAACTAAAACAAATAACATATTATAACAACCTGACTCGACACAATCTAAATGCTTTGTTAACAAAAGCAACAAAATGCAATATAGTAATACTTCTTTGCCAGGTGTCTTGAGCCTGACAGTATACATAAACACATACTCACTGTCTGCGGTTCATTAAGGAACGTCAAAAGGATGTCTGAAGGATATTTCATGAAATCCAAACGAATATGATGCAAGCGACATATATAACTCACAAAAATCAAGGACAAAAAATAAAAATGAGGGAAATGAACCATGAAATAATGTAGTAAAAAATAAAGCTGGTGATGTGTTATGATGTGTCCAAGAAATTTGTCCGTAAGTCAAAACACAATTAAAAATAGATTGTATTCTGGGTGGTAAACCATGATCAAATGAAAGTTTCTCCATTTTGGAATGTAAGGAGTATGTACTTACTAAAATCCTGTTTTGATAGATTTTATTTACAGGATGAACTGTACAAGTAAAGCTTTACTTCCAATGAAAAGATTCACATACAGTAATTATGAATTGGTCATGGTCAGTAATGAGAGAAATGAATAGCTATGATAAACTACTTTGGGTACCTCAGCATGAATTAAACAAGGGTGTTTGTCAATGAATACTATTATTCATCCAAAAATAGTATGTGTAGCTGAAAATGATTACTTATGAGAATGTGTAACTTTCAACAAATAATTTCTATCATGTTTTGATGAAAGAAAATCAAGTAAAAGTGTGGTACTGTATCCTGAATAAAACTAAAACTATAAAAGATGTTCTTTGGTAATTTATTCAACATAAACTTTTTATGCACAAGTCAATGCGACATGCAACTAAAACACTCGACTTATCTGTGGCCTAATGAGGAAAGAAAATTAAGGTGGAAGGTGAAAGATTGGCATTGAACACAGTGTTGGAGTGATTACATTTGCAATGTATATGAGGGAAGATTATCAAATTTTTATGGAGGGTGTTAAACACAAATCCAAGTTTCACCAAAATGAAAGTATGTACTCACTTACAGTTTCTTATTGATTCATGAAATCTACTCTTACAAAAAGAAAATAATCTCCAAGATAACTTTTTTCTTCTTAAAGCAATGGTCATACAAAAGTTAAGTACAACAAAAGTTAAGTACAAATCTTATAATTTACTGTAATCTGATTAGGAACTTTAGATACAGTAAGCACACTACATTCTACACAGAAGCCTAAACGATGAATTTTGTGTCCAGAAGTAAAAGATATAAAATGAGTGATGATATGATGCAATGAATAAGAAGACATTTAAGGAAAAACTTACAATAACATGTTATTAACATTATGCTCTGTTATATCACATCATTTCGTTCACAATTTCTGACAGTTTGAAGAAAAGAAAAATACAGTTTTTAGTATTTTCAATAAGGCTACGAAGACCAATTGTACTAATAAATGCTTTTTGTACACATCATAAATCTACTTAAACTAAATTGCACAATAATCAATCGCTATTACACAAACTTCTAAAGCAACAATTTCCTGTCTTGAGATTGCTGGGAAAACAGGATATGAATGTGGTACACAGTATTGACTAGTGATGAATGTCCAATAAAGCTAGAGAAAATGATTATACTGTATACAGCCTGTTAGAAAACAATCTAACTGATAAGCAATACTGTAAAATCTATATATAATCTGATTCATGATATTTATTGTAAACAATTCGTTGTGAAAATCTGCTATGCAGTGCCATATCCCTACAACACTGGACGCATGTATTACTACATCATTTTATATAGTACAGAAGGCTACTTCATTTCTGGAAACACCGCAGACATGAGTTACGAGGTACTAAATATATTATATTTAAACAAAAAAATAATAAACTCCAGTAGATTTGGGCAATCTATGAAAGATACAAGTTTAAATCCAATATGCAAAGTAAAGTCAGTTTTGTAATTCTTGGATCCTAAATCTACTGTCATTATGGAATGAGCAATTCCATTTCCTTGTCATGGAAGAGCAAAATACAAAATAAATCTTTAACAACACAAAATAATGCAATAAAAAGGAGTGCGCCAGCTTACTGACTAATTAAAGATTCTCCTATCACAGTTTGTGTCATAGAAAAGGAGGTCAATAAATACGATAAACATATCATTACACAGTGAACAAGCCTTACCTAAGAAAACTAAGATAATTTAATAAAACATAATACAGTATCCTCATGGGACATATGTAATGCATTTCTTCCATAAGTACAAAAACTTTGGTTTATAAGTCTTTGGGGCCAGTGACCTGACTCAGATCTTTCATTACAACTTAAGTACATACTGCTGACTCAAACACTGAATAAGTTATCAATATATTCCTCATAACTGATAAATATACACAAAATATATCTATGACTTGTTTGAACTCAGGGGTTAGTATGGTTAATTACAAATGTTAGTAGTAATTATGGTTAGTTATAAAATCATTGGTACTAGCATTTAACCTGTACTGATTCTGGAATGATGACAAAATGCTGAGGAATGTAGCATGGAATGCAAAAAAATAACAGTAATAAAAATAATGATTATATTACTTTAATATAAACATGCCACAAAAATGACATTACAGCCTCAGGCAAATGAGTACTAAAACCCTGTGGCAAGGTTTTTCACGAAGGTAGAAACAGTAGGATAATTCCAAAATAATCTCTAGTCCCTTCTAATCTTCTTCCCACGTGGTCAAGCTACCTTCCCAATATTAACAGGAAGAAACGATCTCCTTCCACACCATTGACAACACCCATCCCTTCCACAGATCCAGCACCAGCATGATGCCCTCACGCCATAGTGGTGGCAGAACTGTTGATGATGAGTGAGAGATCACCCTCATCATTTTGCTGTGGGTGTGAGGCCAAGATGTGCTCCTTCAGGCGATATTTGCGGTTGAAACCCTTCTGACAAAATGGACACTTGAAACTGTTGGGAGCAGTATGGAGGCGCTCATGTCGACGGCAAGTACCCGTTTGTGTGAATCGCTTTCCACAGTAGCGACAGGGATATGTTAGCTTGTCCTTGGCCAGCCCTAGCAGGTCGTCCCCATAGCTCGTCGCCTGTAACCACTGCCAAAGTCACTACCCATATTTATGCCAAAACTAATTGTTCACTCTCTCCAAATGGTTTTTTATCTTTTAAGACTAATAAAATAGACATTTCTTAATAAGATATAACGTAAAGAGAGAGAGAGAGAGAGAGAGAGAGAGAGAAGAGACTTTTAATTCTCTTTACGTACCAGTAATTTTCTTAATTTCTTTTAAAACCAAAAGGAGAGAAAACAAACATGCATTCAACATTGTAATCCTGTAGTAGATATTAAATTTTTGCATATGAATGGATTGTTAGTTATTCTAAACTACTGTACATCTATGTGATTTAAATATTCATTACTGATCAAAAATTAATTTAATAGAAATATTAATTAGTTAGTCTAATTCTATCAAAGCAATTTACTGTATTTAATATTTTTGTCAAACTTCCATCAACAACATTCACTAGTACAATCATAATTAATGTAAAATTAAAAGGGTGACCAATGTCATGAAAGTCAATGTAATAAAATCACTTAAAACAACAAATGCAACACTACAAAGCACAAAGCATAAAAAGAAATGCACTCTTCAGCACACTTGCTCAAGCACAAAATGAACTTTTGCCCAAAAATTTCAAAAGCAACTTTTAGCTGCACATGCAATTTATCAATTTATATTTATACCAATAAGTCTGGTAATGTGCTTCATTATGCTGATACAGCATTGTAATAAAGAGGTGAATGACCAGTACGTATCTGCTATGTCACAAAATACTATACTTTTCTGAGAATGTTTTCTTGCTTTTTGATCAACGTTAAAAATACAACTTTCAAAATTTCCCAGTTTCCATAACTTTAATAACATGCTGAAACAAAATTCAACCATACCAACCTAACATTAAACCTATATATCAATTGGTTATTCAACTGATATTAAATCGCAAGATGGTATTCTAATTTTTAACAAACAAACCACCATCTTTCTTGATCAACCTTTCTACTCCAATTTAAAAGTTGAATCAGCCTCTGCAGGTGGGCATTAATTCATTATAATATTATGGGAAAATGATTTCTGATACAGCTACATCAGTTTGATATGAATCAAGAATATCAAATTAGCAATTCATAATTCTTATACTACCAATAAAAAACTTTAAATTCTAACTTTCTAATCTGTGACTTGGGGAGTTCAAATTTATATTTTCATGACTAACTCTCATTACTTCAAAAACTGATGACAAAGAAGATCTTATCATGCTAAATGTGATATTAAGATTGAA
The DNA here is from genome assembly GCF_015104395.2 of Macrobrachium nipponense. NCBI lineage: Eukaryota > Metazoa > Arthropoda > Malacostraca > Decapoda > Palaemonidae > Macrobrachium > Macrobrachium nipponense. Next base: position 38,021,187 of record NC_087210.1, on the reverse strand, counting down.
GAGCTGACTTTTCCTGGTAAATCATTCCAAATTTAGAAAATATGAAACAGTTGCAAGACAGCAATCAAGTTTAACCCTATTGCGTATTATTAATATTTCAGCAATTTCACTGTCTAAAATTTGACTCAGATATCAGTCTTTTCATTTTCTAAACTATCGATTCAAAATGTAAGTCTTTCAATATACATTCCTGACACAGCACAAGCACATAAAAAATATTTTGTGTGAAACTATGTAAGAAATACGCACAACAGAGGCTCACGGTTAAGTCAAAATAAACCTGAAATCATGCATGAAATAAAATATGCAGACATACCACATGCATAAGTAGCAACATGCATTCATGCAAGTTTCCCAACCTCCTGGTCAATCAAGACATAACCTGACATTAAGAACTAAGAATGGGACAGATTTACCCCCTATACATATAGCAGAGACAATATGTACAAGTGATATCACTGATCCTATTAGATCCTAATAGAATTTCTTCTATACTGTACACAGTAGTGTACTGTATATCAATGGCAAATATTGCATGTCTTAAGGACAAATGCTTTTCATAAATTCTGAATATTTCACATTTAATTTCCACCCCCACATGATCCTCTGTAATTTGATTTTCAGACTGAAGAAGAAACTTATAACTTTTCTTGTCTTTTTCTGATATTGAATAACAAAATCTTGGTAAAATACTTGGCCAAGAATCTCATACATCAATCAATGAATATGGCAAGTTTGATCAACTCAACATATTTCCATTAAAACATTTATGAAAAAATGCTTGCTTTTGCACCAATCGAATCAGAAATTAGATACTGTATTTTTTAAACAGATATTTTGGAGCAGTTTCTTCTTCTGAATTGTATGATATAATTTCATAGTCTGTGTAATAATTCTAAGAAATTCTGTGTAATAATTCTATGGTTTCTGGATACTCAGTAAAATATATAATGCTCATCCTCATCTCACTTTATGATGGCACAATGAAAACATTTTTATATCATAAATAAATAAATGCTCTTTTGGGAATGAGAAAAATAGCTGTTTTTTAACTTGGTCAAACTTTCAAGTATTTACTGTAATTTACAACCTATCTGAATGCCAAACTATTTGAAATCTTAAGATTTTGATCCATTATTCGTGAAGATATGTAAGTTTTCAGATTTAAGAAAATATCTAATGCCCTACCTTCAGCATTTAACAAGTCATAGATGAACTCTACGTATCATTCAAGTGAATCATGAGGTTCTTCAATATTTGTTAGATAACAACTAGAAAATTACATTTCAGCAAATGAAATCTGTAAACTCTACTTTCCTAAAACACTATAGACATAGTTCCCTATACATTGAGTATGTCAGTGGACAAAAAACATTTCAAGTACATTAATGTAGTATCACAAGAACAAAAAAAACATTTTCACTTAAATGCCAAATGTACTGAATATAAATAACAACAGATACTTATTACAATTTCACAAGGGAAGTTATACAATTATATGGTAGATGGTCTTTCCATTTTAATCCTAAAATGTTGTGGGGATCAACTCCTACAATGTTTCTGAAACATATTTATCAACTATGTATAGTATTACAAATAAGTACCAGTAACACTACTAATGATTAACTACCTAATGTTCTTGAATAAATTCCAATGTTAGATTAAAACTGGAAGTTGAAGCCTATAAAATATATCATGAATCAAAAACAAAATCCTTTCCTGCCTGGAAAAATGTCTGTCAGCTTCCTCTGGGGAAGTACAGTATCTAGATCTATTGTACTTATGCATTCTGCATCACAAATCAAGAACAGCAATAAAGCTGTTAGCATGTGAACCCCACTAAGGAACACACCAAAGTAACTTGCAGACGAACTGAATGCCACCTAATGGTTCCAGAAAACTTATGAACTAAAGACTTGATTATTAACTCAAGTCCTTTCTTTTGTAGTCACTGCTGGTTTTGAGTAAAAATCAACAGCTCCTTTTATTACTCTTACTGTGAACAAGCCCAGGGGCAAAAGATGTGCCTCTCCATTCCAAGGTAATAATGATCCGTCTATGGACCTTAATATGAAAAAGAAGTCCTTCTTACTGGTTGGAATTTCTGAAGTTCTGGGATAAATAAAATGGGAAGACTAAGATGATACATACTGTTATAAATGAACAGTCTAGTTTCTACTCCAGCATTCACCACTGTTGGAGACTTTCCCCTCTGGAGTTCTCAACGGCTTCAAATACTGATCTGCTCATGTAACAAAGGTGTCTACACTGGTCCACCACGTGCTCCCAATAGCAGGCAGTCACGTTACCAGGAGGAACTCTGGAGTTCCTTTACTCAGCTATTCAACTGTGACTATTCAATTTTTATCTAATGCACACATGAACATGGGAAGATACAGTGCAAGAGGAGTCTTCTGGATTCTTTACATGGCACCTTGCAAGTAAAATACAAGTATTTCAATAAGAGCAAACCAAGAATCAATCGTTTTCCTCAGCAAAAAATATTCTCTATTTTGTAATCAAAATGAGTGGTTTGATGACCTAAGTGAACGTTTAAACAATACCTAGGCTGAAAAGAACCAGTTCCAAAAATAGTTAAGCAGCTGGAGGCCAGCCTTCCAGCCAAGAGGGCACGGAAGTTCGTTGTTACATTCAAAGAAGCATAATGCTGCGTTAAAGCAAGAGATGCATAGATATTCACATGGAACTCTCAGCTGTGAAAAAAGATTTGACACCTAGACAGTGGACAATTATTATGCTGCTTTACAGTTTTCATTCCATGAAAGAAGAGCAGTTCATTACTGGTCATCCTGATAAAATAAAAGTTGGAGGGTCTTACGGCATTCTCTGAAAGGTCAAAGTATCCAGGGTGAAGCAAATTACTACACCACTTTCCTTTACTCCGTAAAACTTCCAAAACACTTATGAAACAAGATCATTAACAAAGTTGAGCCTTCTGGGTGCTCTCGTCTCTTTCTGGTCTTATTCATTTTCTGCTTCTTGTTTTCACACTGATCTGCTCCTGTTAGACATTTGGTGCACTACCTCCAAACCATCAAATCCCATTATGTGAAAGTGAACTATTATCTGGGGATAAGTCTTGAATTATCATTTTGTTGCTGATTAAGATTGCCACCTGGTCTTCATATATGTCAATATAAAAACCTGTATCAGTGTTAGATGATGTTATCCTACTGAAATCAGTGTTTAGAACAATATAAAAAATGAGGGAGGTGAGAGAGTAGAAGAGTAAGCATGGATAAACCACAGCTGGAAATATTAGTGATTTGAGTATTACACAACTTGGCCTCTTTGGAAATGTCTTTAAGCATACGTCCTGTCACGTATAGTTCTGACAATTCTTATGAAACCATTCCTTACAAATTTGTGACTACATAGCCAACAGCTACCAGGAAAAATAAGGTCCATCAACTTCTCATTTCTTTCCTTACTGATCAAAACATACAAGATTGCAATCTTCAAAAATAATAATAAGATGCAGGCCAAATATAAAATCCTTGTAGAGTCAGAGCAACATTTATATTTCTATATTCAAGTTTCAAGCATCATATCATTCAATCCACATGAGTTGCAAAGTCAACCTTATAGTATCACACCAAGAAGTAATTCTCATAAGTGATGTTACTAGTACAAAGGTGGCATTTCGAAGAAAGTTCTGAAAGGTCTGTGTTTCCTTGGAGGAAAGATTCAGTTAAACCAGGTAATAACCTTTTCTTAAACATGATCTGAATTTCAATAGGCACTGGCCTCCTTCAACAACAGTTGGCTTTAGTGAAAAGGAACAAAAGCTTAATAAAATTCTAAATACGGAGAAAAATGTCCGCGTTCTATCCTAAATTTGTAAATCTATCAGATGTTCCCACTGGACTTCAATGGACTATAAAATGTGGCAATTACTGCAAAAAAGAAAAAAAAAAGAAAAAAGCATGCAAATATCTCGGTGCAGAAAGCAAGTCATTGTGCATAAAATATATATTCTTTTGTGCAATCTAACATTACTTGTTCATTTGTGAAGCAATAATGCTTGTTGGCAACACCTGGTGCTCAGGCAACATTGGCAGAGAGGTACAAAAAATATAAATAAATTTGTTTACTAATTATCTACATAAACTTGAAATAAAACAGACAAATGTTACACGTAAAAATGAACCATCCACTCAACCATGCTAACAAGAGACTCAGATTTTAAGTACAACACAAATGCCATGGACAAAAAGAGGGTCTTTTATATAATTTTTCCATCATAGCTATGGTAGGTGGGAGAATAAATATCTTACCCAAATATATCTAATAATGATGAACTCGGCTGAACAAAATAATGCCAAAGGTTTAAACATGTTTACTAGGAGCTTCGAAGCAACTGTGCCGAAACAATCTAGTGCTATTATCAATATAGACAATGCAGCTGGAGATAATGTTCACTTGGGTCTTACGACTAAGTAATTCTATAAAGCGCACAATAAACGTTTAACTCAAACTTATGATGGAAGAATCTCTCAGCAAATGAAGAAAACAGGATAGTACATCACTTAACACCTGCCAAACCTTCAAAAGAGTACCTCTAGCCACAAACCAACAGCAACAAAGAGAGACGATACTGAACTGAAGAGAACCTCTCGTTCGGGTGCTGAACACGCGACAGAGGAACTCACCAAATTCTCCTCGTCATTTTTAGTGGACGAGAAGGCAGGGTCATCGCTGAAGGAGCTTTCGTCCAAGGGGTCTTCTTCTTCGATTTTGACATCGTGTGACGGCGTGGAATTCCCAGAGGTGACTGTGCCGGCACTTCCAATACCACCCACGCTCGAGACAAGATAGACTGGATGCGGAGAATCCCCACTGATGTATCCCTCCTGTGGAACAAAAGAGGATGTTACATCGGCACTCACACTCGACAAATTTATTACAAGTTCGAGAGCGACCAAGGTTTAACACTTTCAGTACCTGAGCACGCAAAGGAAGTCAAAATAAACAATATAATTACCATGTATCCGAGTGATATATTTCATATAAATAAAAACAAACTGACTTGACATTCCTACAGTAATATGAAAATACCAAAGACTGACCATCAACTTTCAAATAAGTAACTTTGGATACGACATTTATAATGATCATATATATAAAAAGTTAATGGCTTTAAATTGCTGTTTTCAAATATAACAAACAGCCATTTCACAAAACCTTGGCCATCGTAAAAGTCTCGTTTGATGTTCATAGGTATGGTAAACGGAACGAATACTAATCCTATAACTACAATACAAAAGTCCCACTGGAACAGATGAGATGTCATGCATCTTGTAGACTAATTACAAATCAGGAGAGCTCTCAAATAAGTTCCAGTAACTGAATACAATCACCTTACGACACTGTATTATGGGCAGGCTGAAAACCGTGGTAACTAAGCAAAAGTCTAGATAAGTGAGAAAAGTAAATTTATACATAAAAAAAGCATTTAACCAATCAAAACAAACCAGGCGACCTAATGACATCTGAAATCAAGAAAAAGGCAAATTAAATGACGTATTATTTTTTCACGAAACAGCACATGCACGGAATTTGCTATAATATCTAACAATGAAAAAAGTAGTATTGAATAAACAAACGAAACAAATATATGAAAAATACTACATAAAGAACATAAAATTAGGGGTTTAAGATGGGCGGGTCTCCTCACTTCTTAAGAATAATAGGTACTCAAACATCCACGTTAACGTTAAACCGAATGCTACTGAAACTGTCATGCTGATGGGATTCTAACAATGAAAATAATGATGAAATAAATATGGCATAAAAAGTTCAAATTCTGCAAAAAACTTATATGAAAGTAATAATAATAATAATAATAATAATAATAATAATAATAATAATAATAGTTACGCAAATAATCTAGACCAAAATAAAAAAAACCTAATACTATATAGAAAATAGTATACACGATTCGATCCTTAAAACACTGCATATCGTAGGATTCTGTATGAACGGTACTTGTGCATGCACATTTCCATACATATGGGAACCGCTAAAACAGAGAGAGAGAGAGAGAGAGAGAGAGAGAGAGAGAGAGAGAGAGAGAGAGAGAGAGAGTACAATAAAGAACGAATACATTACTCACTAAGCTTTTTCAAATAAGACAAAACTCCACACACACACACACACACATACACACGAGACACGGAACAAATTGTTCCAACAACTTTCCTAACATTTCACTACAAGGAATCAAGGAACACAAATATAATCTAATTAAACAGCTAAGCCAGACAATAAAAAAAAAAAAAAAAAAAAAAAGGACTAACGGCAACTGAATAGCCAACGGATCAGACTGTTCAAATTTGATAGAAAACTTCTCAATCTTTTATGAATCAATTATCCACTCTATCACTTGCAATTTCCGGCCTTATTCAAGAGCAGCGTGATGTGAATGAATTAAGAGTTGTGATACTATGAATTGAATAGTACTCTAGAAAACAAGTGAGAGCACTGGAAGATCTATCGCTTTTATAAACTCAATTAAACAAACTACTTTCGCCATTTGTTTCCAGCAACACTCCTTTGCACTTGAAAACAAAAACAAAACAAAAACACGGCCACCATCACAACATTTCATCATAACCTATCTCTGCTAAAATAACGAAATGAAAAAAAACTAAGTATATATATATATATATATATATATATATATATATAATATATATATATATATATATATATATATATATAATACACAAATGACAAAGTAAAATTGTAAAAATTTCAAATGCTCTTGATCAGTCAAAATAAACAAACGAAGGACAGGGTCACTGCGCATTGACAGATACTACAAAACTCGAATGCGAGTAAAGAAAGACACGCTACGCATCGCCATTTAAATGGATGATTTCTTAACAACTGGGAAGACGAGATTCAAAGCTAAGTTTCCCCAATAAGTCCTTTTTCCCGCCACTGAATGTTTCCATTTAAATCGGCAGAACAATGACAACTAAGTTAAAAAATAAATGCATGCACGAAATGCTGGAGAGGAAAAAAAAAAAAATGAGAAGAAGAGGCAGTTTCGGGACTACAATGCGCCACTAAAACAGACTTACAATGAAATTGGCCTTGGAGTCCTCTTGACTAGCATCCACTTCAATCATTGTTTGGGATACCTATAGGAGAGGTCCCTAGCATCAGTTAACAGATAATAATGTCTGGTTACTTCTTTTCATTAGAAAGAAAAACACACTACTCTCCATTTAATAATTAACTAGTTAATATCACTGTATTTCTCGATGAAGGTACAGGAAGCGAGACTTTGGTCATTCTCGTCTCTTTTTTGCTTGGGAAACTGGACTATTCACATCTACAGATATCTTAATTTAATTGAACTTTTATAGGTGTTTATCCTCTGTCTCTATCACACATCCACACGCATATATATACATACAAATCTCTCTCTCTCTCTCTCTCTCTCTCTCTCTCTCTCTCTCACTCTCTCTCTCTCTCTCTCTCTCTCTCTATATATTATATATATATATATATATATATATATATATATATATATATATATATATATTCGACAGAATGATCATGATGAATTAATTATATAAAACTTAGAAAAAATAAATATCGTAATAGTACATCTGCTTACTCAAGTACGTATAGCTAAAAGCACATAGCAATGAAAGGAAGAACATCAGCCCTTTCATTTTATAGTCATTAAATAATGTTGGACGATTAGACGCCTTAAATATACACGGACTCTACAGACAATCATTAGGAAATTAGAAAAAAAACAATGAAACGAGACGCTTGTATTCCGTAGAATTTATATCAAGGTTGCCATTAGTACACATGCTACGGGTGTTGTCGACAAGTGCATACTTTATCAGAACTGCAGCATCTGCTGGAGGGCCTCTGCTCGTAGTGAATCAGGTGAGTTCGGAGTGGGAAAAGAATATCGCCAAGGATAAAAGATCGGGCGTGACAGACAAACATTTCTGCCAAAGGAAAACGTTTCGATGTCGAAAACAAGGCAATTCGACACTTGAGAATTTACGGTCCCCGTTCCTTTTCGGACTTAAGTTATGGGACGAGATACCTTAACGAATCGTTCCGTACTTTTAAACTAATCTCCACAGTTAACAGATCTGCAAGAAATCTTCCAGGTTGAGAGAAGATATAAATTCAGCCAGACTATGCTGGTGGGGAAATGACTAATCTATTTTTAATATTATTACATCTACTGCCCAGGCCATGTTTTAACTTCAGCCTATTTCCTTGGCTCCTGGTCCATCTATCCAACAATTCACTGGAATATCCCCATCAATTATTCTTTATTTCTTGCAGAAAAGCAGGCACGGAAGGCTACTTACTAGCCTCCTTCCAACTTCGTTGACGAGGTCATAACTTGAGGTCGAGAAAAACAGAGAATGAAAATCAAAATGTAGACAAGAACCAAATATATAATCTTTGCGTTCTTATAAAAAGGTCAGTCATCTCCCGCTGGTTTCCTCTCTCCTTTGACGTAAAGATCAATTTAATATAAAGTTCGTCTGTAACTCCAACCTTACTAGATTACCATGATAACTAAAGAAATGGATATAAGATATTGAAAAAGCGGCGTTTCTGTACATTAGGAACTTGTGATTTGTGTTCCTCTAATTACCAGAACGTCCAGGGAGGGGATTCTGCTACCCTCTCCCAATTCTACTTCAATTTGATGGACAAAGTTATTTAGTTCGTTTAATATCGTGCTGACATCTATTCTGATCGGATTCCTCAGTCACTATGTAGTCCACACCACATTTTATGATTAAAAGAAGGCTGGCCCATGCTGTACATTTAAAAAAAATAATAATAAAATTTAAAGACATTGACGATGTATACTTCCACTAGCTTTAAGTCTTCCCTTGACTGAGCGGGAAATGGTCAGCGTATAGTGCCAATTTGTTTAAGCAAAAATGTTAACATGAACGTCTTTTCAAAGTGTTTCGGTAACCCACTCATCCACATCTATACTCTGTTTTTTTCCATCTGTCCATCCGCCTGTGGTGTTTGCGTATGGTAACACTGCGTCCCGGGCTTTAGATAGTTACATTCAGCTTACATTCAACAACAATAATAATATCCTATTTCGAATATTAACGGTGTAATTCACATACAGGAAATTATTAAAACACTTTTCAGTTGCAAATGTACACCCAGATATCCTTTTATTTACTTACACATAACGTAACTATCTAAAGCCCGGGACGCAGTGTTACCATACGCAAACACCACAGGCGGGTGGACAGATGGAAAAAAAACAGAGTATAGGTATAAATATCGTCTGTTAGAGAGAGCTGAACTGAAAACCGTTTGCACAGTAAGAAACCACTTCCAGATGACCTATGGCTGCCCTAATTCTCAGACTCAGGGAGAAAAACGTGAACACAACCTATTAATCTAGATCGGCTAAAAATCAGAAGCTACCGAAGTGTCCTGAACGAACGAGCGATGGGAAAGAAAGGCATTCTTCCGTCTTTATATATGATCCATGTCGTCAGCATTGGCTCTGAAAGGCAGGATGGGACTATGCCTCATTTCAATTGCTCTCTATATTCTCCATCATCTTTTCTCCAACAGTTCTGCAGACCTAAATTATGATGCTTCATTTTCTACCCGTTAACCAAAAGATGGAGGCGAAATTCAAAATAATCTGTGATGTCAAAATTGGTTTTAACTTGAATATTTCTTTTTTTTTTTGCATCCAGCGAGTCAGTTAACTCTGGTAACCACAGAAGTGCACTCGGAATAACGACTGCGATGACTTGGAGAGATGTTAAGGATTCCATTAATATCATAAGAGTGATAGAAGCTCCACCCCGGTAGTATCATGTGTATTCCCCTCGTTTTTTATTCCTCTCATTTTTTCCACCTCATTTTGCTCGTGCTCACTGAGGTTATTATAATGACTGTCAATACCAACAAAATAATAATAAAGATATGACGACCACAAGTTTAAAATAGACAGGGTGAAATGATTCTTAAAAAGTAGAGATCTTACGATATTATAGCAAAATTAACAATAAACTTTCGAGCTTTTAGGAAAATTCTCTTCCTCTTTTGACAGAAGTGAAATATATGCAAAGTTATGTGTACGTCGGGCAGACCGTCTCACGGCGAGTGCGCTCTCCTCTGATGAAAAGGCTTCCTACTGAAAAACTATCTACGTCTGAGGGGGAGGGGGGGGGGGTCACCCATCCCCCGGGGCTTAGGGAGGAGGCGTGGCAGGAAGGGTCATTTCTGCTTTCGCAGCAAACCCGTGTGATTACTTTTCTCTGATGGCATGTCAATTGTCATCTTTCCACTGACCGCACGTATGGAATGATCCATAAGCGTTTCCGACTAACCTATGACTTCATACTGTAGTTTTTTTTTAATTTTTTTAATGAAACTACTGATTTGGAAGTCCATGCCATAGTTATGCCAATATTTTATTGAAATGACAATGTTTATGCCATGACACTGACCGCTTTACTGTTTTCAGGGTTAAGCTTTTTTTTTTTTCTGACGACTTTCTTCCTCGTGGGACAAGTTGCAATTCTGACCATTTACTAAATAAATACCAATGTTCGATCCATCACTAGATTACAAAACTTGCTTTAATATGTGCAATCAGATGAGTATCCTTTCATTCCCATCTATATATATATACACACACACACACACACACACATATATATATATATATATATATATATATATATATATATATATATATATATATATATAAAAGTATATGTTTTATCTGGGAGAACTGAATATACATAATTTTTTTAAAAAAAGTAACGCTGATGAAACACTATTTACATTGTAATTTGAATAAAACATGATATATATATATATATATATATATATATATATATATATATATATATATATATATATATATATATATATATATATATAAAATATATAATTTATATTGCGTCTTCGTCCAATTGCTTTTAAGCCTCACATAGTCTATGCGAGCTTAATAATAAAGGAATAAATGTAAGAATAAGTATGTGTTGATAATCTGTGTACTTTAATCTCAAAACCTACAACAACATCAACTGGCGTGACACACAAAAGGGGGAGACACTGGGTTTATTTTGCGAAATGAATGGAAGTAGAGTCACCGACTCTAAGAACTCTTCTAACCTGAATGTGGACGGATCGGCTGACATCTTCGCCCGGGATCAATTTTATGCCTTTGCATCAATTTGGGGAAAGTGACAATGCGACAAATCCCATAATCAGATTCACTGCTATAGAGGAAAGAATCTAGTCCACACCTCCAGCCAAAGTTTACTTATACTGTATAGCCTAAGGAACTGGATCACAAGCCGTTACGACTAGGATGAGGACACGCAGAATTTGCTCTTCTTCGTGAGTTATTACGTCAAACGAAACCTCATCAGAGACAGAGTCTACGCTGAGTATAAATTTTCTTTCTCACCGTTATACCTGGATTAAGGGGTCGGTTGCCTATTGCACCTTCTCCTCTGCCTGCTATTACAGGCATCATCCCCACCAACATCGCATGATTTAATGTTTGGCAAGGGGATTTTTACGACCGCATACCCTTGCTGTCATCAACCACAGTTATTGGCGGTGGGCCTCGCCTTTGAGTAAAAAGTTCCACCTGCAAGGCAGCAGTTTCCACAGTTAATGGCGGTGGGCCTCGCCTTTGAGTAAAAAGTTCCACCTGCAAGGCAGCAGTTTCCACAGTTATTGACGGTGGGCCTCGCCTTTGAGTAAAAAGTTCCACCTGCAAGGTAGCAGTTTCCACAGTTATTGACGGTGGGCCTCGCCTTTGAGTAAAAAGTTCCACCTGCAAGGCAGCAGTTTCCACAGTTATTGACGGTGGCCCTATAGCCTTTTACTCAAAAGTAAGACTGCAAGATAGCAGCTTTTCCTTTTAGTCGCCTTTTACGACACGCAGAACCTAAGATGGTAGTGTTCTTATACACCCCTGCCACATGGTCCTCTAAGCTGAATATAAATAGTTACTGATATATAACTTTGCATCTATTTCGTTTGATCCAACGGTGCAAGAAGCAGCTTACGATTAGCTTGAGGGGATCTTTCCTATACTCGTTTTTTTTCTTCCATCTGTCCACCCGCCTGTGGTGTTTGCGTATGGTAACACTGCTTCCCGGGCTTTAGTTACATTCAGCTTACATTCAACAATAATAATATCCTATTTCGAATATTAACGGTGTAATTCGCATACTGTAAATTATTAAAACACTTTTCAGTTGCAAATGTACACCCAGATATCCTTTTATTTACTTAAACTTACACATAGCATAACTATCGAAAGCCCGGGACGCAGTGTTACCATACGCAAACACCACTGGCGGGTGGACAGATGGAAAAAAACAGAGTATAGATAGTGACCCCCCTAAGGTTTTTAACCCGGTATGTATCCACCTCTGCGGCGTGTTTAGTACAAGCCCCTTGATGATGACCGTCACAACATAGCAAAAGACTGTAAATATCTTAACGAGAATGACCTCCAAGTAACGCAAGGCCTAAATAACGATCCCGGAAAACCTTCACAGTATAGGAAAGGTCCGCTCGAGAGTTTGCTGTACTTGAATACCTGTTCAACACTTCGACTTCTTAATGGCGTCTTTATCCTAAAGATTTTACAGCGTCGTTTTTGTGAATACAGTATTACTACTAATGTAGCTTACTTAATTAAGAACTTTCATTATATCAAAACAGTAATTATCTATAGTATTTGCAATTGTATTAAATATTTGCTATCAGCACACAAAGAATTACGCACAAGCAGACACACACACACACACACACACACACACACACACACACACACACACACACATATATATATATATATATATATATATATATATATATATATATATATATATTTATTATATATATATAATATAAGTATTATAATATTATATATATATATATATATTATATATGCACGCACGCCTATACGAATGTCATCATGCATAAAAATCAGAAAGCAGAGCAAATTAAGAAGAAGATCAGAGTATGAATAACACTGGGCACAATATAGCTGAGAAAAAACCCCACGACCCCACACTTGAACGGCAATTGCACAGGATCCTGAGCCTTTATAAGGACTCTAACTCCTGTGCGCTAAGAACCCACTACGGCTCTTGCTGGAGAGCGTGATTGAACATCAATCAACAGAATCCGTCGTACATAATAGAATAACTAAATAAATGCTGAACAAAATGGATACAGCTGGAGTGATCGCACCTCATTGAAATGCAATCCTCTGAAACAATGTATTTTACGAGAGAGAGAGGAGAGAGAGAGAGGGGGAGAAGAGGGAGGAAGGGAGGGGAAGGAGAGAGATTTTGGTTGAAGGCACAAATCCAACAACCTGTCCCCTCCACCCATTCTTTTCCTTCGGGTGATAGAGGAGGAGGAGGAGGAGGAGGAGGAGGAGGAGGAGGAGGGTGGGGGTAAGATTGAAAGAGGGGGTTGGGGGGGGGGGAGAAAGCCACTTTGCAGAAGGGAGGAAAGCAGGGAGAGAGAGACGACGTTGAAAGGAGGGTAAGGGAGAGGGAATGTGAAATATGGGGGAGGAAAAGGCAACGAGGGGCAGAAAGATGGGCTACAGGGTGGGGCAGAGAGAGAGAGAGAGAGAGAGAGAGAGGTGGGGGGGGGGGGGGGCATGAAGCCAGACAATACACAGAAGGCCACCTCATATTAACACTAAACATAAGGGAGGACGTTTTGTTGTAGTATTGTGTGTGCGTGTGTGTGTGTGTGAGAGAGAGAGAGAGAGAGATTATTATAGCATGAACGAATTAATGCCTGATTATGACTTAAGGCTTAGTCAAAGCGGGAAAAGTCCGAAGTATGCTGCGGCAGAAGTCGAAATGAAGAGCCGAGATGGATCCCTGACCGATGAGAACTGCAAAATTTGCCAAACTGAGGAATAGTCCAAATGTATTCATGATACAAATCACAAAACGGACTAATATTATGAACTCTTAATTTTTGTTTTATAAGTGATGTCTATTTCGACAAAGCTGAACCCTTTACTTTCTTCTCTCTTCTTCAAGAGAGAGAGAGAGAGAGAGAGAGAGAGAGAGAGAGAGAGAGTTCAAGGGGGCAGCGAAGCAGGTGTCATGTTAGCAGGGGGGTGGGGCGGGGTGGCAACATGAGGTAGTGATGAAGCAGGTGTGTCTGTGTGTATTGTACACTGTGCGTGTTTGAGAGAGAGAGAGAGGAGAGAGAGAGGAGAGAGAGAGAGACGGCGAGGGAAAGACGGGGGCTGGAAGGGTGAGAGGGGCAACGTGAAAGGCCGGACTGGTGATAAGAGGGTTGGGTAGGTTTGCCCGGGGAATGGGGAACGGGGGAGTGAACGGGGGGGAGGAAGCACCCACACTTGGCACGCTGTCGTCAGCAGCAGCCCTGGGGGCTCCTCCTCCTCCCCACATCCTACCCCCCCCCCCCCACCCACTCTGATCCAAACCAAGAAGGGCCAACCTCTTTCCCTTTCCCTCACCAGGCACCGACCCTAACAAACTGCCCCGTCGTCCAAGTTCCACCCTCTTCTTCTTCCTCCACCTTCCCCTCCCCTTTTAGCCCATTCTCCCCCCTTTTCACCCTCCACCCTGGCCCATGGATCAATACGATGACCCAAGGGGCGCTGTGCTCTCTCCCTCAAGGCATTATATACCTTATGGGCACCGCCGCGGCCCATCGCTAGACCCCCATTCCTGTGGGCCTCCTCACCCTCTCCTACAACTGCCTCCTCCACCTCCTCGCTCTTTCACATCCGCATCTCTCCCTACAGCATCCAACAACAAACCCCCTCCCCCTCCCCCATCCCTGAACTCGTGTATCAATGAACAACGAGGCACCTTGCGTTTTGAAACGATTTTCAAAGTCAACCCCTGCAAACGAATCCGCTATAAAAGTTAGGCAAAAAGTTGACCACGCTTCCTTTGAACAAAAGGCAGCAGGGAGCACTGGCAGACATTCTAGTCTGACACTTTTTGTTATGTACTGCTGGTGTAGATCATTGTTCATAAGTACTCAGTAGTTTACAAATCCAGCGTCCAGTTCAAGCAAAACCGCTTCGGAATACGTCAATATATAAATAATGCAGGGACAGAACTCTTGCAACAAACAGAAAAATGCCGAGACAACTCGACATTTTACATAAGAGATATTCTTCAATATTTGTGCAGTGTTACTGTAAACAAATTCAAAATCAACTTTGAATCACCGCAAACTATCATGGATCCTGTACAGCAACATAAGATCTGACGATCCTCACATAACTGGAGGAAACTATCCTTCATGCGTACTACACTACAGCAGACCTTGAAGTCTGCATAGCCACACTGCAATCATCTTGAAATTTCCACACAGCTTCTCTTAATCTGGCAATTCAAATTGAAGTCTGCGAAGCACTGCAGTAGATTACCTCAGTATCTAAGTGTCATTACAGAAAACCTAAAATACAGAGTTTAGGCCCAGTACTGGGACCTATGAAGACATTCAGCGCTGAAATGGAAATGGACAGTAAAAGGTTTGAGAGGGTAACAGGAAGAAAATCTCGCAGTTTCACTATAGATCAATTGTTTGGAGAGGATGGAAAGTAAGATGGAAGAAAGAGAAGATGAAAGAGGGTACAGTAAAAAGGAACGAAAGGGGTTGTAGCTGGGGGCCGAAAGCACGCTGCAAAGAACCTAAAGTAATGCCCATAGTTTTGTTTGTATGGTGTTTTGACGTTGCATGGAACCAGTAAGGTTATTCAGCAACGGGAGTAAGAGTAATGCCAGCAATGACGGCACTACCGCCCTTGCGGGGAATAACACTGAAAAAGACCATTATTATCTTAGCAGCACTGTAAAAGATCGTTTAAAATCTCATAAAAATAATTAATAATATATGCAACACTACAGCAGACTATAAATATGACTATTACTGCAGGTTGGCCTTTCAAAAATTTATGCAATAGTACATGAAAGTTGTCTGGAGTATTATGGAAGTGGAGTATGATGCTGAACATGAGTGAAAGGGAAAAAGTGGAAGCTGTAGAGATGAATTGCTTACGTAGTAAGCAACGGGAAATAGTTAAAGACATATTGAGAAGGGATTGCCGAATGCCGTATAAGCTGGATGTGTAACTGAATTCCATAAAGAACGGAATGAAAAGGCTAACACACGGCACAACGAGGTTCTTAAATAATAACTAATTTACTAAGAATACAAGCCACATGAAAGACTAGGCTGGCGAGAGGTCAGTATCGTCCTGGTGTATCTCTCAGGTGCTATGTGATCCAAGCGATAAACAAAGTTTTTATTACATGTAATTACGTTCGTGGGCATCTTTCAGATGCCAAAGAAGCTATGCATTTGGGCAGGACTTAACTGGAATTTCACTTATTAAAGACTAGTAAAAGCACGTGTGATCAATCACTACACTTAGCATACTGAATTGGTCTTATCATAACCTCCGCACCAAGACCTTTCCAGTCCTTGGTTTGCCTTCTTTGGCCAACTTGGCTGACACTGGGGCAGAATTTCCGTTCTTGAGACTTTTTGCCTTCGCTCGCACGTATTTGGAAGGTATTTTATTCGTCTACCAATTTTATCCCTCTATCACCTACTCAACTGTTATTCTGTTCAGTAGGAAAAAGTCAGGTTGGTGGTCTTCCACCTGCTTCACTCACACGAGAACCAATGCGAATGCCATTGTTGTGACTACATCATTAGTCCACTGGATTTGCTCGGAATTTATAATTGTGGTTCTCTTCTACCTAATTCTACGCATGGTTGTTCGGACTCCACTAGGATTTACTTCGAGGCGAAATTGAAGCTTGTCAAGAGTGTTATCAGTTTTCCTGTAAAACGCCAAATCAAACCTATGCGGTCCATCCGCCGAAAGTCGTCAAGTCAACACAAATATAAGGCCATTAAAAAAAAGGAAATAAAAAGAGATTCCAATTCAGCGGGCAAAATAGGGATTTATGCGATGAATCACAATACTCCTTCTTACAAAGTCAATCATTATCTTAGATGTACATATCATTACGGCAGCTTCACAGATTTCCATTATGGTGATGCAAAGTTACAATTACACC
The DNA here is from genome assembly GCF_015104395.2 of Macrobrachium nipponense. Lineage (NCBI taxonomy): Eukaryota > Metazoa > Arthropoda > Malacostraca > Decapoda > Palaemonidae > Macrobrachium > Macrobrachium nipponense. The sequence continues at coordinate 38,004,043 of NC_087210.1, read as the reverse complement.
AAACAACAACTTGCATTTGTGTTCATAAGCAAGCTACTTCGCTGGGGTTAGCTCACCTTCATTTTCGAAAATGAAAATCTCCAAAATTTAGATTTCTTCATTTTTTCCGAAGTGATGGTTACTACTCAACTCATACTATACGCACTATTCAAACCCTTCTTATCACATTGCTCTCGAAGCCATTATTTTTTCAGGGCTGCACGATTCCAGGTAAGGACGATATTAAATGTTCTCATTTGAGAAGGACACGCTGTGCACAAGTATATGATTACGGTACGTCAGCAGCAAAATGTTCAGCCTTGCTTTGTTCGTATCAGGTCCAAATGGCTCTGCATTTTGCTTACCCGTTTCAAATTATTGCCCGGAATGCAAAGCGTGCAGAGAGAAACTTGTCGGAAATAATAATAAAATGCTTACTAGTCCTCCTTTGAATGAGTCTGTTAGTAGTTTTACATGACACAAGGTCGAACGGTGCTGAATGGAGCATGCAGAGCAGTCCTCTGTCACAACGAATTCTAAGAATATTTAAGATTCATTAAACTTCAACTGAGTTTTGAAAAGTTTGCCAAACATTCCTTACGGGACCCTCTGGAATATGGCATATAAAAAAAATAGTCGAAATTAATGCAAAAATACTTCTTTCAGAGGTTCTTTTATTCAAAGCTCAAAGCACTCTTGAAAAGACATATAGGAAATTGGGCCTCCTAAATGACCTTACAATTGTAAAATAGAAACAACCAATAACTGACATTTCGACTTCGCTCACATCAGGTATCGCCTTCATTTCTCACTGTAAACAAGGATCTCCCGACTCTTGCAAATCACCACGAAGCCCGTCCACGAAGAGCCTTTTACACTAAGACCATTTGGCGCAACGATGCTTTGTCAGGTAGGCAGGTCCCTGCTCTCATGATTGCGGTATCAATCCCGCAGCCTCAACATGCACGCTTTGGCCTTATTACAAATTTAACAGAGGAAATACACGCACCAACCAATTGCAAGTAGGAAGCGGAGAGTTTGTCTTCGGTGATATTCACCCCAGTAACACTGTACGGTTCTCTCTCTCTCTCTCTCTCTTTCATTCCCTTGATTGTTCGAGGACCTCTTGGTGGGCAGATGGGGATATGTAGGACATCAATATAGTAATAAATTATTAAGCAAACAATATGAGGCATTAACATAAATTACCTTACAGAAAGAGAGAGAGAGAGAGCTCCATTCCAACCTTCCCTCAAAATACACCTTTATGGACGCTGCACAGTAAAATTAGGATCATCATATCATTACCTTTCCAGATGGAATCAAGATCATTAACAAATTCGCTGCAGGCATATATAGTAGTTACCAATGAAGATTTCACGCTTACAAACGAACACATGTTTCCTGACATACATACTCTCACACGCACAAACACTTGATAATCGAGCGGCCAAAGTCGACTTTTTATCACTGTTTCTAAACCAAAGGCTAGTTTTGACTCATGAACAAAGTCTTTTGGTTCTAGGCTTCCGGTGTTAGTTATTCCCAGAGTAATGTAATATCGATAGTTATGGCTTATTATACATACATACGTATGTATATATATATATATACATACATACTATATATATATATATATATATATATATATATATATATATATATATAATCTACTGATCACTTTTTACCAGATAGTATGTATTATTTATTAGCCACAATGATCTGTTACCTTCTCGACTTCTTATATTGGAAACTCGTCACTACGAGGCCTGGAACCAAATGAAGATAAATGAAGATATACTGATGCCCGGTCAAGATTCGATCTCTGGTCGGGGTATTATAATACGGGGTAACGATAATTACCTGGCCTCGGCCGAGCATTAGTATATCTTCACTTGGTTTAGGCTTCGTGTTGACAAGCGTTTCCAAAATATGAAGAAATCGGGAAGTTCAATACTAAACAACACACATATATAGTAAGTATGTATGTATAATAATATTATATATATATATATTATATAATATAATAATATATATCTATATATAATCTTCTTCCGAACTTATCAGTCCCACTGTATAGCAGGGTCGGCCGCTTGAGTCAACCTTCTCCATACATTTCTATTCTATTCCTTGTATCTTCTTCCCCAGTCCCACCTCACCCCCTATATCCCTCCTCAACACATCCATTCACTTGATCCACTGATGCCTCACATTCCTCCTCCCCAACTCTGGCATGTTCTTATTATTTTTTTTGTTTGTTTGTATGGTGTTTTTACGTTGCATGGAACCAGTGGTTATTCAGCAACGGGACCAACGGCTTTACGTGACTTCCGAACCATGTCGAGAGTGAACTTCTATCACCAGAAATACACATCTCTTATTCCTCAATGGAATGGCCGAGAATCGAACCCGCGACCATCGAGGCGGGACGCTAATACCATACCAACCACGCCGCTGAGGCGCTGGCATGTTCTCAGCTCCCTTGATTGGTTCCACCTCCTCTCTTCTTCTTATTACATGGCCATAGTATCTCAGACGAACTTCCCTAGCCTTCACCTTTACATCACATATACCGCACATTCTCCTTATAATATATATCTGGACTCTCCCTCCTTTCCAGTTGTGATGCTCCAGCAATCCATCTCATCATCCTCATTCCGGTTCTTTCCAAGAGTCCCTCTCCTCTCTCCTCTTAAATGCTCAGGTTTCTGCCCCATATAATAGTACGGCCCTGATAACTGTCTTATAAATCTTCATTTTGAGTCTTAATGCCATTTCCTTGTCTAAAACAATTCCAGCTACTTCTCTCCATTTTCGCCACGCTTCTTTCACCCTGTGTCTCACTGCGTTCTCAGTTCCTCCCTCCTTCTGCTGTTATTGACCACAAGTAGTTCAACTCATTGTTCTGTTTTAGCACTGTTTACTTCTTCATGACCTTCCCTACTAATCATTTTCCAGTGATCACTTTGAAGCTTTTCCTTTCCAGGGGTCCTTTTCATACTAAAAACATTTCATTCAGTTCTTCTTATGTGTCTGTAATAATGACTAAAAATCATCAGCAAACATCAGTTCCCACAATTTCTTTTTGTTTCCTAATTCTGACGAGGAACAAGAATGGATTCAGACCCGATCCTTGATACACACACACACACACACACACACACACACACACACACACACATATATATATATATATATATATATATATATATATATATATTATATATATATATATATGCAGAAGCCAGGTACTATGTCGTACCTCTAAGTAAATGGGGATACAATCCACAATGAAGTAAAATCATTCCTGTAGTTTAAAATACATATTCTTGTACAGGATTAAGCCTTTCGACTATATATATATATATATATATATATATATATATATATATATATATATATATATATCATACATATATATATATATATATATATATATATATATATATATATATATATAAATAATGTATAACTGAATCACGAAAGTTTGGAACGTGATAAATCCATAAATAAAGGTATAAGCCACGAGGGAAAAATAAACAACGGAGTTTCCGCAAGATCTTTCGACGTTCAACGTCCTTTACTTAGTAAAGGACGTTGAACGTCGAAAGATCTTGCGGAAACTCCGTTGTTTATTTTTCCCTCGTGGCTTATACCTCTTTATATATATATATATATATATATATATCTATATATATATATATATATATATATATATATATATATATTGAAGCTGGTCAGAAGATAAAAAGAAGTAAATACTGATTCAAGGTTTTGATAAGATGATGATATCCGCGAATATTGCCACTGCCTTCAAATAGAAGTTCTAAATGTACGCAGAAAACTTCTCAAGGCTCAACAATCACGTTCCGATGAGGCTTTTATTCCAACTTCGATTCACTATAACCGACTAATTGCCAGATCCATTTGTTCATTAACCTTTCCTTAATCACTGACTTACCTGTAGAGTAACTTAACTCCCTAGAGCTCTCGCTCGCCTCCTCCTTTCTCTCTACATTAACTTTCTTTCCTTTTCTCTGTTAATTTCTTCTTCGCTATACCCAATCCATCTTCCTCTTCATTCATCACCAAAGCGTTTCCGTCTTTCTCTTCCTCTTCCTCTCTATTTGCTAAGAGAGTCATATCTATGTAACACCATCGTGGAATATTACTAAAGCCTCATCTACTTCTTAACGTATTTCGTTCTTTTCTCCTTATGTGCGTTTCTTACTTTCTTCGTATGAAATTAATTAGCAGTCATATTTTCAGCCATATTCTCACCTCCCCTCCTCCAACTCAAACTTAAATCGATATCTACTACTTTCAATCAAACAACTAATGGTCATATATATATATATATATATATATATATATATATATATATATATATATCCATTAACAACGGGTAGCTTTATAGAAGAAACCGATAAAAAATCACTTCCAATTTCATTCTATCAAATGCTGAATCGACAATAACTGTACAGGAACACAGATGTTCATAGAAAACCACCTGGACAATTTAAAAATCATAGTTAGGAGAACAATGTCCAGTCTGGTAACCCGAGTGAGAAACAGCAGCAACTCGCTCATACAAAGCATCCTAAGGAGTGAAGCAAGAAGAAGATCTAAATTGTGGGAAAGATGGGAAAATGAAGCCTTTGTCCCCTAAAGGACTTAATCTCTGTATTGGCAAGATGTCATCTGCAGTTTTTGTCATTATTACATTTATTGCTGATATTTTAATTTTTCATTATTACTGTGATTACTATCAAGCTAAAGTTTTTTTTTTACATTCAATTTTTGTATTTAGCCCTCTGGACCTGACTACTGTAACCACCTAACGTCTCTAGTTGAAATTTAAGTTATATAATTTGTGCACTAACTGTTATTACTCTTAATGCATATTTTTTTTCTCACCAATATTATTACTGTTATTTCCAGTATTATGATTACTAGCTTTTATGCTACCTCAGCTATTTTGTGGATAAGTGCCGATTATTAATTTTTTTTTTATCATGTCTCATGTATCTAGATTGTGTATGTTACTGTCTGTATTTTGTATATTCAATGTATATGGTCCTGAGCTGAAATAAAGCATATTATTATTATTATTATTATTATTATTATTATTATTATTATTAGTAGTAGTAGTAGTAGTAGTAGTAGTAGTATCGTAAACCTACAACGATTCTTTTAGTGGGTTTAACACAACCATTCACTTCTATAAATTTTAAATTGCTTTCTTAATCGTCACCTCTCCATTCAGCACTTCAACCTCCTCTCCGACCAACTTCCGTATAGCTTCCCTGTCTGCCGCCATTAATCAAAGAACAGAAATGGATGGAGAAAGATGACTCGAGCGGCCGACCCTGCTATACAGTGGGACTCATATAGGGTCGAAAGAAGAAGAATTTAATGGGGGAATCAGGATAATTGAATGATCTAAAATAGCTTTGTGAATCTCGCTTATGTTTGTTTTTATGTGAATATCACTAATGCTTATTAATTACAGTTTTGGAAAGATTTTCTTGTTCCTGAAAAAGGAAATAGTGATAAACCACAGCTCAGTGATTGTTCTTAACAAATTAAAAATGGCGTTATGTTTGAGAGAGAGAGAGAGAGAGAGAGAGAGAGAGAGAGAGAGAGAGAGAGAGAGAGAGAGAGAGGCTGCATCAGCAAGTACGTACTTTGTTTACGCTAAGAAAGTGTTCGATGAGCTCTAAGGAAACGGGGGCAGAACGAGAATTCCACAACTTCGGTAGACGGGAAGGCTCTCTTATGCCGAAGGAAAAACGGCTAAAACAAAATCGAAGAGGAGGCGAAAGTGGGACCACACCACCTCAAAGCAGAAAGAACGAGAAACGAGACAATTTTCTGTGTAATGACACCACTCATTTCTTTCCGTTCTTTATCTTCCACAAATCTCCACTCACCGTCAGACAACCTTCTCATAGCTCTCATCCTAGTGCTTTTCTGGAATTTCCAGGAGCCGAGCTGACATAGTAATGCAGCATTCTCCCTAGATTTTAAGTTCCTCGCTGGACGAGCGGTTTTCGCGCTCGGCTGCCAATCCGGTGGTCGGAAGTTCGAATTCCGGCTCGGCCAACGCGGAATCAGAGGAATTTATTTCTGGTGATAGAAATTCTTTTCTCGATGTAGTGTGGTTCGGATGCCACAATAAGCTGTAGGTCCCGTTGCTAGGTGGCCAATTGGTTCCTAGCCACGTAGAAATATCTAATCCTTCGGGCCAGCCCTAGGAGAGCTATTAATCAGCTCAGTGGTCTGGTTAAAACTAAGATATACTAAATTTCTTCCTAGATTGCTGAGAAGGACACGTCCAAGCCATTTTTATCCGCCTTTCATCATTATCTTATTTACCAACAGAACTTCGTAGTTTCTCTCAGTTCTCATTTTATCCAGCCATCTGAGTTCTTGCATTCTCTCGACAAACTTTTTTTTTTTTTTTTTTTTTTTTTTTTTTTTTTCAAGTTCCACTCTCGTACCAAGAATCGTGTTCGTATATAATTTCTTTAGTGTGGAATTTCAGTCTATTTGAGATCAAAATCTTATTCGGATTACCTATCTGTTTATTTTTTTTCAGTCTTTCACTAACTTGTATTTGAAAATATAAAACTGGAAGGGGTTTCAGCCAGGGGCCGTAGGGACGCTACAAAGAACCTTAAATAAAGCCTACAGTCCACCGCGAGAGGTGCACTGACAGCACTACCCCGCTACGGGGTTAACCTCATTAATCTCGTCTCCATCTTCGTACGCTTTGTGCAACTCTGTTGTCTTTTCGTCTGTCTTTCTTAGATTTATTCCGAATACCTCGTAGAGCTTGTCGAGTCCTGGCGATTTAAACAGCATCAAGTTCCTCGTTGGACAAGTGGTTTTCGTGCTCGGCTACCAATCCAGTGGTCCGAAGTTCGATTCTCGACTCTGCCAACGCGGAATCAGAGGAATTTATTTCTGGCGATAGAAATTCATTTCTCAATATGATGTGGTTCGGATCCCACAATAAACTGTAGGTCCCGTTGCTAGGTGACCAATTGGTTTCTAGCCACGTAAAAAATATCTAATCCTTCGGGCCAGCCCTAGGAGAGCTGTTCAATCAGCTCAGTGGTCTGGTAAAACTAAGATATATTTACTTGAACAGCATCATCTGCATTACATGTTGAGCCTGCTAACTTTCTGACGTTACTACTCTGATCTATATTATCTACTCTCACATCTCTTAAGCACTTTTTCATTGTGAGATCCAAAAGAAGGACAAACAGCATTGGTGAAACAACCCGTAGCGCTTCATTACGTGCTGCAAATTCACTCAACAAGGCGCCATCGACTTCGAGTCTATTTTCTTCAAGGCATAATTTCAATTAACTTTACATATTCAACGGGAATATAACAGGGACTTAAGTGTTTGCACAAATCTGTCAAAACTGACAAACGTCTTCTCGTTATCAACGAAAGCCATTTAATGGTATTTCTACATTCCATACACTGTTGCAAAGGCAAATATCGAATCTGTGCATCTTCTGCCTTTTCTACAACCAGCTTATTCGCATCTCCGAGCATTTTGTAATTTCCTTTCTCCAGTTTCCACATTCACAACAGTGTCTATCCATTGCTTTGTTGGTTTGTTTGTATGGTGTTTTTACGTTGCATGGAACCAGTGGTTATTCAGCAACGGGACCAACGGCTTTACGTGACTTCCGAACCACGTCGAGAGTGAACTTCTATCACCAGAAACACACATCTCTCACTCCTCAGTGGAATGGCCGAGAATCGAACCCGCGACCACCGAGGTGGGACGCCAACACCATACCAACCACGCCACTGAGGCGCTTATCCATTGCTTTGTTCGCCTAATTCTCCCAGGGCGAGAGACCATCACCAAGGGAGGATTTTCTCGCTTTTAGACGTCACTACTGAGGTCATTCTTCTTAAATAGACACAGGGCTTCAATTAGGAAACTTGGACCGTAACTTTCATGTCTTCGTCGTTCACATATTCACAGACCCTATTTTTTTTCATCCATAAATTCATTTTAACGAAAAACTAGATGAAAAGATTCTCTCTCTCTCTCCTCTCTCTCTCTCTCTCTCTCTCTCTTCTCTCTCTCTCTCTCATACGCACACAGACGTCCATAAGCTGTTTTCATGAGCAGAAAGGTGTTGTTTTTTTTTTTTTTGCCATTTTTTTTCTAAAATCACAAAACTCTGCAAGTACAGTGAAAGAAAACAACTTTTAGCAGTGTAGATTCAAGATCACGTACGGGTAATTTAATGTTTAATCAACACTGAAATGTAAGCATTTATGTATGTAGTGTATATGCACCTTAGATACACAAGCGAATATATATATATATATATATATATATATATATATATATACACATATATATTCTGTATATCTATAATAATTATCTATATATGTCATATATTATATATATATATATATCTATATATATATATATATAAATATATATATATATATATAATATAGTATATATGTATATATATATATATATATATATATATATATATATATATATATAATATATATATATATGGTCGGCACAGGTCAATATTTTAACACTGGACTCGCATTTGCAAGGTCTACGGTTTGGTCACAGTCTACCCCCATCATTGATCAAGCTGCAAATGGGATGCAACCCACAATCAATCAATCAAAAAAAAAAAAAAAAAAAAAAAAAAACTTTCTGAGAACGGGAAGACTAACAAACCACCATTCTAGGCTCGTTAATTACACACACACACACACACACACACACACACACATATATATATATATATATATATATATATATATATATATATATATATATATTAGTCATTTTTTGTGTGTTTGCTCATGTGTGACTAGGCTCACCGTCGGGAGACAAAAGTTCGAGCAAATGGGGATGGTAACGTCTTTGAATCCTTTACCAGAAAAATCCAAGTGCCCGTTGATCTACGGAGTGAACTGTATATCTCGTAAGGTTTTTCGCTCCTGGTGAGCTTAAGTTGAATAATAAACAGGACAGCGAGAAGACTGAGAGATACTTTCTTCGTTTTATTTTCACCTACGTTTCGGGAATCCTTTCCCATCTTCAGGGCTACGAATAGAATGAATTTTTACAATATTAAAAAGTATTGTATATCGGCTGTGACTGCAAATGGTGGCCGGCGGGGCTAAAACGGACTAAGGAGCCAAAGATATATTCTCTACGTGATTCTGACACCATAACAATGGATATGAAACCTCATAAATGTCAAGGCAAACACATTAAAAGATGACGTATTCGTGAGCCCAGCATTAAGAGCTAACTTGAAGAAACTGACGTCTTCATGAGGTGCCACCTATCGAGTGAATTCGAACTGTGTGTTTATGAATTCCTCGTCCACGTATGTACATGGGAATAACATGGGCGGGCATTCCACGTGGAAAATGATAGTTTCTCTTGTTTTGTAAGAAAAGAAAAGTACCTTTGCACAGTGCCCTTATATAACAAATTGGGAAGCCTTAAAATATGGAAAGTTCATCATTTATATATATATTGCCTATTACGTTATATACATATATATGTAATATTACTATTACACACACACACACACACACACACACATATATATATATATATATATATATACACGTGTGCATATAAGATAGACAGGTAGACATTAATCTCATTAATATATATATTATATATTATATATAAACTATATATATATATATTATTATATATATATATATATAATATATGTATATATATATATATATATATATATATATATATATATATATATATATATATATATATATATATATATATATATATATATAATATATATATGTGTGTGTGTGCGAGAGAGAGAGAGAGAGAAGAGAGAGACGAGAGAGTTGGAGAGAAGGAGAGAGAGAGAGAGAGAGACTAGCTAATACTGAAGCATGAAGCGAGTAACTTTCGAGCAACATGTAATAACAGACTACAAAATAGGAGGACCTGCGGGGAGGCATTTGATCCCAGGTGCGAAGGCACAGATAAACACACACACGCACACACTCACACACACACACACACACACACACACACTCACGAGCACAAAGTTGCCATATGATAAACTCGAGTAAAACTTGATCTCTTTTTCGCAGCGTTCCAAGTCCTACGTACCCTTATCGATCGAACAGGTATACTAATCCCGACTTGACAGGTAACTTGATTTAACTGATCCTCAATAATACACCTGAAAGGAATATCTGCTTCTGGTGAGGAGAAGACATTTTATGTATATATAAGACAACCAACCTAAAATCCTGCCTTCCCAACACTCGACTTCCATTCGGGGCCCTTGGGTAGTGATGCCAATGAAAATATCGATTAGGTGTGCAGCTGTGTAAGTCGCCTCCGGGGGGGGGAGAAGTGGGGGTTGGGGGGAGGGGGGAGAACGAGAAAGGAGGGAAAGGGAGGGAGAGGGATACACGTACACACACGTACACACACACAACTCGGTGGGAAGATAGAAAGGGGGTTTTGGGGGGGTTTTTTGGTTTTTGAAGATGAGAAGGTTTAAGTTAAAGGTGGGCCGCGCTAAGGGGAACCGATGGGTAAGAACCTGTGCGTCCGCCCCTCTGTCTGTGTCCGTCTGTCTGTCTGTGTGTGTCGTGTGCGAGTGAAAGGTAGTTTACAGGTTCGAGGGAAGGGCAGAGGGAGCGGGAGGGGGAAGCGAACGACGGAATAAGGGTGGGTATCACCGAGGGGGGGGGGAGGGGGGAGATAGAGAAGAAGAGAATGAGGTTGTGTGCGGAGGGAGGAGATCGTGGCACCAAGAGAGGTGGCATGAGTTGGTTACTGCGGATTATAAAGGTGGGGTTGGGAGGGAGGGAGGGAGGACGGGGTTTCGAGGTAACTCATGTTAAAAGACAGACAGACAGACAGAGAGACAGACGCATGCTGGACGGAGGTGGTGAGGTAGTCCAAGCACATGACTAATTTCTGGCACAGAGGGAGGGAGGGAGGAGGGTTTGGGAGGGAGATTTTCCCTTGGGGGGGGGGAAACGAGGGCAGCTGGCGACAAGGGGAAAGGACGAACGAACGAACGCACACATACGTACGACATACATATATATATACGTATATACAGGTTCTGGTAGCAAGTGGCTGCTGAGTGGACGTACACCTCCCTCCCTCCCTACCCCTCTCCAGATCTTACCACAAAATACTAATAACGGTGCCGTAAGTACGTACAGAGAGAGAGAGGCACAACTTCCTCTTCGCCGAAATTGCGATATGCTGCTCCGAAACGGAGTTCGAGACAAAACAATGCATCACTCGGCTCCTGAACAGATCTATGCCAATTCTTGGAGGAATCTGGAAGGGGGACCCTGCCATCCTTCGGTGCCAGAAGGAGAAAAAGAAGAAGAAGAAGAAGAAGACGAAGAAAAGGGGAAAGAGAATATTGAGCTCAACAAAAAGGAGGTGTAAGAGGAGCAGTGAAGGGGAATGGGGAGGGGAAGCGGAGGTTCAGGCTGAGGTTAAGTAAGGGAAGGGATGAAAGGGGTAGGAACCAAGGGGCAGAGTGAGTGTGTCTGTTGAGAAGACTGACTTGTGGGGGGGGGGGGTTAGGGGGGGGCGTTGGCAGATAGGGCTGGTTGGCAGCAGGCGGCAGTGGTGTGTGTGAGTGTGTCTGTGTGTGTGTGTGTTGGTCTGCCCTTCTACTTCACCCTCGCACCCACGATCAATACACAGCACTACCTCAGTACCCGGGCACCATCTAACACACACACACACACACAAACACACTTACACATATACACACCACAACCACCATCATTCTCAAATCCACCATCTTCATAGCATCACCCCCGTGCTCTTTAAACTATTCAACGCTGCTGCTGCTACTCGAGGCAAACGACAGTAACCTACCTCAAGTTATTTCGTCTCTCAATTCAGTCACAAAACTCGCATGAGTGACTTAACATGTTGTAAGTCTTTCAAATATAAAATTATATGGACACCATTACAAACATACACACACACACACTATATATATAATATATATATATATATAATTATATATATATAATATATATATATATATATCTATATATATATATATATATATATAATATATATATATATATATATATATATATATATTATAATATAGTTTGTGTGTTTAAGTGAGGACCCTTGTGTCCAAGGAGGAGTGTTTGCAAACGCTCACATAATATAGAATAAACACAACAGTGTTCGATCTTTATGGGAATTATTTTTTTCCTCATAGTCGGTGTTCACAGGGAGGCGGTCGAGTGACTTTGAAACTTACTACCTGGGTAAGAGTTAAATTGAGCAGTGCCTCTTGAGAGGGCAGCTTATTAGACACTCTTGGCTAAGAGTCAATTAGTCTATGTCCTTCCCTGTTGGTGAAACGTGTCAACTCATGGCTGCATTCTAAACTAACAGGCAAAAGGCAATGTCAGTATCTCACGCAACTTAAAAATAATCACATTCACCCAAGAGTTGCGTCACCTTCGAACAACTCGCAAAGATCACCTGGAGCAAAGGACAAAGTGGAATACAGGGCACTTTTGCAATTCTCAAAACATACAATAATAAAATGAAAAAAAAAAAAGTGTGAGTACTCTGCCTCTTTTCTTGTCCAAGATCATAGCTCGCTTCTTCGTCACCGCCTCCTCCAGACACCTTCGCATCAAATCTGCTCACCTTGGGGGTACTCTTTGCTTTTTCCAAAAGAGAGAGAGAGAGAGAGAGAGAGAGAGAGAGAGAGAGAGAGAGAGAGAGAGAGAGAGAGATTTTTCAATAGTGCGTAAAACGAAATGAAATTATTCACAGTCAACGGTCCCTTCCCGTCCGATTTCTTTCTACTTCATGGGAAAAATATTATAATAGATGCCATGAGTTATGGTAAAAGTATACAATAATAAAGGGGCTAAAGAAATTGATACAAATGTTAAAACAAAAACCTTGAAGGAATGACGAAAGTTTCGCTATCGTTCACAACAAATGTGTGTGAACTGTTTATCTGGCACGAACATATATAAAACTGAATGGGGGGGAGGGGAGAAGGTTCATACAGTCAGCAGTAAGTGTTTGTAGATAGAAAGATGGTAGGAAAAAAGAATAAAAAATACTGATGACTTGAGAAAAACTAAAGAAATAAGGATTTAGAGAAAATATATTACATATATACATATACAAATATATATATATATATATATATATATATATATATATATATATATATATATATATATATATATAATCTGTGACTCATTTTTCTCACCTTTCAAAAGTTTCACAAACCTACTATCATACTAATTGTGGCGGATGAACCAACTTCAAAGAGTAGGAACGTCACACAAACTGTTGGAAATTTGTGAAAAAACCACCACCGGTCTAAGACATGTTTTGAAATTTTCCGTCTTTGCACCCATTGTAACAACTCACGAAACGAAAATCGGCCGAAATTTGTAGTTTCAAATAGCACAACAAACTTTTTATTTGGTGAGTCATACAGGTGTAGGCAAGATTTGTATAGATATTTGTTCGAACTTAAAAAAATGGTAGATGACTAAGACTTCCAACCTATTTAACTCAAGTGACTAGTAGTGGGCTAGTAACTGAGAACTGGGTGGGGTTCGAAAATTCACCCAAATCATACAGCTAGGACGCATTTGAATGAAATATCCCCTTTTCAGAAACGAACAAAAAATTACAGTTTAATCTTTTTTATAAAGTTCCAGTTTTTCGAATGGCTGGTTCCACATAAAGGCTTTCCAAAAGGTGCTAAGAGGACTTCATACAATATATACTTGTTACTTGCCATAGTGAATATTATCCATCCATCAAATACCAAAAAATGGGAGAAGCAACATCTTGGGCAGCATTTATGATTGCCAAGATAGTGCAGTTCAACAAGCGCTGAAAACCAAGTGGGCACACTAGACACAGCAGCCACAGTAGTATTTCACGAGAGACACAAGGTCTTTATGCATACGTCCGAGGCTAAATGGAACATAAAAGAGGTCATGGCACACATCGGGCTACAGCATATCCGATGTTCGTGTTCTTCAGCTCTCAACTGGAATGAACAACATCGTTAGTCAATAAACTGGAATTGCTCAAGTGGCATGCCAACCACAACTGAGCAAGCTGTTGACAACACCTATCATAATCCAATTTCAACTACAGCTCTGGATCCTTTCCATGGCAATGCAGTCTCTCTTTTCCAGCACTTCTCTCTTGTTGGTGGACCTCATGGAAGATGTGTGGGATCAGATGCTGGTGGATGCATTATAATCACCTTCAACTCGTAGGTGGGGCTTGTGAAATGCATCTGTGCGACACTATGAGCCTTTTTGACACGACTACCAGATGAAGGCTCGTTCAACTTCATCTCCAGGGAATGTAAAAAGGTTTCTGTTTCATAGTGGAAGCGCAAAATGCTGCCTCAGATAACAAGGACTCTGTGACTGTGTAGGGTATTGTTAAACAGCCTTTCCCGCAATCTATCCCAGGTTTGGACGGTCACTAACAAATTTCATTCTGTCTATAACATTCGCGGTCTAAGTACAACAGAGATCGTGATTTAAGGCTAATAACTCATTTCCCGGCTTATACTAATGACAGGTGTATGAAGATGTAGTGCATATAAGTAGGCTTTATGGGAGAAGAATTAAATGACCTCATGAAAACAGGATGTAATAGAAATCGTGGTCAGTGTACCCTTCATCAAAACAAAAGTGGTGTTGAGCTGCACAGTCATATGCGAAATCCAACTTCCTGCTATAGCCCGCTGCCCTTCCTCTTCTCCGATGGGGGTTGACTGTTTAACAGGGTATTTCTGATCAATTCTAAAGATCCAAAGTGGAATTTTTAGAATAGAAAAATTATATTATGACAGTTTATCCAAATCTGGGTATGCTGGCTTTACAAAAAGTACAAGTTTCACACCTGGCCTTTGAAAAGAAACAGGCCTTCATGAACATTTTTTGATATTTTCCAGTTCGTATCTAAAAACAGCCTTTCTCACAGAAATATGAAGCTCTTGCAGAAGAAAAGGCGAGGTTGTCTCTCGATATAAGACACAATCAGTTGTTTGGTTGTATGGTGTTTTTACGTTGCATGGAACCAGTGGTTATTCAGCAACGGGACCAACGGCTTTACGTGACTTCCGAACCACGTCGAGAGTGAACTTCTATCACAAGAAATACACATCTCTCACTTCTCAATGGAATGGCCGAGAATCGAACCCGCGACCAGCGAGGTGGAACGCAAACACCATATCAACCACGCCACTGAGGTGCTTTATTACAAGGATATGCCTAAAAGGTTATTATAACTTTCAGTGAGGCCTTTCAATATCCTGTGCTTTCTAATTTCTGGCTTTAAACCGATAACTTGAACACTTGACACAACTGAAACACCTCCTGGATGCAGCATTACAATAAAAACAAGTACCATATGCGCCAAAGATTCTTCGGCGCAATCGGGTTTTCTTTACAGCGTATAATCCTATATGCAACTCTCAGCCAAGGCCCATAAAACTCTCAACCGAGGCCCATGAAACATTCAGCCACGGCCCGGTGCTATCCTGTGTTGTTTTGAACCTATAGGTGCCAGACGCACGAGCATGGCTAACTTTAACCATGAATAAAGTAAAAACTACTGAGGCTAGAGAGCTGCAATCTGGTATGTTTGGTGATTGGAGGGTGGATAATCGACATACCAATTTGCAGCCCTCTAGCCTCAGTAGTTTTGAAGGTCTGAGGCCGGACAGAAAAAGTGCGCACGGACAGACAAAGCCAACTCATTAGTTTTCTTTTTTACAGAAATCCACAGAGACAAGTAGGTAATGGTGTAAATATGGAACTTTTGTGAGCAAGAAGTGGAGGAGGTCAGAAGATGATTACATTTGCGTCTTTTAAATGTTACTCAAGGACACAGCATCATCAGAGAGCAGTCAAGGAAGCTCTTGAACACTTTAAAGACCAATTTTTAACTATTGGAAATTTCCATAGCGTAATTTAGGGGTATCATCCACGAATCTCAAGCCGATTGTCGAGAGGGACAATAGCTGCCGACAACTCAAAAGAGATGCAAGTTTATAATGAAATTCATGATGTGTATACACTTTATTATATACATACAATGGTTATTATACATCTGAAATGCACGTATAATACACATACATGCGTAAATACACATCGACTGCTTTTTGCTAACACGAAATCTATTGTGAAACAATCGCTCCTTTCTTGGAGAGGTGTTATTCAAAGGGAGAAAGAAGGTGGAAGAAGACTTTGGGGTGTACGAAATGACTGAGGCATCTACTAGGGGATGAACCTCGAGAGATGCATTCCGCCGTGAGATCTCTCCCTCCAGAGAACAACAACGACCATATATCTGCCACAGATTTAGGTCTTTTTACACTTGGAAACCATCGCCAAAACTTAATATTTGCATACATTTATGCTATACTACAATACACGCAGATATTTAGCGTAAAAGAAGGCGCATCAAAGTAACCAAGAAATCTGAATAAGCGACGTATTACAACCTATAGTACATACATCGGTGCCCGTCTTAGAGGATGTCACGTTTTATGAATAGTATTAAGTTCAGTTAGGTGTTTTCGTGTAGATTCACTTGTTTTGTATTTAGAAAATGCATGAATATGCCCAGCAACACTGGTAATATGCTGAACTTCTGATTGTTACGTTTCTGTTGTGTTCGTCGACTGTTTTAACGCACACGCACAGACACTCATACACACGCACCTTAAGATGAATAAAATGCCGCAGAAGGGATCGGCGCACTCACGATGAATAAAACCTTTACGGCGGCGTCAATCCAGATGAGACGAAGGAAGACTTTGAGGACCAGGTGCTGAAGAAGAACCGATATCATGGGGTATGTTGGGGTTGGGGGGGGTGTAGGAGCAAGTTCAGAGAAAGGCCCATAGAGCAAACATGGTTATAACAGCCGGTGGATGGGTATAAGGACGACCCACGAAATGATATAATAATATATACTATATAATATATACTAGTTCAAGCAAATTATTCAACCCAATATATGCTCAACCTAAACACTTTGCCTTATACGATACAACTATGTTTTGAGGAAGAGTTAAATCATTATAGGATGACTATAATATAAGAGGTTAACACTTTCACTACCGTACTTTTAATGTGCGCAGATTATCTTCTAAATCTTACTAAAATATACACCGTGTTGAGGTTGGTACGAGTGAGGCAGCGAAACGCATCTGTCATGTGTGAATTCTCAGAACTTCACCGAGACGCCTTTTTTTTTTACTACTCTCACTCAGGTCTAAGATTTAATAATGCATTCAAGTTCAAAATACCAACAATCTGACGTATTTTCGCACCAGCAAAGAAGTGAACGCTCGGTATTTTAGGTAATCTATGTACCAGGATCATCTGACCATGATGACATTTGGCTGCCTGAGACGGATTCATCTCGTGCCTCAACCTTTAGAGTTGTTCTCAATGCAGAGGAGGAGGAGGAGGAGGAGTAGGGAGGAGGAGAGGGAGGAGGAGGGGAGGAGGAGGGGTACGGGAACAGTGAGGGGACAAAGTGAGGGGGGGGGGGGGGTTGGTTCTAAGCTCATCTTGAAACGAGCTTCATCACTGCCCCTGTCTAAAAACCTCCAGTTCACTCTCCCTCCCTTCCTTCCTTTTGCCCTGGAAATGACTAACCCCCCCCCCCTGGATATGAGAGAGAGAGAGAGAGAGAGAGAGAGAGAGAGAGAGAGAGAGAGAGAGAGGGTCCTTAACGAGCAATGATTCATAGGATGTAGAAGGGATAGTCTTCAGACTTGGAGGGCCAAGATCGAAAACAGCAACCTCCCTCTCTCTCTCTCTCTCTCTTTACAAGGAAAAAAAAACAGCTAAAAAGCCAAGGGCCGATTCATGAGTTGCACCAACTTCCCCAAGACCTCCTATTAATACCTCCGGTGCCTTGGAAGTCAACTGGGACTCTGTCTAAGATCGATGAGTGCTGACTGATAAATGGGGAATGGGTACACAGAGTACTTTCATTGGACAACGTCAGTAGAGAGAGAGAGAGAGAGAGAGAGAGAGAGAGAGAGAGAGAGAGAGAGAGAGAGCTTACAACAACAGCAGAATCAGTAGGAGTATAAGTATAGAATAGCCTTATTCATTTCATGACGTGATGTAGAGAACGAGGGAAAAGCAGAGGCTGACAACAGCAGCATCAGCAGCAGCAGAAACAGCAGCAGCAGCAGAAACAGCGGTGGTAGTAGCCCAAGTAGTCAGTAGCCATGTTAGTGGTAGAGAAAGATAGTTAAGGTGAGGGCGTTGTACCCTTGGGCTTCCACTGATCAATACCGCTACCCACGCGGCACTACAGCCCCCAGCAGAGACCACCCATTGCCACGCCTTCTCTCTCTCTCTCTCTCTCTCTCTCTCTCTCCCCTCCCTCTTCTCTCTCTCTTATTCTCTCTCTCTTCTCCTCTCCTCTTCCTCCTCTCTCTCTTGGATACAGACTACAAAGACTACCCACCACACTATACGTCCATTAAAATGATGCCTTGCTAAACTTACTAGTTAATACTGAAGGAGAAATCACATCGAATCCACACCAGAATCATTCGGGACTGTAAACGGAGATACGAGTGTCAAATGAATCTTAATAGCCAATGCTGACTGCTTTGTTAGGAGATAAAACAGCCAAGTTAGCGGATTCTGTAGGCCAAAGAGACTGACTATGTTTCACAATATTGAAAAAAGAAATGTATACGTACACACTTCCATCGGAACTAATACACCGGACACATCTTTGCTGGCTAATGAAATACCTAGTAGTTTTGCCAATCAGAAATAATACGCAGCATGAATATCTCATGCGATTATAACTTACTTTCAATACTGAGATGTTGAAAGTCATCCCTACACTATACAGTCATTAACCAAGATATGAATGATTCATTTACCACTCAACGTTTGTGGCACTATCAATATAGGAAAAGAGCAAAGCAAGCGAAAGAGGTGAGAGGGTACAATTCAAGAAAGAGAGCTCTTATATCACAGCTTTACTCGCATGTACAAAGACGTCAAAAGAGAGCTAAAAATATCTACTGTAATCTTATACAAGGAGTTCCCTAAATAACTTGAAAGTCTGTGACAGTTCAAGGAAAAGAAAGGGAAACAAGAAACTATAATTATCATTATTATCATTACTTTTGTCGTCAGAATCCCATAAATCATTTACAAACAAACTAACAGCGGATTTCTGCTATGCGGTTGGTACATAACAAATAAGGAAAATAATTTTTTTCTTAATGAAAAATTGATAGAGGTGGCATAGCCAAATGACTCACTGGGATACCTCGTGTGTGTGTGTGTGTGTGTGAGAGAGAGAGAGAGAGAGAGAGAGAGAGAGAGAGAGAGAGAGAATGACTATGAGACATTCCCGCTTAGCGAATGACTCATGAGTTAGTGAATCTGGTGAGTTATGAGGCAGTGGTACAGTTGTAGTGCCAAGAGGGGTAAGTGAAGCGAAAGGCCACCCTCCGATTAGAAAATCAAATAACATTTACAGATTTCACCAGACGTAGACTTCCCAGTCATCAATGTTCTGTCAAATCGAAACCAAAATTTCTAAAGGCTTTCTTTCGCTAGCGTGGAAGTGCACCGCCTTACGTGTAGAAAAAGCTGAAGCCATAACAAAACCGACGAACTAATATCTTATTCACTGCGCAAAAGCAAACCTTTCTAAGATATCTTCTTGGAATCTGGTTGGAGTATTTTCTGCGGGTCGTCTTGCTAAATTAAAATGACTGGAACTAGTTATCTCCATTCTCGCTCGTCCCGCCATTGAAAATTCCCTGAAACTCAATAGAGCTAAATATGCACAACTTTCTCTTCCACTGTTTAGTGATCGTCAACCACTTTCTTTCTGTAACAAAATCACCACCGTCAGCATCCAAGGATCGAAAATTACAAGTTTTAATATGCAAGATTTTTCAAATGCCCGAATTGTGCAAGCGTGCAGCGAGCATCAAAGGCTTTCAGTCTTTCTTGAAGCGCCAAGACGTCTACAAATATTGGAAATATTAAGCAACTTCGACTCGAACTTAGAATGGGTTTCTGGGGGCAGGGGATGTTCTTGGCCTTCGTGTGTCAACCTTTTCACTCAATATTTTGATTATCATAATCTCTGGAAGAGAAAGGCAGATGAAAGAAAGGAACTGATGTGTTTTCAATTTCAGAGAGAGAGAGAGAGAGAGAGAGAGAGAGAGAGAGAGAGAGAGATCGTGTGTGGTGGAGAGGAGGAGAACCCAACCCTACAATCGATATGCTGGACGCACACGCACACACACACACACACACACTCACAACGCCACCGTCGATCGAAATAACATGTAATACCCGGAGGGTTGCTGCTGCTGCTCATGATAGCCCTCACACGCGGAGTGGTTGGGGCAGCGGTAGCAACAGCAACAGAAGCAGCAACCGAGTGTAGCTGACGAAGGAAAAAGGTGGCCACGATGACAGAACAGACGCGTGCCACGAGATAACGTAGAGCTGCAGCCTTTTCGTCCAAAATAGACTTTATTATTATTCTATACGTAGAATGTAACCAGAACTTTCAGTCGTTAAATCTACGGGTACTTCTACCCAGGTTTTAATTACGGCCCACTACATAATACCTACTAGTACAGTGCACACTCGTTTTCTCTATCTACCCACAGAACATCCATCTGTGTGTATGTATGTATATGTATATATATATATATATATATATATATATATATATATATATATATATATATATACACACAGAGTATTGGTAATATTCTTAGGCACGAAGATATGGTAATTCACTTATATTCCACATAGGAAAATGAAAATTATTTATCTCAGAAAATCCTCAACAGTTTCGTCCTCCAATGAACCTCTTGGAGCGTTTATTAATAAACGCTCCAAGAAGAGGTCCATTCGAGGACGAAACTGTTGGGCATTTTCTGAGATAAACCATTTTCATTTTCCTATGGGGTAAATTGAACGAATGTTAATATATATAATATATATATATATATATATATAGTATATATCTATATATATTAGTATATATCTATCATATATAGATATATATATATATATATATATAATATATATATAATAATCCGTACCCTTGACTTGAGGCAGACTAGACATATAACTTACATGAACTCGACTAAATAGCACAAAACATTCACTAAAATTGTTTGAATTTGCTGTCCTATTATTTCGTTAATAACCCTAAAAACCAAAACTTTTAGCAAATTAATGTTAAAGCTACGGGAATGTTTTCCTAGCTGCCACCTCAAAACATAAATGGAACCTCACACGAACCTTTTTAAATAAGAGAGACCTTACCTTACAGACCTTACAGTTCGTTCGGGTTGCCCCACCGGTCCCTCAGTGTGAGGCACCTCTAATGTCTACCAGAGAGTTGCTAGTACATCTTCCAGTATATTTTGCATCTTCCAATCTTGGATGGTCTGGGATGCAGTTTAGATATTTGTCGAGCTTATTCTTAAACACATCTACGCTCACTCCTGATATATTCCTCAGATGAGCTGGCAACGCATTGAATAGACGCTGCATTATCGATGCTGGTGCGTAGTGGATTAATGTCCTGTGTGCTTTCCTTATTTTTCCTGGTATTGTTTTGGGCACTATTAATCTACCTCTGCTTGCTCTTTCTGATATTTTTAGTTCCATGATATTTTCTGTTTATTCCTTCTATCTGTTTCCATGCCTGAATTATCATGTAGCGTTCTCTTCTCCTTTCTAGACTATATAATGATTGTAGTCTTTCCCAGTAGTCAAGGTCCTTAACTTCTTCTATTCTAGCTGTAAAGGACCTTTGTACACTCTCTATTTGTGCAATATCCTTTTGATAGTGTGGGTACCATATCATATTGCAATATTCAAGTGGACTACGAACATATGTTTTATAAAGCATAATCATGTGTTCAGCTTTTCTTGTTTTGAAGTGCCGTAACAACATTCCCATTTTTGCTTTACATTTTGCCAAAAGAATTGCTATTTGATCATTGCATAACATGTTCCTATTCATCATCACACCAAGGTCTTTAACTGCTTCCCTTGATTTCGTGATATTGTTCATTATTAGGTCCCCTATATGCATATAGCTTTCCTTCTCTGTCTCCATAATTTATTGATTCAAATTTATCAGAGTTAAATACCATCCTATTTTCCTCTGCCCAATCATATACTTTGTTAAGGTCTCTTTGTAGAGCGTTCCTATCTTCATCAGTAATTTCTCTACTTATTCTTGTGTCATCAGCGAAACTACTCACTACCGAATCCTTAACATTACTGTCTATGTCTTCAATCATAATAACAAACAGTATTGCAGCTAACACCGTACCTTGTGGCACACCGGATATTACCTTGGTTTCATCCGGTTTCTCATCGTTTGCAATAACTATCTGTTTTCTGTTGTGTAAAAATTCTTTTAACCATCTTCCTATTTTATCTACGATATTGTGTTTTCTAATTTTCTTTGCTAATATATTATGGTCTACTTTGTCAAAAGCTTTTGCAAAGTCTAGATAAACCACATCTGTTTCATTTCCGCTTTTCATATTTTTGAATATGTTCTCACGGTGGACTAACAGTTGGGTTTGTGTACTTTTTCCGGGTACGAAACCGTGTTGTCCTATATTAAACAAATTATTTTTTATTAATGTTTCATAATATTTTTCTTCATTACCCTTTCATACACTTTCATAATATGTGATGTTAGACTCACAGGCCTATAATTACTTGCCTCAAGTCTTGATCCACTTTTGAAAGTAGGGGTGATATATGCTAATTTGTGCTCATCATAAATCTTGCCTGTATCTACACTTTGTCTTAATAATATTGCAAGTGGCTTTGCGATAGAATGAACTACTTTCTTTAACAAAATAGCAGGGATTCCATCAGGCCCTGCAGCAGCTCCATTTTTAATTTCATTAATTGCCTGCACAATATCAGCTTCATTAATTTCTATGTCAGCTAGATATTCACTATTTTCGTCCCTTACTTCTATATCATTATCTTCATTATCTATTCTAGGGGTGAATTCTCTCTTATATCGTTCTGCCAGTATGTTGCAAATTTCCTTTTTTTCTTTCATTAATCTCCCTTCAATTCTCAGAGGGCCTATTTCTATTCTTCTTTTATTCATCTTCTTCGCATATGAGTATAATAGTTTGGGGTTTTGCTTGATATTTAATAGGGTTTTTCTTCCAATTCCCGTTTTTCATTTTCTTTTGATTGTATAATCTTTTGTTCTGCATTTTCTATCTTACTTTTTAGTTCTTATAACTTTCCATGCATTTTTTTCTTTTGCAAGACCTTTTTCCACTTTCTGATTTTCTGGAACAAGATCCTTCTGTCTCTTGGTATGCATGAATGATGTTTACTTTTCTTCTTCGGTATATATTTATCCACTATTTTCTCTAATATTTTATATAATATCTCCGTATTTACCCTTATGTCATCGCTTACGAAAATGTTATCCCAATCTTTGTTTAATTCTTCATTATTTCTGACCATTTTATATTTTTACTGTAGAAGTTGTATTTTCCATATCCTTCCCACTTTTTCATTTCTTGCTTATCTCTGTTTTCACTTGCTTTGGAATGAACTGTTAATTCTATGACATTATGGTCTGAAATACTCGCATTATAAACTATTATTTCTTTAACATAATTCACCTCGTTCACAAATACTAGGTCTAAAGTATTTTCCTTTCTTGTTGGCAGGTGATTTATTTGTTGAATGTTGTATTCTAGTAGCATATCTAATAGCTTTTCGAATTGCCTCTTATCTTCTGCACTACATTACTCTCTTTTTTATATGTATAAGTACATCCAAAATCTCCTATTAGTTCTTTCCATTCTACGAAAGGAAAGTTGAAGTCACCAGATAGGAGAATAGTCCAGTCCTTGTGATTTCTACATATATCATCCAATTTTTCAATTATTAAGTCAAACTCTTTGGTATTAGGAGGTCTATATATTACTATGTTCATTAATTTTTCAGATTCAAATTCTACCGCTATTAGTTCACATTCTGAGTTACTATATTTCTCATATATTTTTCCTTGTTTTTGTCTTTCCCATATATTGCGGTTCCCCCTTGATTCCTATTTTTTCTATCTGATCTATAAGTTTGGAACCCTTTTATTTGATCATCATTCCCAGTCTCTTGGGAATACCAGGTTTCACTTATATTCATTATATCTATTTCTTTTCAATTTGGGTTAGTTCTTCTAAGTACTCTATTTTTCTTTTTGAGTTACTCGTAACTAAACCCTGCGCATTCATCACTATGATGGTTTGCGTGTTTTCTCCTTCATTTAATATTGGTAGTAATAAGGATTTTCCCATGTCTCTTTCCTGTTCTGGTATGTTGTTCTTTTTTTCATTTCCAGAAATTCTGACATTAAAAAATCCAACTTTTCCATAATATTTGATCTTCCTTCATCATAATTATTCATTTTGTGTCTGAATCTGCAATTTTCTCCGTTTCTGCAATATCCTCTTGCATAATAATTACAGTTATTATCCCTTGAGTAGAATTTTGGAGCTGATGCATTGAAATTTTTTGCTGACATCTCTGCATATCTCATTGGTGGTTTGCTTTTCTCTTTTACCTGATATTCTTGATTTCTCTCTTTATTTGTTTCTTTCTTATTTTGGATTTTATTACTTGGTTGGTTATTTATTTGATTATGATTCATGGCTACAGGGTGCATATATTTGCATTTTTTGTCGAACTTACATCCTTTTCCTTCTTTTATGTTTTTGCATATTTTTGGATGCAGATCTCTGCAATCATCCCCATATCCATCTAGGTATGCACATTTACCATATATTTCATAGTTGTGACATATCTTAGGATGTTTGTAGTAACATCTTTCTCCAAATCTGCAATTCCCTCTTTTCAAAAGGTTGCAGATTTTGTCTTTCTTGTCTATTTTTTCCTCTTTCCCGTCATTGTGTAGATCTGGGTAGAGCCTCTTCGGGATTGCTTTTTCTGTTGCCATATCGTAATTTATTTCTTCGTAGGTATGCTGCTTTATTGCCTCATATGTAGTATCAATGAGTATCTCTGCATCCATACTTTTATCTTGTTCTTTGTTTTCCTTATTTTTTTCTGTCATTTCATTTTTGTTTACTTCTTCGTTCCGTTTTCTCTTCTTCTTCGTTCTCTTCTTCTTCTTCTTCTTCATCCTCAACTATTTGTACATTCGATCTTGATTTAATAACATTGTCTATCCATGATAGACATGTTGAACAAAAAATTCTTGTATCTTTTCTCATATCTTGTATTACCTCAGCACACTGTGGATGGGTCGGAATGTTGCATGCAGCACATTTTCTGATTAGGTTTTGTGGATTGACTATGCTATACCAAACCTTACACAGTTTGCATGCTTTTGGCATTCTTTTTCCTAATGCGTCAATTAGGATATTCACAAGATTCACCTTATTCATTTTCTTTGTCGGAATATGTTGGTTTATGTATATTTTCTTTATGAGTCTCTTGACCACTTGGATTTTATTTGGAACTTCTTCAATTATTTTCAAGATGTTTTCATTAGATTTTTTCCAGTTTGAAGGATTATATCCTTCTAATATATCTATGAATGCTTTTGTATCTTTTGGTTAGGACTGTTGCTGATTTCATAGATGAGAAATGCCAGTTCCCTTCCTGCTACCTCATCGTATTGCGAATCTGCTAAACACGCTAAATTACGCCATCTCTTCCCGCAGTTGGAACTTACTGCCATCTTGTTCTGATTTACAGTATTACACTTGATAAACTAACTTAGAAGACGCTTTATCCTACCTACTATTCACACTAATCTTATCACCGATAGTTCACGAACACTTCTAGATATTTCTCAAATTCTAGTCGTATGTTAAACTTGTGATATCTGTTGATTAATCTGATTTCACGCGGGAACGTCTCATCAAGCAAGATGGCTACTACGAGAGAGAGAGAGAGAGAGAGAGAGAGAGAGAGAGAGAGAGAGAGAGAGAGAGAGTTTTGCCCAGGTGTATGCGAGGGGCATAAGAGAGAACACCTGCTCGGTTGTACTTACCACCACCCTCATCATTCCCAATCAAGTTGGAGTCTACCATCTGCCCCTCAGGGCTCAACCTTTTCCATAAAACACCCAAAAAGGTTTTTCTATCTTAATATAATCTGCATAGAACCTGATAAACAGCTGTAAATGTTCTCAGCCCCGTCGGGGTGGAAATGACCGCGTCGTGCCGATTAGCAATTCTGTCATGAAAGGATGACGCTTCGGTGCGGTCACAAGTCCCTCACTGGACGAGTGGTTTACGTGCTCGCCTGTCAATTTGGTTGTCGCGAGTTCGACTCCCCGCTCTGCCAACGTTGAATCAGAGGACTTTATTTCTGGTGATTAGAAATTCATTTCTCGATATAATGTGGTTCGGACCCCACAATAAGCTGTAGGTCCCATTGCTAGGTAACCATTTGGTTCCTAGCCACGTAAAAATATCTAATCCTTCAGGCCAGGCCTAGGAGAGCCGTTAATCAGCTCAGTGGTCTGGTTAAAAAAAAAATATACTTAACTTTCTTTGGCGAGGTCACGATCATCCTTGGCTGTCACTTCGTTTTATTTTGTTTTGTCTTCGACCTGCTGATGACCATAAAATTCAACGAACAACCCAACAGATGCTCAATAGATAGTCAAGAAAATGCCCTAGATCACGTCAGGCCTCACCGCGAATTTGGTCCCACTTTTGAGAGAGAGAGAGAGAGAGAGAGAGAGAGAGAGAGAGAGAGAGAGAGAGAGAGAGAGAGAGAATTCTGCTTGCCAACACAATACATGTAAGGCTCCTCTGCACAATGAGATATGTTGACTGAAAGTCTACATTGCTGAAAGTTCTCGTGGCAATAAATCGACCATTTGATTTTGGGTTCCTTAGGTACACTCATGACTATTCGCAAGTCCTTTTTCTCCCTGAGGGAGAACACGTGAAACCATAACGAACAAAAGACGCAAAATCTGTTTTCGTTTAGTAAGCGGGGAGAGAGAGAGAGAGAGAGAGAGAGAGAGAGAGTAGATGAAGAGAGGAGAGAGCGAGAAGATAGCGATAGAGAGAGAGAGAGAGAGAGAGAGAGAGAGAGAGAGAGAGAGAGAGAGATTTTGAAAATGCTGGACTGGCTAACAACTGACTCCGATGTTGGAAACCATTTCAGGCGCAAAAATGTATAATCCTGAGACAATGATCCCCGAGTCCAAATGCATTAGTGATAACTGTCTTCGGAGCTCACCGGAAGCGGAGCGAAGCAATAACTCGGGACTCGGTTCGATTTTCGAAGGCTGCAGTTTTTAGAGGCTGACGACAGAACGACGTCACGTTTATGAACATCCTTCATACCTTTACTCAAGCAATATACATCATTTCCTTAACAACCTTTAATTATCCAGAGCTTATAACGGGACAACCTTGTTACTATTTGATTACAGTTATTTCATGGCTTAGCGTCTCCTCAAATATGATTTTGCTGGCAATTTTTGAATTAAGGTGTCATAAACCAAAGATTTCGAGTTATTTATTCCATAAACCAAAGATTTCGAGCGATTTACTAAACTTGTTCCTCGTTTCAGCAGATATTTGATATCATTTCATTTCTTCATTTCTTCTGCAGCTGTAAATTTCTGTATTCAAGAGGAAACCCCCATTTATTTCTGTATCTAAGTCCATAAAATTACTCGTAGAAATTGTTCTTCATAGACCGATTGCATTTAATCCTTTCCTACGTTGTATTTGCTGAAAATAAAGATTTCGTCGATTTTTCGTATGCCTATGATCATGCCCCTTGTATTCATCTATTATTCACTTCAGATCTTCAAATAGAACGACACTTAATTCTCGTCTCATAGGCACTCGTAAATGCTCATCTCTCACACTCACCTGACAGTCTCCAATCGTCCTACCTTCAGAATACGTCAGTTTTACCTGTTCTCTTCACGAGACCTCACGTTCTACAATCAATATTTTAGCGGAATATACTGCCCACCTTCTAAGACAAATTTTTATACGTATAAGCAGTTGCAGACCATCTATTTACTGTCAAAAGTTTGACGTCTCTGTAGACACACTTGCATGGAAAGCTCATAACTAACCATTCCCAAGTCGCTCATCATATAATAACCTCTTCACAATGACAGTTTTTTCCCGCTTTTCCAAAATGTTTTGACTCATGGTTTTATTTTTTCCTTTACGGTCCAGCTAGATCAGGGTATCATATAAAAAAAAACAGTCTGTTCGTCGACAAGCATTCAAATCTGTACCAACGTTTTTCTCAAGCCCTGTAGGTATAGCATCTGGATCTATACCAAATTTACCTTAGCCACACAAACACTGGAGAAAATTCAACAAAAGGGGAACAAAGAGGAATGGATTTCCACACGATTTTACTTCTGAAATGATTGCATGCGTTACCCAAAGTTATAAGTTCAGCCTTGGACAAACTTAATAAGATATCACAGATATGAACGACATATAAACTAATCTGGAAAAGTATGCATAAACATTTTCAGTTCTTGAGCATGTTTGGGAAGAAAATAATACCTTCCTTAAATGATTGCCTTGTTAATAGACTGATTTGCAACAGTATTTAGAGCCTGAAAAAATTGAAGAGAAACGAGCGATATCTGTCCCTAAACGTAACTAGAGATAGACATCTCTTCATACTGAAACCAGATTTCCAGACACCCGAAAGATCAGACGGGCTGATGCTTACCTTTTTAATATCTTTGGGCGGTACTGGAAGTTCTGTGTTGGGGGAAGAGTTCGTGGTTTCTGGTGTGGGCGGACTAACATGGGCGTTCTGAGCAATATGGGCGGCGTGGGCGGCGTTTTTTATGACTGTGGCAGCTAGTGTGATGGGCGTGAGGAGTCCAGGCACGGGCGTCACCAGTCCTGGGGGCGTGGTGAGCGGCTTCATCTTGGGCAGGATCCTGGGCAACCCTTCCAGGGACTTGAATTTCTTGTTTGGAGGCGTTGGCGACTCGGAGCTGCTGACAGTAGGCACACTGGGCGTGCCGATGGCCGGCGTGCCCAAGGAGGGCATGGCCATAGAGGAAGAGGAGTGGTTCCCCATGGTAGGGGTGGAGGGGTTGGCGAAGGCTTGCTGCAAGCTCGGGCTGCAGAACTTGCGTTCCATGGCTTCCAGGATCTTGGAAGTCTCTTTGTGTCTCTCGGAGGAATCGGAGAGTCCTTTGATGTGGAGGCACTCGGCAGTCTTGAGGAAGGAGGCCAGATCCTGCTGGTGGACGTTGATCTCGCCGCGGTACATGAAGGACAGCAGGGCCTCCATGTCCCCGGCCCGCACGTCCCGCATGAAGATGATTGGGTGCTTGCATGGATTGCCCAAAAACAGCGCCTGGAAATACGGGCTGCAAGCAGACAGGATCACCTTGTGGGCGGCGAACGTCCGCCCGTCGCAGGCCAGGGTGACGTCCGTAAAAGCCTCCTGTTCGTACAATTGGTCGAAGACCGTCACCAAATTACTCTGGTGGTTGTTCCACTTGAGCAAAAATCGTTCGGCCTCCATCCTGCCGCTCCCTGGAGGCCAATGGCTGCCCGACCTGCAACAATAAATAACCGTTACAATGCTGTTCAGAACGGACTTCGTGCAATAGGGCTATAAGGACACGAAATAAAAGTGACATAACACTACACTTACAGTACATCTAAACACAAAATACCATAAAAATGATATAAAAATAGAAATGGAGCCTAGCCACCAATATTAAAAATAAACCATAAGGTGGAAAGAGAAGAGACAATGAAAACGGGGGACAAAAGTAACCCAAGAAACCGCTCAACACTCGGTAGAGATTTTACTGCTGCCAGGCTACGCAACATTCCTCTTCGTAAACAGATAATAATGCCTGAAGTACAGCATCAACTTTTTCATCGAATATTGCTCAGTACATTATACAACAAATGTATGATAACAGTAGGAAACAAATTACATTTATATGGAGCCTTTTAGGAAGCGCAGGAATCCTACAAAACGCCCATACTTTACAATAGTAATCTCCCCATCGATATGCTCTTAAAATGAATCAAATCCAAAGGGTTACGGAATGAATGGCTTCATAAAGCTTCATCAATATTCTGTCATCTGTTCTAGAGATTCTTTGTTAATGCAAACACAAGGTTGAAAACGCTAACTTTTCCCAACTTCGTGGGTGAAGGTCATCATGTTTCCCATCATCGAACAGCGAGAAACGTATGGCAGTTACTGATCCCTGAAGCTGTGAAGCATCTTCCTTTCGTAAGAACCTTTTCGACGTATACTCTAAGAAACAGTAAGAATAGAAATGACATATGGGCAAGACATTAAATCTTAAATCGCAGTTCTTAAAACCTCCAAAAACGGCAAATGGTTGTTTATTTACGTCGGTGACCACGAATCTACAAACATAATCGAGATGAAGAACGCTGACGGGAAACTTAACACTCACAAATTTCAAGCACAAACCTTAAGTGAAAATTTCTTACTACTATAAAAACAGTTTTCTTTCGAAGGTTTACAAGGTCCAGGGTGTATTGTCGTCAGGTATAATTCAGTAAGTTGCATTCAACAATAACAATGTCTTTTTCCTAATGGTGGGGATGAACAGACAGCTACGGTATGTAAATACAGGGTCAAATATTTACGACAAAATTCACGTAGAAGGTGACAGCGTGAAGTAAACCACTTGTAGTTATTTCCTTTTTTTTTTTTTTTTTTTTTTTTTTTTTTTTTTTTTTTTTTTTTAAATGTTATTACTGGAATGCATAAACCGTTTTATATTTTTTTCGTAAGAAAAATATGCTGGGATTGTATAGTTTTAAACATCAAGGCGATTTAACCAAATCGGTGCAGCTAGAGAGACGAGAGAGAGAGGAGAAGAGCGGAGGAGATGAAGAGAGCGAGAGAGAGAGGAGAGAGAGAGAGAGAGAGAGAGAGAGAGAGAGAGAGAGAGAGAGACGGGTTCCTGTAAACAACCCGGGAATCTATACCTTCACCTACAAATTATCGACTGAGAGGTAGGTGGTTGTCATTCTCCAGCAGATTTACAATATTCATCAAAAACATTTCCAGGCAACGAGGGAATGGACAGTTTTAACCACCAGGTAATGTTAATTTCCACAGCCTGATCATTCATTATTCTGCACCACTGCCAAGTTGTCTCAGACATACTACATACTATATACGTCAAATTAGGAACGAACATTTTCAGCCATCATTCTTGAAAGAAAACAATGGGGCTTAACTACGACATCCAAAACATCTTAAAGAAAATGCCATAGTG
Source organism: Macrobrachium nipponense (assembly GCF_015104395.2). NCBI lineage: Eukaryota > Metazoa > Arthropoda > Malacostraca > Decapoda > Palaemonidae > Macrobrachium > Macrobrachium nipponense. Next base: position 37,972,632 of record NC_087210.1, on the reverse strand, counting down.
GAGCACTCTGATAAACGGTTTTGATTTTTCCCTGATAAGAAGGTATTTTACTCGAGAACTTTCATGAAGAAGCAGAATACAAAACTGGACAATGACCAGGACGCCCTTTCTATATGGACCAGGAATTAACCTTCCATAAATTCCAGCCTTACAATGCCCGTCATAATACATAAGTGAGTAAGTACTTACATAAGTTTCACGAAGATATTCAGTAATTTATAAATGAGTAAGTACTTACATAGATGAGTAAGTACTTACATAAATGAGTAAGTACTTACATACGTTTCACGAAGATATTCAGTAATTTATCAAAAGAATCAGAATCACTGACCACTGAATACGACGTATTGGCTCTTGTACAATAGAATCATAAACTCTCATATCTACAAGACTGTAAAACGTTCAGACATGATATCGTCCAGCCTTGAGCTGGCCTCTCTCTCTCTCTCTCTCTCTCTCTCTCTCTCTCTCTCTCTCTCTCTCTCTCTCTCTCTCTCTCTCCAATGGCTCGAACGTAAGTCTGCATAATAAAACTAAGTTGGTAGAGGTTCGGGAAGATAATTATGTCATTGCTTCTCTGTTTCACTATGGAATAATTTCCTTATGTACATACATACATACATACATACCACACACACGTATATATATATATATATATATATATTATATATATATATATATATATATATATATATATATATATATATATATATATATATATATATATATATATATATATATATAGTCTACATATTATATATATAAAGTAAGTCTTAGTTTACCTAGTTCACTGAGCTGATGTATATATAATACACACATGTGGGCGCGCTAACACACACACACACACACACACACACACACACACACGCACACATTATATATATAAAGAAAGTTACAGCCACGAAGGATAAATTGAAACACTAGAGATGCTAAGTACTTTCGTCCTATTACCAAGACATGGTCGAAACGACTAAAGATATACAGAAGCAAGGGCTTATATAAATGGTGGGTGCAAGTCGTAAGGGAATATAAAAAGGTCGGGAGGTCACAGAACGGTCAACGGATTAAAATCGAAATCCACTTCTTACTACAATGGGCGTAATGTTTGTCTGTCCGTCTGTCATTCAATCACTGCCAAACGGCTGGTCCGATGGGCATGAAACTTGGCAAGGTTATAGTGGGGACCCATGAGATGGTTTTAAAGGAGTTTCACCTTACCTCCCCCCCTCCGAAGGGGGTGGGGGTGAGAAGGGATTCCTGCTCGTGAAACGAGGCTGGTTACGCCCGTAGACTTGATTACTTTACGAATTTTCATACATAATTTCTGTATACATGTTTGCTAGTATTGGTAATCCTCTTTATTCTATCTTTCAATTCCTTCTGGATCATATATGTTTAATGACCGGTTCAAAAGAAAATAATCCTTGAGTTACATTAAAATTATTCACCTAGGTTAACTGAATCAAAACAGATTCTAACAAGTTCCTTGAAATAGTTTCATTACAGTGACAATATTTTGCTTGCGTCCAATGTATTCTGTGGGACTTTTCACTTAAATGTAAAAATAAAGCATTATTTGTTTGACCTGTTATTACTGAGTATTTGTGTTGTTTTAATCTAGTGTTCAATTCTTTACTGGTCTGACCTAAGTGAAATAAATCACAACCCATAAATGGAATTTTGTATACAATATTGCTATCTTTTTGGAGGCTATCTTTTATAAGCAGGTTTTTTTTACATTTTATATGTGAAAGATACATTTCTATTAAACAATTTAAAAAAAAGGGTTTACAGCTTCAAATCCAATAAAAACTTAAGACTGGCCACCCGCAAAGCTCAAAGAAACATTGATGATAAAACTGGCAATTTTTATATGATATCCTGAATAATAGTGAACATACGTCATATTATTTGTCTTTTTCCTATAAATACTACATTTACAATTAAAAGTTTCCCTTTTAACATAAATGTCAAAAAAAGGTAAACAATCATCTTTCTCCAACTCAAGTGTAAATTTAATGGAAGGGACTTGATCATTTAGTTGAGCCAATATATTATTTACATCCAAATCTTTGGGTATGATGGCTAAAATATCATCAGCATAACGGTACCATGTCACAGGAAAATGGAAAATCTTAGGGATGTATTTGAAAGAACAGGCGAAAGTGGGTTTCCCATTGCCATACCAAAAGTTTGTTTAAAATATTCCCCGTTGAAAATCACTTATGCATAATTTTATTAATTCTATGACTTGCCTAATTGCTTATGGGAAATCAAGTTTATTCAATTCATCTTGAAGGTATTCCAATACCGAGTCAATGGGAACGTTAGTGAATAAGGAACATCCATCAAAACTTATTGACCGTGAATCTGGATTGATTGTAACGCCGTTGATCTTGTTAGTGAAATGTATATATATATATATATATATATATATATATATATATATATAATATAATATATACTAATATATAATATCTATATATATATATAATATATATATATATATATATATATATATATATATATCATTATATATATATATATATATATACACACACACAATATATATATGTAATATAATATATATATAAATACTATATATATATATAATATATATATATATATATATATATATATATATATATATATATATATATTATAAAAATTCGTTTCATCATCCCTCTACTCTTGGAGGCAAAGGTGTTACTCTCTTTTTCCTAAACAACATAATTTCATAGAATGAGACCAAAAAATTACTAAGGTGGCGGATGAACAATATGTCTTCACATACTGATGCATGTACACATGCATACTTAAATACGCTCAGAAGTTACACGCACACGCATTTGTCTATAAACACAAACATAGTCGAGCACTCTAGTATGAATAAAATCGAATTAATATATTTGATTATGGTGTTTCCCCCTTAAAGGTCTTATTATAAGTTTTCGACGAATTACAACTTCAAAATCAGGTTAATTCACTTCGCAAATCACGGTAGGATGATATGATACTCATTATTTTCTCTTTTCTTTTTTTTCTAAATGTGTGCGCTCATTCGTAACCATGGAGAATCTTGATGGTAAACAAATGACAACTGTCTATTTTTGAGTGAAATGGAGTCATTCACATTGCCAACGTCAAAAGGATGCATTATGTAAAGTATCATCTACTTCGCGATGATTTTCAAATACACCTGTATCGTCCACCATGACTCTGCTTTTCATACATAGCTTCCAGCGTTCACCATCGATTTATGCTGGAAGCTATACAAGGCTGGACAAATTTAGCAATGGAATAAGTGGTTGGCGACCAGGAAAATAGAACATCTGTTAGGAAGAAAGCATATTAAAGGGAAACTGGCTCAAGCAACTGCGACAAGGACGACTCTGGACACTCTCAGTCATGAATTTCGTAATTGGGCCATTACAGGCTGATCTCCTTCAAAGTCTCAAGCGACCGGAGCTATAATGCAGATAAAGCTTCCTTTTTGGCTTTGTTTCTTTACCTCTAATGCATTATGCAGTATGAGGTGGTTACGAGTCTTTGACAAAGTTTTCCCACATATCAGCAGTATGTGTTCTAGTTAGCAGGGTATGCAGATCATCTCTGATAATTCTGAACCTATTGTTCAACAAATTTAGTAACAAGCTTGAATTCTATGTTTCAGTGTACAATGGTAACTACACTATACGAGTCAAATCTCTGCTTATGCCTTCAACTACAAGATTTCTTCTTCTTATGCACCACTCGCGAAAGTATAAAAAAAACCAAATGTTGGCAGAATTCTCTCTGCAATCCCCAAGTCCACAGAGACGAAAGAAGAGTCCGAAGTCACTTCTTCACTCTGTATTTCTGCATAGGAACTATTCTGCACAATGTAGAGAACAGAATATTCTTCTTTGAATAAGGTATTCTTACTGTACTAAGAATATAATGTCCACGACAATATATTTTCTAAATATCCAATAACGTCCTTCCACCACTGACAGGAACGTGGCAAACAAACGACAGTAGAAATTCCCCAAAGAAATCTGGAGATCAGAAAGTAATGATCGCAAGTGAAGGTCATGGCAGGAACATTTGAGGAATCTGATCTGGTCAATTCTATCAATAAATATGCGACCAAATAGTCTCAGTATTGTGGGAGAGAGGGACTACGTCAAATACCCTTTCCAATTCTACCTGAAGATTTTCACTTCAAACGTTGATATACGTCCGCCAAATAAATAACATACAATTTAATTAACTACGTGAGTTATTTCTGTCCTTATTAAAAAAAAAAAAAACTTGTGAAAATAAGTATAGCAACTTATTTTCTAAAAGTTGGATGCCTGTGGCCTAGAACAAAAAGAAATTGTAACCTGGTGATGTAATAAATCATGCATGACAACAGTTCTAGTGACTGATCAGAGAGAGAGAGAGAGAGAGAGAGAGAGAGAGAGAGAGAGAGAGAGAGAGAGAGTACATCTGAATTAGAGGGAGAGAGTGGTTCATCTACATCAGAAGCGTATGAGCACTGTCCCCGAAATAAATAGGTTTATTTTCACTTTTTAAGTAAAGAAAATAAAAAATGATAAGCATATGGAAGACAACGCCAAACTCTACGAAAACTGGGAGCCTGAGGTATACTTTGACAAATGGATGTACCGTGTCGATTTTCGTTGTCATCTGACTTTCTAACGTGTTTAAGTTTGTCACGGAGCCAACAGCAACAGCCAGCGGCAACACCACACACACACACACACAAATTAATAAATAAAAAAAATAATTAAATAAAAAACGGCCGGAAAAGTTGGTACCAACTAATAGCTTTAGCGAGTATCTATGCAGAGCAAACACCTCAATTCTTCCTCCGACTCCAAAGGAAATCTTATCGAGAAATGTTGTCATGGTTGGATAAGTGAACTGCAGTGATATCTCCAAGGCTGAGCAGATACCTAATGTCTGGAAAGCACTTACCAAACCAAACTTTATGGAGTCGTGCTGAAAACTGTACACCACTAAAATACCCTTCGCAAGCTGAATACTAATAGTTTCCAGGTGAGAATGAAATGAATTCTTTGTCCTCGTCACTATTCTTCCAGTATATTTGAATCACGTATGACATATGCCATTCTCCCGACAGGATACTGGTTGACCACACAGAAAGGCCAGCAGCATCAAGCATAATAACGTTGAAATGTCACATACACTTAACTGTTTCCCTTTGTCCTGCAGAATAAGATGAGGGCCAAGACAAAACATTACGAGGAATATACATGAGAATGTCTCTTACATAAAGCAACCAAGTGTCATGCTAATTGAGGGTGGCACTTCTATTTATCTCCCCCCAAAAGCACATGGCAACGCGCAAGCATAGCAGTACACCTAAACTGTCAAAAAGGCCTAAGTAGTACTCAAAAAATGACCTGCCCTTAGTTGACAAAATTGAAGATATTTTGACCGTGATCACACGGTCTACTACAGTAAGAGAGTTACGTCGCAAGAAATCAAGGATTTTTTTGCGTGTTTTCGTAATATTTTATAACAAGGCAGAGGATGCACTAAGTTTAAAAGGCAGACACAACATGATTTTCCCATCTTTCTTTTGCTAGGAATGACTATCATTAAAGATAACTTAAAGCACAGTTATTCCAACTCTCGTAAGACGAACCCAAAGGCTCTCTTACGTGGAAACCACTACATTATACTTAGTAGATTACTCTAGAACAATTTAAAAAAAAACATAAGGGCACAAGTTCTTTTCACTCACAACCAGAAGCTTTAAAAAATAAAGATTTAAAAAAAGATCCACTACTGGTGAAACCATAAAATCCTCTAATCACATCCACCATTGGATATCTCGCAACTGCGACCATTACAAATTGAAGCGTTCGCGAAGCGTGGAAGCTGCTGGTGAAATGAAAGTGACGTCTCAGACATATATTTTGTGCAATCATTCTTCTCCAACCACGAGAGAGAGAGAGAGAGAGAGAGAGAGAGAGAGAGAGAGAGAGAGAGAGAGAGAGAGAGAGAAGGGGGAGGGGAGGAGGGAGGGGACGGGGGGGAAGGGGGAGGAGGGGGCGGCAGTTTGAAATGCCTTCGCGTTGTCACCATCAGATACGGTCATTTGTCATTTCCTCTTTTTTTATTCGTCGGGGGAACCCGGATTTCAAGAGAAAATCTAAAAAGCAAAACAAATTTCCTTGGCAAAGCCAAACCGCGTCCCATTATTAAACAGTTAGAAAGCGTTGGTGACAAGGGAAATGCCTCTCTTTCAGCTCTTTGTTGAAGCGAAGCATTAAACTCGATATTCAATCGGTTTTATTTCTCTTATGAAATCACAGAAGAAAGCTCCTTTCCATCCCACTCTCAATACTGGCTAGGATAGAATAAAGCCAACTGCCAGGCTGTGTGAGACGGGGAGACACAGATGCAGACGTCAGGGAGGAACAGCTGAAATTAATATGTACTTCTTGAACGAGGCAACGCCCCCTTTTTTTTTTGACGCAGTGAGCCATCACCTGCTTAACTGATCACCTCCATTACGTACGTGTAATGGAGTCAATCCACAGGATGTTACTAAGTCAGATGTCTATGACTGCCAAAAATACGTTTAAGGACGATATAATTATTATAATTGATAATAATGTGCAGATATTCCTTATAAAAATAGAAAATATGCCACTCTACAGCTTTTATGCACAATTTTTTTTCTATGAGCAGTCAAGAAATAATTCTTAAACTCACAGACTCAAAATTCAAAAGAGCAATATTCAGTTCTTAAAAATGCACCAGATTAAAGATCAAAAGTCTCCATCAAATTAGGTTTAAAAGATTTGCATAACCGTAACCGCAAAGTTGAATTATCGACGAAGCAAAGTTTAAAAACCTCAAAGGATTTAGTCACAATCTATGTAGGATTTCATGAGATCAGCAATTGAAGATTTGATCATAGCAAGGTTTAAACTCATTTACTGAGAAAATTGTGATAACTTTATTAGCTCAGTTAACTTCGTATAAGACCAAATCTTATCACCATTTTAATGGTAATGAGTAAGACTAAATAATATCAATAGTTGAATGATTATCACATATACTTCTTGTCTCTTTTAGGTAAAAGTTCCCACACACACATTAAATATAATATAGAAGGATTATGTATGACATCCAAAGTTACATGAAATGAATACAAGTAGCTGCACAGGTAACAGCACTTAGTAAGTGGAAAATAACAGTCGAGTTTGACCCTTGTACGTACTACGGTTTTTCACTCTCTTCCGACGGACTTTCCTGTTGATTAATATCATTTAGTATCTTCCAATAATTCTAGAGCCATCGGCATATAAGGCCCTTCAAAATCCATCAGGTTGGGTATAGGGCTGGCTCCCTGACCTTAAATTTCCTTGCCGTTTCGTCTACTTACTTTAGTAGCTATCCATTCATTCATATACTAAAGAAACATCTATTAAGTTGTTCTGCTATACTCTTCGTTCCAATTTCTCTTCATACACGACCTTCCCCGACGGGAAAAGTTATCAACGAAAGCTCATGGGATTTTGGATTGTTCAAAAGCCGTATTATCAAAGTTCAAAAGATCCACTGAAACAAAAGCTAATCCAAGCAAATGTTCAGGGTTTCAAATGGGGTAGTAGCCTTTTAAGGCTCCATCGTATCGTTATGGGGTACGGTATGTGTAAACAAGACGCTTCTACATTAGTATTCAAGCAATTTATGCATGTTCATAAAGTTAAAATTCAAGCACGTTCAAATCAACATCATTATCAGACATCTTATAAAGCCAAAAACCTCGGTTATTCTGTTCGAAAATGATTGCAGGATAAGAATTCTATTCCAGCTACCTTCTGTATAATACATCTAAATTAACGCGGACACAACATTGTACGATATACACTTACTACAAGTAAAGACAGATTCTGTATGCCTTTTAGGTTAGTTAACTTCTCATAAAACATAAGTATGAAATACAAAAGGAAAATATCATTGAAACTGTCGGGCGGTAAGGAACACAATTTCATTATCTTTTAACCCAATTAGGGCTTTATTTGTCGCCTAGGAGCGAGCATGGTTTACCGGTGGTTAATATACTACAGCGACCATAATAATGATACTAATGAGAGAAAAGGTGAAAAGCATAATGTGATTAGCTCGGTGTTTCGAATGGGGACGGCATCAACTTGCTTACTTGGCAAACTAATAAAATCCTACTTTTGCTATTTCAAGCTAATAGTTTAGAGCAAGTTTAACAGACATCCAGACAAAAATATACTTAGCTACTACCCTCCAACTTTAAGAGGTGGGTTGAACGCTACTAGCATGCCATAGTAGATTCACATCAACCTTGCATTTGATGTGTCTAGGCCAGTCGCATACGACGCTCCTGATTGGCTGTTGATAAGCCAATCACAAGGCTGGAAACTATCAGTATTTCTCGAGAGTTCGTATAGGCAGGATGTATGTTCCACCTCTCCTCAGGCATACTTTAGAAAGGCGTATCTCTAAAGAGAGGTGGAACACATCCTTCCCATGTGAATTATCGAGAGAGACTGAGAGTTTCCATATATATATATATATATATATATATATATATATATATATATATTTGATATGTATATATATGTAAGTTATAATTAGATTTTGTTTTGTCATTAATTCACGTGTAACTTTTTTATTTTTTAAATATAAAGACAAAACACTGGGTGATATTGTCACAGTCACCCAAATTTCTTACCTGAAGGAAGAGCATAGGTATAAATCCTCGTCAAGGTAAGAGCAGTAATCAAATATGATTGGCTTTGGGCATGTAAGTTATTCCTGAAGTACTGAAGTGAAGATGTATATAAATATATATTATATATGCGTGTCTGTATAACTATTAACAGTTTACTCAGAAGAGACAGACAGTCATCAAATATGCTAAAAAGCCACTATTCATCCTTGGTGAATCATTTGTGTGCACCTAGTTATTTTAATTGGTTATGAGACCACGTTAAGTACAGCATTACTCATAGCCACGAAAATGTAACGTAAGGTAAATACATCACCCCATAAAAGTTCTCTCTTCTTATTATTAAATTTAACAGACGCAAACGCAGACATACAAACATAACAAGAAATACAAACCAGCAAGGACTACAAAGTTCTTTCTGTGATTGGCGAATAAAGGGCGAACTTCATCTGTTAATATTTTCCACAGAATCAGGCGTTTGGCAAAACTACTAGAGCGCGGCTCATCAGCAGAGGTTTCTATCCTTAACAAACACCCTTGCATCTTCACGAGAGCTCCCACGAGTTTCCTGGAAACCAAGGTCCTTCCGTTCCAAAATATTTCCTATCCTGTCTTCTAATCGGGTTTCCTCTTTATCATCTCATACATTTCTTCCGGACTACAGATACCTTTCGTCAATCTCCATTCACACATTCTCAAAGTGATCAATTCTTCACATTGTGCTATAAATACTTCTCATTAACCTTCCTCGCTTCATTCCATACATGAGAGTGGATTCAACACCCTCAGCAGATTTCACATGTTCTATGATTCACTCTCACCATTTACTCCAGTCTTCCATCTTTCATATGAATATTTTCTTGGCCTCTGTTTACCCTCATAACATTTACTTTTCACTCTCTCCTTTTAGGGACACTCCGAAGCTCTTCTTTAGCCTATGCATTTTCTCTTCACGATCACTCACTATAGTTGGTTCACTTAAGGTAGATCCTTAGATGAACTCTATGCCTGCGAGACGTTTGTTTGGCGGTCGCTGATTGGCTGGGAGCTGCGTAACTCCCGGTACCAGCCAATCAGCGGCCGCCGAGCAAACGTCTCGTCAGCGTTGGGCTCATCCAAGAATCTACCTTAAGTGAACCAGCTATAGCAATGAATCATCTAATCCAGTCTTCGTTAATGGCCACTTTTTTTTAAGAACAACAGAACAGCCTTGCACCTTCATTTTCTATTCACCCCATGACTTCTCTCATCACTGCAGGGAGACATAACACAACTCTGTCTAAGACTAACTGAGGCACGAAACCAGTTACTGGCCTGTCTACACATCCCATCTCTTACGGTTTCGTGATAAAAGCTTTTAACTGTTCCCATCATACATCCTCCTGCACCTCACATCCTTCCAGTACCTTCAACACTGCATCCCTATTAGTTCTACGACCACACACACACACACACACACTCGCACACACACACACAGAGCCTATCTCCTTTGACCCATAATTATCTTCCCATCTAAATCATTTTCCTAATCTGTCTTCATCAATTCAAACTACACCAGACATTTTTGAAGGCCTTCTAAGTAATGTACTGCAACTAAATTACACTTTTCCAGGCGTCGTAAGTGATGTTACACAAAGAATATCAATTTCCCTTACCCATTTCTCTGAATCTTTCCAACATCCAGCCATACCTTACACATCATGGTGAGCCGTTCCATTTCGCTGTCACCATGCTATCTTTTAACAGTCCAAGCTCACATACATTAAAAATCTTAAGGGAACACCTTGCATCCAACCATTACTCATATCTGTCTTCCATCCTTTACAATGAAAACTGTATCCAAAATACTCCTTACGTCGGCATATTCGCCGCCATCACTGGAAGATTCATCAGGTGGGTAACATTCTTCTTTGTGATTAATTCTCTTCGGTAGGCTTTTTTTTTTATATAATTTTTGGCTTAATTTACATAGAAATCTCAACTTTCATATTTTTTCTCTCCGTAAACCACTATACGATTATCTCTTTAGTCCCGTAACTACACGAGAGAGAGAGAGAGAGAGAGAGAGAGAGAGAGAGAGAGAGAGAGAGAGAGAGAGAGAGAATTAACACAAAGTAACAAAACCAAACCAATCGTCAGTGCTTGGCACTCCGGCGCTTTGTATAGTAACTACATGACAAGGCACTAGATGCCCCAAGAGTTCACCACAAGATAACACATGGGGCCACTCCGTGCCAACATACCCACTTGCATGCCAGTGAGGGCTAGTATCTCTGGTACTTGAATAATAATGTTCAATGTCTTGTTATCCAAGATGTAACAAAAGAAAATAAAAAAGTAAAAATATTTATTTACATATATCTATATACATATATATATAATATATATATATACAATATATACATATATATATATATTCATATACATATGGATATTTTATTTATCCATTCATATTTTCTCATTTAGAACGCAGTTCTTTATTATATGCCTTAGGCGAGAATTTTAAAACCCCAGCGTGGGCTATTTTCACAAAGGAGCGATTTCATCATAAGAGGTATCGTGGCTACAACTCCTACGTCTTTTACGTAGTTCTATTTATTTCTAGAATTGTTACATTCAAGGTATTTACTCATTATTCGAAAGGTTATCATCACAATCAGCATATAGAACTACACATCTAAAACTATTTAGTCTCGGTTTCAACCATAATAGTAAATGACTTCCACCAACTTTCGACCTTGAAGAGAGAGAGAGAGAGAGAGAGAGAGAGAGAGAGAGAGAGAGAGAGAGAGAGAGAGAGAGAGAGAGAGAGAGAGAGAGACTTGCCCTTGATCCATTCTGAAGCAGTAATTTCAATTTGAAGTTTTAGCCGAGAACCTAAGTATATACGGAAATAGAGTAAAGTCTTTCGACAAATAAATCTTTATCATTCTTCCAAGGGAAACATCTAAAACTAAATCAAAGAAAACGTAAACTTCGGGGAATATAAGACGATATATTTTACGAAATCCTGCCTGTTAACTTCTCCATTGTACCCACTGTCACATATTGTAAATAATTATATATATATATATATATATATATATATATATATATATATATAATATGCATTAAGCTACAAATGTCCTTTGGTATTCAATTCGCTCTACCTCGGAATTAATATATTTTCATATATGTTAACCGAGGGGGAATTTTTTAGTTGATAATAATTTCGTCCTTTCGTGGGATCGAACCAGCGCCCAGCGGACAGATGAGAAATCAGGACTTCAGTGATGTTATGGACTCGTTGGCCGAGTCGATAAAATCAATGAAGTCCTGATTTCTCCTCTGTTCGCTTGGCGCTAGTTCGAACCCAAGAGAGAACGAAATTATTATCAACTAAAAAATTCCCCTTCGGTTAACATAAACGAAAATATGTTAATTCCGAGGTAGAGCGAATTGGATATCAAAAGACATTTGTAGCTTTATGCATGTATATGCATCACGGTAATGTATATCTGTGTAAAATCATTTAAAAATGAAATTACCACTTTAAGATTAGGAAACAATTGCATACTAAACACTGAAAAGAAAGCTATTTGAATATGGATAAATAGCATTCGTCTACGATAAAGGAGGAATTTAATGAAGGGTTGGAAGAACGCAACATTGCTTAAGCAACTTTCACTAAAAGAATCCTTCACGTTTACAAAAATGAACGCAACCAGAGCGACATGTTCCATACTACTGGGAAACACGAGCGACGCACTCCAAGAAGGGAAATGTTAAGCAATGTATACATTATGCAGGTGTATACGGTAAATTTAGAAACACGTGCATATTGAGGGTCACGTTTTAATACATAATTAATGGTTATGGACACTGTTTTGAGCATGAACAGAAATCACTACTGGTAACCTTAAATTAAAATAAATAATCAGGAGTTTGGAAGTTTCTGAAAAATACACCGAAAGCAAAAACACTTTTTTTTTTATGTACACTCAAATAGGCAAAAGAGCAGGACTGGACACCAGCATTAGCCTTGAGGTGTTAAGGCCACTCAAAACCAGAGTGAGCTGGGGTACGAGAAGAAAGGGGTAGTATAGGGAGGAAAGCTTGGCACCATTAGCAACCGGGAACTGAGGAGGCACCCAGGGCGATGCCTGTGCAAGTCATGGCCTCGATCAGCACGAAATGCCACACACACAGGAACAGACGTGTCATGCTGGGATTACGCCTATAAGCAAAGAAACCACAACTCTACGATGGGGCATCACTGGGCACAGAATCCCGTGGCATGTTGGACTGGTCCGAAGTATACCACCACTATGAAGAAGATGCTCGGAAAAGCCAGTGAGTTTGTTTTTGAAACACAGGCTCTATTTCATGCAGCCCACACCCCCCAACCCCTAACCCCGCGCCTTTGGATATTTTCACCTATCAGGATATCGTCGGAATTCCAAGAGAGATTTCGGCATTAGAGATCTTAAGAAGTTTCCTTAAAGGAGTCACAGCCAACACTGAAGGCAATAAAATGTGACACAGTGATAATAGCAAATGCGGACATCCTTTCTTTCCGTCGATAACCCTCTGCATAATTCTACCTTCTGCTGATGAAATAAAACGTAATGTTAAAGAAGATATGAGATAGTTTTATCAAACAAAACCGCATACACATACTAGTTAAGAATTTTCATGATCAACTACCCCATTTTACACTAACCGATAACCCGGATTTTGTGAGATTCGTGTTAACCAAGAACACTTTTAAACAGATAATTACATGGCTAATTTACAAATAAAAATTTACAGTACTAAAATTTATAATGAGAATATACATAAAATAAATACTCACGAAAACACACATACAATATGCATGCATACATACATACATACATCATCTATATATATATATATATGTATATATATATATATATATATATATATATATATATATATATATATGTTTATCACGATTCATAAATATTATTATCCAACAAGAATTCTAAATGAAAATACTAAAAGACCATTTACTTGATCGGCAAACTTTAAAACTTTACATGGGCGAAAAATTCGGAGACGAGAAATATCAATGAATAAAATAAAGATAATGTTAAATGAAAATAAAAAAAAAGTACAGAGACAGAAATGGAAAATATTCCTTGGGAATTAGCGGTGGAGGATGGCACTAGGGATTCAACGCAGCATCAGCATCTCTTACACTTGAGAGTATATATATGGACATCGCAGGGACGCCAGCTGCTGTAGGCACGAATGTAAACAAGAATCGTAACTAACAAGGGCCAAACTATCACAAGAAGATCGCTTATGAGTGGCGTAGAGCAAAAAATCGTATTTACACAGATCTGATTTTATTTTCTTTTGTCTCTTTCAAAGGGACAACCAATTTATCAACACCAGACAAGGGGGGGCGGGCAAGAGCACGAATAATAAAAAAACGCGGTTACCCAATACCTTGAAATGTGGTCTTTCGAGCATCATACCTGATACCGAGTTCTACCAAACGAAGCACAAATAGCAAAATTACACGTTCATCATTACGTAACGAGAGAGAGAGAGAGAGAGAGAGAGAGAGAGAGAAGAGAGAGAGAGAGAGAGAGAGGTTATTCAAGTAAACCTCTTCCCAAGAACCAGCCCCGGCAGAAGTTCTCATCCCACAAGAGAGAAGTCTGAAGTCATCTGTCGAGAGGGAAAATGTTCTCCACATGGCTAGCGGACCAAAATACCGACCCCATTCTAGATCGATTCTTTGAAGCCATAACTCTTTCTTTTTACAATAGGTGCTTGTTCACCATTCTTTAACAAACCAAAAATATCCTCAAACACCGAAACATCGGGTTTTCCACAAAATGCAACCTCCTTGACAGGGTGTCCATTCCGAATAAATCGAGATTGGTGTCGTTGTAACGATCACCCTTTGAGAGTGGTTCAAAAAGAAAACCTTGAACAATGAATCACTAACAAATGTAGTGTATAAATAATTCTACGGCTTTCGATATTAAAACAAAATTAATAACAATAAAAATTATGATCTATTTGCCCATTTTTCAGCTTCTGACTTTGATGCGTCTGCCAAACTAGACTTCCAAAAATAGTGGATAGGTCTAAGCGCTCGCGCGCTTCAATGCGCATGCACATATCAGTAAAGAAGACGGTTTATAAGTGCTGAAGTGTTGAACCATATATCTTTCATAAACACATGATATTAAACATGAAAGAGGTTAAACAAGCCCTGAAAAAGGTAAAAACAGACAGCATTCAATCTACCTGAACTCAACAAACTACCGCTGCTCCATGAATATGACAGTCAACAGAAATTTTAGAAATGTCATAGAATCGTTTTTCACACACCACTTTCTGCACAAGGAGTGAATCATCAAAATACGAAGAAGGAAACTACCAGCTAGTTGGTGACTAAACCCAACACTTAGATTTCCCTTCCAAAATTACACATAAACATGCATACATATATACCCATACATGCATACACCACACCCACACACACACACACACACACACACACACATATATATATATATATATATATATATATATATATATATATATACATATATCATACGCTTTTTCGTGGGAGAGAGTTAGTGTTACCTGGGCATGAAAAATAGAGATATAGTACCGTGGTAATTCCCTAAACAAGGATGAGACATGAAATTGTTTTAAAAAATGTGAAAATTTGTTTGAACATAAATGTGAAAATATCTGAATTCAGAAGGGAAAGAAGAAAGTATTAAGTTGATGCGACAATTACAATATATATATATATATATATATATATGATATATATATATATATATATATATTATAACATATATATATATATAAATAACATATATATATATATATATATATATATATATAAATATATATATATATATATATATATATATATATATATATATATATATCTATATTTACTATATATATATGGAATGGCCATCAGTAAATTCCTACTGAAATGCACTTTTTAACATGTTAGTCAAAACAGCACAAAGGTGAATTACTTTTACAAAATTAATCACATTTATTACATTCTACAAACATGGTCTTTCGGAGAACAAAGAACAAAGGTGTTTCTGCTAAAATCACACAAAAACACTCACACGTCAATCCAAATACACCGTATTTCAGTAACTTCAAAACTGGTTCCAATTTTTGCAGCAGTGAAGGAAGATAAACATAAAAAACTGGCGTATTTATATCTAGGAGCAACTTTACAGAAATATGGAGATGGGTGAGCCACCCATGACGAACACAGAAGCCGCTTTTGCGAATACAAAATTCATGAGTTTCCATTTGCAGAGGACTTACTTGCAATGACCACATCTTCTTTATGGGCTGCAGACCAACCCTTGCATCGTAACAAGTCTTTAATCCTTTTTCCAGGGCCAAAATCTCAAATTCATTTATTTTGACGCATACAGTGATAAGCATTCCTAAGTAGCTGAATTCCAAATTTATGTATTTTGAGTCAAAATCTCAACATCACTTATTTGACGCATAAAGTGATAAGCATTCCATAGTAGCTGTATTCCAAATGTAGTGTATTTTGAATCTTATTGGTAAGATGAAACAAATACACACACATGTCGGCGAATCATACGCAATGCAGAGTAAATAATATTACGCTCAATCATATAAGAATTTTTTCTTTCTGGCCATTCTCGCCTTCAGGTAGGAAAAAAGTTATGTCTGGATTCATCGTTATTTGCTAGTCAACTACTTACGTTTCATCATCCACAAGATGACAAAGCCTATTTCATTTGGTTTGTTTGTTTGTATGGTGTTTTTACGTTGCATGGAACCAGTGGTTATTCAGCAACGGGACCAACGGCTTTACGTGACTTCCGAAAAACGTCGAGAGTGAACTTCTATCACCAGAAATACACATCTCTCACTCCTCAATGGAATGGCCGAGAATCGAACCCGCGACCACCGAGGTGGGGCGCTGATACCATACCAACCACGCCGCCGAGGCGCTTATTTCATTTGGTGATAATCGATCAATAATCACATAAAATATTGAAGCCACCAATGAGGCCTTAAACGATGTCTTGGTTTTCTTTACAATCAGCCTATAACTATACATATCAGCTTCTTCGTATGTATTTCATAATAGCTTCTTCAACAACAACAGTGACATGATCAACGAAGCCAAGGATATTTTAAGAACTGCTGAAGGGATTCTGGGAACTACTCCACACATATATCTTTCTGGGGTTTATTCTCGGGACAAATTAACCAATGTTTTGTTACCTCTCGGAAGAAACGTGATTTTTTTTGCTCTCTCTCTTTACTTAAACATAGATGTTAGTTCATATTTTGGAAGATGTAAATCTCTCGACCCAAACTTACTAAAAGGTGAGTAAGTTATCTGACTAAAACTTGGAAAACACAGAGTTGGTGGGTACAATACAACTCTTGTTCTCCACAACACGATTTCATTTCGATGTGTTTCGAGACTTTGAAAAGTCTTCTGGGTTGGTCACATAAAGATGATGAATAAAAACCATGCATATTAACAATATAATTTTGCAATAAGTGTAAAAAAATGTAACATGAACGTCGGAATTTTCTATGTAGCACAAATAAGAAGAATTACTCTCACAATATCTATTAGTGAAGTAATAGATGACATTGTTTTATGTCCACTTTCTCCCGTTTATTATCTGGTGTTTTTACATATAATTTAATCAATGCATGTTTCCTTCAAAATACCTTGTCGTTTAGAGAAAATACACAAATACACAAATACACAAACACACACACACACACACACACACACACACACACACACACATATATATATATATATATATATATATATATATATAAATATGTATATATATATATATATATATAGAGAGAGAGAGAGAGAGAGAGAGAGAGAGAGAGAGAGAGAGAGAGAGAGAGAGAGAGAGAATTTCCGCTTCCTCTCAGGGCAAGCCAATAATGAGCACACAATGGCCTCCATCATCTGACGTTTAAATATTTTATAATACATTTAAATGTAAGTTTTGCCATATGCTATACATTAATCTGATATACTAATGACAAGCAGCACCCACACCCGTCCAATATGACGAATATAAGTCCGCATAAAGGTGCATCACTGCATACCCATAGGTGGGCCCATTGATGAGAGAAGCTGGCATGTAAGTATGAAGCGCCTTCATTCCGCAAACTCCTCTTTCACAGTTACCAGTACATGAACGTATGAATAAAAAATGAGTTTTATATAAGTCAAGACTACTGAATAATGACAACCATACGATTAACGAACCAACCCTAAGCATGTTTGCAAATAGAGTAAAAGCTAAAGCCCGACTTCAAACGTTATCATCATGCGGCGCACGCATCCCTCAAACACTAATATTTATTCATGAGCCTCAGAGTAACAAAAAAATAAATTAAATAAAAGAATAAGAACGACGGCTAAAATTGCCGTTGTAATGCGCAGCCTGAGGCAGGGAAATATACCACAGAGGGACTTTCTTTTTAGTAAATACATTCTATGAGACTTTCCACTTGGTAAATATATTGTCTCTCAAAGCAACTTGAAAACTCCGCCGACTGAGAAAAAGCCTCCGCTCTGTGATTTACATCACTGATAACTGGGTCGCCGTCTCTCGCTCGCCTGGAGGAGGAGGAGGAGGAGGAGGAGGGCGGGAGATGATTACAATTACCCGGAAGTTGGGCTCAGAGATGGTAAAACCAGAGACAACGGAGAAGGCGATGTTTAGTTCGAATGACTCAAAAAATTTCTCCACTTAATCTCGACAAGAGAAAAGAATGAATCAAAAGGACCCCAATAATTACAGCGCCCCCCTCAGAAGTCATCCTCCGTTTCCCTGTCAATCTCTTATTTTCACATCAGATATAGGTACTGCAATACCAACCATGTCTCACACTTACGTTCAATTAACGCATGCAAAATAGCATGTTTCAAAGATTGACCTACAATTAGCAGATACTATGGAACCATTATGAACACTGGCACAACAAGCCTGACAAGGAAATCACCCATACTTTTTTTTTTTGATCGAAAATGAAAGGAATTTACAGTTTTAAGTAAAAAAATAACAATAAAGGTATTTTTTTTTATTGATACGTGGTTTCATTTTAATAACCTAACCCTAAAAAATCCCTAATTTGCCTTAAGGGAGAACAGGCAAACATCATTTTCACAGTATGCAACATTAAACAGTACAGTGAAATAACATTGCTATAAAATTAAATGTAAAAGAAGAATATTTTGTAACACATCGATCGCTACAAAATAATATTGGAAAAAGATCATAATAATTGCATGCATGCAAGCAAACACAAAAACAACAAACATAATCTTACCCTAAAGCAATGAATAAGCCTCCCTTTCACAAATCAACGACAACGATTCATATCAAATAAAATACTTGAGTCTAGACAAACACAAAGTGCGTAAGGACTCCATCTTCACTACAAAATCTATTTCAAAGCAACATTATGCAGCCACAATTATAATACTTCCATCATTTCCATTAAAACAAAAATATACTAAAACAAAAACACACACAAATGCAGCCAACAGTCTATATATATATATATATATATATATATATATATATATATATATATATATATATATATATATATATATATATATATATATATATATATTTCATTCGTGGTCACAAGCCCAGTTTCCAGTTAGCCAGGTTCACGTTAAGAATTTTCGGTGTCCACCCAGGGCCACCCACTTACCATTTGCAGAATGAATCTATCTCGATCCGTCATCCAGGACAGTATGTTGGGATTTCCTGTCTCGGACCTCTTACGGCACTGGCACTTTCGACTATAAGCATATAACCTATGTCTTATGCCATTATGCCACATGCGAGACAAGTGATTTAAATGACAATGAAACCATTGGCTTTGTCACAACAAAAAAAACTTTTTTTTTATCATAAGTAAACCGACAATTTGATCAGGAAGGTCGTTTAGTTTGATCACCCCTGGAAGCCGCCGCTCATCAGATAATGAAGGGTTTCGAAGCAGCTTAATTAATCCAGACCAAAACCACAAGTTCTAAAAGCAGACTCTCGACGCCCTTCATGACCCAAGCGACGCCAGCAATCGAATCCTTCATAACTCTCTCGTCAGACGCAATAAAATTCTCGCAATGACTTTGCATTTACCTCCTCACGCAATATGTTGCTGAAACCGTCGCCTTCGCAACGCCTGCAACGACAGATGTCCTTCTCGAGAAGTCTCCGTTTTCCCCCCCTTCGAAAAAATGATGCCAGGAGACTCGTCCCCTTGTGAAGGTGTCGGGAGGGAGACTTTCACGCCAACCACACTCTTCCCGCCTTCCTCACCTACTTGCACGTAATCGACCGACCCTCTCTCTCTCTCTTTTCCCCGACACACAATCAACATACAGAACATCTATCTATCTCTCCCGAAAGGCCGGGAGAAGGTGGGCCGGGGTTGCGTGGATTATCAACGGGACATGTGCCAGGTCCGTGGTTTAATCCTGGTCTGACACCACCAATGATTTAGGGTCGAGAAATGGGGCATGGGGCTAGCAAGCAATCTTACCCGTCAAGCAATAAATCACTGAGATAAGTCAATATCAGTTATAAGAGAAGTACCGAGCTTGACCTAAATAATGCCCAAAACAATATCTTAACTGTAGGCAATTGCGTAGGCTAAGTCATCTAATCTAAATCCTTGTAGCCAACGACCCAATCAACATCATAACAGCTAGATACATCATGTGAGGAATATCAAGATCGCTTCAGTATTCTTGCAATGCAAACAAAAACAATCTTCGTTTTAACTATAAAAAAAACTGTAAGTCTAATGTTAAAAATGTAAAATGATGGACATCCAGCCTATCATGATAACAGTACAAAGCACTGCGTTTGATCATGTAAAGATTATTACATCTATGGTGTTTAATTTGGCCTTCGAATTAAGAAATGGGCGATGTGGTTCGGACGGCAATAAATCACCTCATCTTCGGCGATAAGCAGCACAACTCATCACCGGGACGGGATACACCAATGATTCACCTAAACCCACTCACCCACCCACTACACATTCCGTTAATAATATGCATACGTACATATATACATACATACATACATACATACATACATACATGCATACATACACAGGTATAATCATGACTTCTCCAATTTCCTTGGGAGAGGCGATAAGTATAACAAACCTCAAGAGATGACCAAAACAGTGCAACAAGTCTCAAACAACACCTGAGCAATCTTGAACTATGAGCCCAAGATGTCCAGTAGATAATACTGTCGACTGTTGTGGTCCAAGCTGTCTAGCAAACTAGAATTGAGTAATGGTTCAAGCAAACATGCAGTGAAGACCTCAGTAGTTGCCCAAGCAGTCTTGCATTACAAAAGCAAGTCATATCCAAAGCTTTCACCTTAAATTACAAACAATAGTAATGACCAGAGAACTCTTGCATTATATGGGTATGTACTGTTTATAAAATGATTGCAACCTACATTATAAGACGAGGTAATCGTCTTAATAGTTTTATAAAACAATTTAACTTTAACTTTACACGAGAGCAATTAACAAACTTATGAGTTCAAGTAATGGTTTACGACGCAAAACCAAATAGCATCTTGCCAACCTTGCATCCATCTTGCAATATGGCTTCCAGTAAGGGTCTTGAAAATCTGGCGGCATGATCTTGAAAAATCTTGCATTAAAATTTTACGTAAGACCTGAATCATAATGCTCTGTTTTTGCATCATAACACTTTCAAGGTTAGACTGGAATCTTTTGCTCAAAGCACAGGGAGGGTCTAAGAAATCTTCCACGGTAAATCTGAGGAAAATGAGCAGCCTGAATAATTTCCCATTATACAACTTAGTAGTAGCCTTTACCACCTTGCATTTTAAACTAAGTTCTATTGATATCGTATGGGTCTTTTTACATCTTTCATGAAGACACCACTACTCCCTCCGCATCTTGCATTAGAAATCGAAGCAAAGGATTTTATTTTGTATCATAATAAACCTAACTTATTGCAACAAACTTGAATCTAAGAAAGAAAAAAACTAGCAACCTAGCGCAGTTAACCTATGTACCTTTAGGTATTGACCCTGAAACAGGTGCATCATCATTTTTAGTAACCACTCAATCAATCTCCCATCCTAAATCTAACTTACCAGACAGTTCACATGAAAATGGGCGTGGCATGATCCATCCGGTTTCCGTCTACAGAAAGGCTGTGCCCCAAAAAACTCCAACTCATGATCATTATTCCGGTCATATTTAACTTGCACAAGTGTTTGGTATGAAGTTAATAACTCAATGACTCCTGGGGGAAATTTCCGACGTTACTCCGGCGTCTTTAAATAAATCACCGAGTTTCTTAAAACGAACTCAAGAGACACCAAACCCACAGAGCAATTTTCCGTAGCTATTCTATTCCAGTGCACCCAAATCCTTAACGACCGCAAAGCGCCGTGTAACTCTGGAGCAGTACCTGCCCGAATCCGTTCCGACAGTTTCTGTCTTTAACTTAATGAGCTAAGGAACCTCATTCAACAAACTGCTCGCGGCGGCTTTGTGCTGCCACTCACACTCGCCTGTCAAGAGAAACACGGGTCTGCAGAGACAATTTCTTGCAATTACGCAGGTAATAAAACGAAACTACGATCAACGAGACGTTAAACTGCGACTAGAAAAAGATTTCCCATTCAGACAACGGTATTCGCTGGCTGTTTTTATGTGCTCCCAGTTAAAGATGATTTATGACTCATCTCCTACTCAGTGCATAAAAAAAGAAACTCGTGCGAAACACCAAAGCAAAGAAAGAAACCCAGAAAAAGTGACGCCAAGTGAGAGAGAAGGATGCCTCGAGATGCGTTTCCAATGCGGCGTCTCGAACGCTTTCTTGCCGCGCGATTACAGTCGCACCCTATTCGATTTCCATTACCGCGACTTCGGTCGCTCTACTTCATCAGTTTCACTTGCTGACGTCATGGCGGAAGCACCTGAGTTGCTCTCTCTACTATCTCGAGGAAGACGATGATGCAAAATGTTTCCTATTTTTGGATCAATTAAAAAGAAATAAATCTCATCAAATGTCATTTATTTTATGGATCATACAGATATCTGTGTATGTGCAGCAGTTCAATCAGTTTAAAATCGTCCACGTTTGAAGCGAGAGAGAGAGAGAGAGAGAGAGAGAGAGAGAGAGAGAGAGAGAGAGAGAGAGAGAGAGAGAGAGAGAGAGAGAGACTTCTAGTCGCGAAGGCGATTGCGACTGGAATGCTATCAGCCCGACTGGAGTCGTACGCCTGGAGAAGCGAAATTATAGTCGCTTCTGTCGTAAGACTGTAGACGCGTCATTGGAAACAGTGCCATTTGCTATAATGAAAAGGAGAGTACAAATAGTGACCCGAGCTCTTCTATGGCGACAATGTCAACAAATGGGCACCAAAGGACGTTGGCACTTACAGTAAACGGTGCCGTACAATACAGAAAAATAAGAGGCGACCTTCTCTCTTGAGAAGGAAGGATTCTTTCTAATCAACTTTATAGATAAGGCACTGTATGGTCTCTCCATACCACTCTCTCAATTCAAAATGAATAAACTTTCTTTGGCAAAAACAAATAAACACAAAATTAATTTAAGAAGACCTTAGACATTAGACTAACAGATATCGCTCAAATTGGATGAGACCTGTTTATGACCTTCTTCTAGCTAAAACGTTTGGAACAAGAGCATGAAAAAAAAAAAACTAGTTTTGGTGAAAATCTCTGAATAACTACAGTCGACCCTATTTAAAATCGACGTGCCAAGTCACGCATAAAAAATGAGACCAGAATGAACTTTATATATATATATATATATATATATATATATATATATATATATATATATATATATATATATAAATGTGTGTAAGTATATATATATCATATATAATGTAATATCTATATAGGTATGTATATATATATATAATATATATTATATATATATATATATATATATATTATATATTATATATATATCTGTCAATAACTTTGACGACACGAATGATTTGTCTGCTGCGTCCTTGATGACGCTAAGACAAGTTTCACAGTCACTGAAACCGAATTCTCACGAGGAAACAGCGCTTACCGATAACGGGATAGTTTACGGTCCACTTACTTCCAACCTCTTGAATCCTACAGAGGGAGTCGCGTTACAGCCCTCATTTCATTAATATCCTCTTTAATAGCCAAGAGTACATTTTTTCAGACATTTATTTACACACATCCAACATATATACCTATATATATATATATATATATATATATATATATATATATAATATATATATATATATATATATATATATAATCTATCTATCTATCTATTATATATATATATATATATATATATATATATATATATATATATATATATATACATATAAAAGGCACACTACAAAACACCAGGAGAAAGAAGACATTACCCATCCAGCCAGCCATTCCCTGACTGAACTTTACCGAGTCTGTTCTATTTAGCCACAGAGCCATTGGCCAATCTCCCACGATTCCTACACCAGGTAACTGCTCGTGCCGCGTCACAAACCCTTTACAGCCCGAAGCTGAAAATATCATTACTGCAATTTTACTCCAAACGTAGAAATCTACCTTACGATTATGGGAGATACCGAAAGACTGCGCAACTCATAAGTACTGGCCGGCGGGGTAATTATCCTCTGTGATATATATTTATGAGGAGGCAAACACATATACCTTACGGGTGCGAAACCTTGAGGACCACCTATCTGGTGTGTTGTTATAAAAAAAAATACCTTGAGACTCCCAGGGGTAAGGGCTGGGGGATTTGAAGGCTCCCCGGGGACGACTTTTGTATCAACAAAGCGACACCATCAGGGCTGTTATTTGAGCAATATTGCAGGTGACAACAGTTCCTGCACTAATGCAGATGATAACTGTTTACGACTTTACGTTGTAAACAGGTACACGGTAAAGTAAACAAAATTAGCGGTTCTCTGCCATGATAGTTATTACTTTCCCTCATGAAGAACAGAGTTTTGTCCAAAAGCCATAAGAGTAGAACAACTCTTGGGATAAAGATATACATTAAACTTGAAGAGAAAATACAGAGATATCTTCTCTAGCTGAAACACCGCTCATATAGACATTAGTTCTCCGTGGTTAGTTTTTTGAGCCATCGCGCCCAAGTTTCAGGTCAACCACTAATAATGTACCGCTGGTCAGATGTTACATACATTCGGTATTAAGGACGATAATGGCAAAACTCTCAGCTGATAGAAATCTTTAGTTCGACTGCTGATAGAAGAACCTAAAATAATGAAATTACGTTACTAAGTTACTAGACGTAGAATAACAATCATATCTGATGTTCCAAGAACTTGCTTAACCTTGCAAATGATACCTACTGGAACCAATACTCATTAAATAAGGAATTATGAAAATTATACAGGTCAATGGGATATTGTGTCAATCGTGAATAGCAAAAGTCCATTGGCGTTAACTAATGGAATTAGATGGACTCATCAGCGTTATTTCAATAAATTCTACCTTAGCTACTAATTATGGTGGCCTGTCATTTTCATTACTGGTAACAAACTGCCATTTCCCCTGATTTCACTTAGAAATACCTTTGAATTTTCGGTACTTCAATATTCAAGTCTTTAAGTCTAATGACTGCTTATTAAAATGTACTTCAATATTCCAGTCTTTAAGTCTAATGATTGTTTATGAAAATGTATCAATTATCTGGAAGGATATTAAAACGCGATCACGCGCGGAAGTGATGAGAAAACAGTATTCACTAAGAGATGAAGAAATGATTACTGAAGCAGTCTTTCAAATACTTAAGAACAATGATCTCTAATACTCGGTCTCTTGAATTAGAATTAAGTAAAAGACCACAGAGGATAAATGAAACAGTAGGCTGTGTGAATGCAGCACGATTTTATATAGAGGCTAATATGATCTGTACTACTATACATCACGTGACGATGTAACGACATCTAAAAGAGTTTGGCAATTTGAGTATAAACACTTGAATTAGGGAGACTGCCGCAGCTCAGATAGCAGAACGAAGCGAGAAATTAAAACACAGGAAATGATGGAACTTCATATATACATACATAAGATACTGACGAAAGAGAGAGAGATTTGATTTGAAGATGCCCTTTCCAACATCACGGGGAAAACATGACATAGCACCTTCAGCTGGGCTCCTGTAGGCACTGGAGGAGTTCGAGTACCAGACCCAGGAAAGACATGAGTGGAGATGAGTGGAAGTGAAAGCACAGGAAAGACATGAAGTGGAGATGAGTGGAAGTGAAAGCACAGGAAAGACATGAGTGGAGATAAGTGGAAGTGAAAGCACAGGAAAGACATGAAGTGGAGATGAGTGGAAGTGAAAGCACAGGAAAGACATGAAGTGGAGATGAGTGGAAGTGAAAGCACAGGAAAGACATGAAGTGGAGATGAGTGGAAGTGAAAGCACTGGAAAGACATGAGTGGAGATGAATGGAAGTGAAAGCAAAGGAAAGACCTGAGTGGAGATGAGTGGAAGAGAAAGCACAGGAAAGACATGAGTGGAGATGAGTGGAAGTGAAAACATAGGAAAGACGAGTGGAGATGAGTGGAAGTGAAAGCACAGGAAAGACATGAGTAGAGATGAGTGGAAGTGAAAGCACAGGAAAGACGAGTGGAGTGGAATTTCACAGAGGCGCTTTGGCGACGCACGTACGCATGAACGCACGTACGGTGTGTACACAACGTTACGAAACTTTCTCAAGATCAAGTATATAAATTAAATACCAGACTCAAAGTCGTGCCTACTACAAAACAAAAACAAAGGAATCCAGTTAATAAAGGCATAATACATTACTTAGTATATTTAGAATGACCATAGACATTGCAACAAGGAAAAACTTAATCTCAAGAAACTTTCAAAAATATTTCATTGTACAGGATAATCAAAACTGTCGTCAAGGAGTTTCAAAACGAGAGTTTTGTACCATAACATCAAATTCATTGAAAAAATGAATGGCAGTTTTAACTACAACCATCATATTATCTTTCTGATACAAAACCATCTAAAACGAGCAACGTGATGTCCTTAAGATAAACGCACTTACACCAAGCCTAGAGAGAGAGAGAGAGAGAGAGAGAGAGAGAGAGAGAGAGAGAGAGAGAGAGAGAGAGAGAGAGAGAGAGAGAGAGAGAGAGAGAGAGATGGGGTGTGGGGATATAACAGCGACCTGATTTTTTAAGATAATTATTTCCAAGGTCAGGTAAGGAATAAAGTCCTTTTTTTCTTAAAGAGAGACCAGAGTGACTAAGATTATGCACATAGAAGCAAAGACAGCATTAAATCGTACATAGCTTATTTCTTATTTTAGCCGAGTTATATCCTCTGTAAGACACCACCCACTGGCATTCACAATGATAACATTTTTACATATTATATATGTTTATTTTCTATGGTGAGCAATAGTGATTGCAACATCTTAGCGTTAAATTCTTTTGCTTCAGAGCAGACTGGCACTTTTTAATTCTCTAGTTCAAACCTTGAATATGTAACCGCAGAAAACAATGAGTCACTAAAAAAAAGGAAAAAAAAACAAAACTCAAGAGGACCAAAATGCCACCTCTCTATTATGAATTCGCATGTCTGGTATATTTAACATTTTTCAGAAATAGTTACAAATCAAAAATATCTTTCATAACTTTGGCCTTCTCACCCTGAACTGAAATCTTTATTCTTCAATACCGAAGCGAGAAATTCTTTTCTGAAGATTTGCGTAAAAAAACAAGTGACGATGCTTCATACGACTGATAAACCATAATGTATGAAAAAAACAAAAAACAAATGGAGCTGAGAGTGAAATCATCTATGAGAGACCATTAGTTTACCATAAAAGATAATCAAAACCAGATAGGAATAAGGGGGAGAAGGGGATAAAAAGTGGGTGGGGGAAGAAGGTCGAAGTGATGGACATTAACAATCTCCACATGGTTGTGGAATGTCAATCAAGAGTGTCTGCTGTGAGAGGCTGAGATGTCAAATGACGAGTATAGAAAGTCCCCAGCAACTCCAGTTCCTCCATCTCTTCTCCCCTTCTCCCGTTTTCCTTTCCTCCTCTCTTTCTCCCATCCTTTGTTTTTGCAGCTCCCTTCTACACCATCTACTCCGTAATGACGCCATCTTCCCAATTAGGTAAACAAAAACAGCCAAAAGAATGATCTTATTGGTGATGCTGACTCAATAAACTTCGCGAATGATCTTATTGGTGATGCTGATTCAATAATCTTCGCGAATGATCTTATTGGCGATGCTGATTCAATAAACTTCGCGAATGATCTTATTGGTGATGCTGATTCAATAATCTTCGCGAAGGATCTTATTGGTGATGCTGATTCAATAATCTTCGCGAATGATCTTATTGGTGATGCTGATTCAATAAACTTCGCGAATGATCTGATTGGTGATGCTGATTCAATAAACTTTGCAAATGATCTTATTGGCGATGCTGATTCAATAAACTTCGCAAATGATCTTATTGGCGATGCTGATTCAATAAACTTCGCGAATGATCTTATTGGTGATGCTGATTAAATAAACTTCGCGAATGATCTTATTGGTGATGCTGATTCAATAATCTTCGCAAATGATCTTATTGGCGATGCTGATTCAATAAACTTCGCGAATGATCTTGTTGGTGATGCTGATTCAATAATCTTCGCGAATGATCTTATTGGTGATGCTGATTCAATAAACTTCTCTGTAAATCATGAAAATATCTGAACGCGCGAGACTGTGTTTATGTGTGTGTAGTTCGTCGCGTGTAAACTTCGACCGCTGTCGTCATGGTTTCTGTTTAAC
This sequence comes from Macrobrachium nipponense, assembly GCF_015104395.2. NCBI lineage: Eukaryota > Metazoa > Arthropoda > Malacostraca > Decapoda > Palaemonidae > Macrobrachium > Macrobrachium nipponense. Next base: position 37,943,965 of record NC_087210.1, on the reverse strand, counting down.
ACAACACGGTAATTAATCTTTCCCCGGAGGAGAGGTGTGTATATGTGGGGGGGGGGGGGGTGGGGGGGGGGGGAAATGGAAAGCTCGAGTGTGAACAAACCAGTCCGAAGCAGAATTTATAGGTAATGATTGAAAGCAGCAACGGCTGAGGAAAAACATATACAACTACAGAACATGATCCAGACTCACTTTCGCGTCTTCTTCCCCGCTAGAAAATCTCCCTGTTCACGTTCATCTTTACAGTACCAGTGAAATGGACTAACCCTGCATAGTAAGCAAATTCTCCAGCTTATAAATTTCAACACAGCGTTCGAAGAGGGCGCACAAGGCAATACACTCATAAAGTTGTTTGTCAAGAGAAATGAAGCAATCTTGAGCCAAATGCGGCGTGAGAAGTGTACAGAGCAATTATGATTTTTTGCATCACTTTTTTTTCTTTTAATCTAATTTGCTGCTATTTAAGACGAGACTGATGTCTTAAATAGCAGCCAAGGATGCAACTCGGAGCTGGTGAATTTTACGTGTGACTTTGATGGTTTTACATGACAACCACATGTATGCAGAATAGATGCCCAGCGAGCTTGCATGCATACATGCATTCAGCAAAAAGTTTACTTGGGTCCATTTGCATTAGACACAACAGCTATATAAAGGAAAAAGTCTCACAAACACAAACGAGCAATCCCCTAAACTTCAACATACAGCTCTAAGATCCCTTCTTTGACACAAACTTTGAAAAAACAAATCAAAAAGTCCCATAAAATGGTAAAAAAAACAAACAAACAAACAAGTGTACCACTATTGATTGTAACAAAGCCAGTAAAAAAATTGCTATCCTATTTATAAACCACGCCATGAAAAAAATATAATTCTAATTGACGAAAACAAAATGCGGTTCAATAAATTCTGCTTATTGGGAGGGTGAAACAAACCAAAAGCTACTCCAAGCCTCGACGACAAACAAGAGGAAATAAGAACGAAAAACAGTGAAGCCTCATCCCAGGGAGGTAACATTCACGCTTCTCATAAGGAAATAGTTTAGGGCTAGAGGAAGCAGCAATATACAGGATGAAATATTTTCGACACGAGGTACAGAACTGTCACTGATCCCAGCATTGCGAGGTCTACTGATCTCTCTAAGAGGCCAACTTTTCCCATGCCACAACAATGCGCTACTGCAGTGGCAAGTGTAGGGAAAATTACGATTAAGGTAATAAATGACTATTACAGCCGTAGGGTAAGAAATTCAACCGCGTGACTAAAAATGTTTGAAATGACCCCCGCCCCCGCCCCAACCCCCGAAAAAAAACCCAGAGTACTGCAATGACCTACGTAAAAGTTGTCATTAGATCACGGTAAAATATTGAAGAAAATACGGATCTTAAAATATGTGGTGCAACAAGAGAGATGCTGTCGGAAACCGGATTCCCCTTCAGTTTATCATTATAGAAAGAAATGAAATGCTAGTCCGGGCAAATGCAGACTTCATCACCATCCTGAAAGTTCATTGGAGACGAGTTAGCGATGTCATAATTCTTACTGCCAGTCATTCTGTAGCAGCAACAACCTCTAGCACAATCACACGCTGTATAAGAAAACTACAGAGATGGTTCTTTTGTCTGTCCGCCCCCCCCCCCCCCCCTCCACCTCAAATCTTAAAAACTACTGACGCTAGAGTGCTGCAAATTGGAATGTTGATCATACTCCCTCCAATCATCAAACATACCAAATTGCAGCCCTCTAGCCTCAGTAGTTTTTTCTTTATTTAATTTTAGGGTTAGCCATGCTCGTGCGTCTGGAACAACACAGGCCACCACCGGGCTGTGGCTGAAAATTTCATGGGCCACGACTGAAAGTTTCATACAGCATCATACCTCCAGCGCGTTTGTTACGTGTTTAAATTACGTAATTAATAATTACTTGATAATAAGGACGCTCGATTATATAATGATTATGGGATCGAGGTGACATACCATTAGCTCTACAATTAGCCAGTTACAGAGGGAAAATTGCAATTATGTTGATATACTATGGCAAACGTTATTAGCTTGGAAGCCTTTGGACACCATAGGAACTGCGGCCTTCAAAAACTAGATACATACTGTTAAACCTATCTCAGTTATTCAACGACTTTCTTTTTCACATTTTCCTTGAGGCATCAAAGAATAAACATAAAACACACAAACATAAATAAATGGCCAAATAAATAGTTTCATACTCGGTTGAAAATCTTGGTATTACGTAGATATCCCATAAAAATTACCCAAGTCTACACTGCCATTGAAACTTTCTGTGATATCCTCACCATTTACATGGTATATCTTCCTTAAAAGGTCCATGCCTATCTGAAACATTGTACAACAATGCGCTCCACAGACAGTGGACTATCAATAGTTTCTATTCTGGACGAAAAAATGTTAAAATATGTGGATGGGAGAGAGCAAACGTGAGTCTCATATATGGGTGTGTTGTTCCACGGATAGTGGAAAGCTACTTAAAGGACATTCAATCAAGGTGCGAAGTTTTGAGAGAGAGGAAAAAAAAGGAGCTGTGAATAGAGCACGGGATACCTAAGGCTTTTAGATGATGCACTACTCAATTGGAAATTGCGAAAGAAACCGTATGGTAAAGAAAACTACATGTATAAGTATTTTCAAGATTAGAAAGTTAACGTAAATGTGAGAAGCACTCTGTTTATGCAAGTAGATGAAACTTAGGAGGGTGGAACAATGAATCTTAATATGGACTGTGGAAGGATGGAAGCCGATGATTTAAATACTGATTCAGAAATAAACACTGGATAAAAGGATAGTAGGATAAAAGGAGATTCACGCAAATGGATGATATGAAGTGGAAAAGATTGGAAGGAGACCTGGAGTGTCACTGGAAGAGATTCTTGAGCCAACTATCCATTGAAGAACTAGAGTGAGCATGTTGGATATGAATGCAAGATAAAAGGTTGCAGATGTCGAGAGGAATTGTTTGTATAGTGTACATGGTGATGAACTCTAACAGAGAGAAACGAAGATAAGCAGAAGGGGCAAAAAAGGTCAGCACAGCTTCATTTTTCTTTTCGTTTGTTTTTGTTTGTTTGTTTGTATGGTGTTTTGACGTTGCATGGAACCAGTATGGTTATTCAACAACGGGACCAACGGCTTTACGTGACTTCCGAACCACGTTGAGAGTGAACTTCTATCACCAGAAATATACATCTCTCACTCCTCAATGGAATGGCCGAGAATCGAACCGGCGACCACCGAGGTGGGACGCAAACACCATACCAACCACGCCACTGAGGCGCTACGAAGGAAGTATGAGAGTGTGTCTGCTAAATAGCAGAAAATGGTGCATCGTGTGTTGGGAGGTTCAACACACTACTGGCAAACCTTCTGTATATACTATAGTAGATTCACATCAACCGTGCATTTGATGTCTAGGCCAGTCCCTTACGACTCTCCTGATTGGCTGTTGATAAGCTAATCATAGGGCTGGAAACTCGGTCTCTCTCGAGAGTTCACATGCCTATGTGAACTCTCTCGAGAGAGACGGAGAGTTTCAAGCCCAGTGATTGGCTTATCAACAGTCAACCAAGAGCGTTGTAAGGGACTGGCATCAACATCAAATGCACGGTTGATGTGAATCTACTATAGTGGCTAATAATACGGACATTTCCAGCACACGAGGTTCATCCCTAACTCAGAAATTAAAGTAGTAATGATTTGAAGCTGGGCCTATGTCTTGTTTTCCGTTTTCCATGAGGCAGCGACCTAAGATGCGTGTTTAATCTGGATCAGACTTGGAAGAATTGACAGAAACAAAGAAACTTTGGGGGGGGGGGGGGATATCAACCTTCCGCGAACGGCTCGATTAGAAAGAAATACCCCCCTATCTATAAATATACTGCCAAGCTTTGAAATTCAACCTTCCATCTTTTAAGAAGCGGCTCAACATCGACTTTCATGTCCTTTGGCCTCTGCAGCACAACCCAGCATGTGGGGAAAGTTACTATGATTAACTTTCTACATTCTTTTCCGACAAGAAAAGAAGACAGTCAAGAAATATAATAATGAAGAATATTAACATTAAAAAAAAAAAACGACTGGAATCCATTCTTCCTTTCTATCTTTTCCGTGACCGTATCATGTTCTATAACCTACAAATATCAGAGTTATATAGCTGTGCTTAAAGTCATTATCCTAACCTCGCGCCCTATGCGAAGTTATACTCTTATATTTTTTTTTAACACATCTTGACCTAAACAACTCTGTCAATTCTGCAAATAGAGCCTCGAATTTGAAATACATGGCAGGGGTTGGAAGTTTCCAAGTAAACTCCCCAACCACTGCATGCAGCACCCTCTAAACAAGAGAAAAAAAAATCTAAATCGTCCAGCAAAATCTACAAAAGAAATAGCTTAAACATGTTTTGTCAATAAACTGTCCCAAGTTCTAGAGAATAACGTCCAAAGGTTAATTACTATTTTCATAACGCAAAGGACACAATAATAGACTCTGTCGTGAACTGAGCAAACTCAACAGTTTTTCTGATATTTTGTTCGCTCACTTGTACATGAAGAATAATTGAAAAAGAAACCCACAAAATTACTGTGTAACTTGTTTACTTCTGAGTATTTACATTTAATTTTACTCCACGCTCGAGTACTTTCAGGCCGTATCTGTGGCCCATTTTCAAGAGATATTAGGATTGTGAGCCTGGGTCAAGACTGCTAGGCCTTGACCCAGGCTGACAACCCAAACATCTCTTGAAAATGGGCCACAGATAGGGCCTGAAAGCACTCGAGTGTGGAGTACAATTAAATATAAATAATTAGAAGTAAACAAGTTACACAGTGATTTTGTGGGTTTCTTTTTCAATCTTCAGAAGAAAACTGAAAGAAGTTTTTGTTTGGTTCATGAAGAATAATATTAAAAAGTGTGGCGCTATTCAAACTGCCTTATTAAATATAAATTATAGTCTATCAGTATGCTCCTTTTAGACCTACTATGATAACTTACTTGATAATAAACTAAGATAAGTGTTGTTAACAGTTCCGTATTTTGTTACAAACGATGACTTAACCTTAAGCATCTGATGTTTAAAAAGTCTCTTAGATGAACTCATTTTGCTAAATGAATGTCGCAATTTTGAGGCCATATACCAACCTGTTCTATACTTTAAATTCCTTTTTGATTACCTTAAATGAAGATTATATATATAATATATATTTTGTGTGTGTATGTGTATAGATATATATTATATATATACATGTCAGATGGTAGAACCTTCACTGATACAACAAGATAATACGATCAACCTTTCCAATGGAGCCTGGGACTCTGACCATATAGACAATATCTTCCTTAAGACAACAAAGAAGCGGATTAAGACAACTGACAGAACCAACGTCGGCTTAGCGGTGACCCCTGGGATCAACTGAGGGCATATCTACCACAATATAACTTCTTCTGTCATTCACTACTTGATAAGGGTGAGAGTCAGTCCACCGAAAAATAGTCCTTAGCTTTAAACCAGTGTTTTTATGGGGCTGTTATACTTGAGATTACATATACAGATACACACACACACACATATATACTATATATATACATATATACACACACACACACACATATATATATATATATATATATATATATATATATATAGAGAGAGAGAGAGAGAGAGAGAGAGAGAGAGAGAGAGAGAGAGAATAAAGCAACCTTTCACATGCAGTGTGTGTGTAACACATCAGGAAGTTTTCCAAATCATGCTGTATTAAATCTTAAGCAATACCAAGCCGCAGGCACAGACGATGGGATATACAGTAGTATAGTACTATAATAGTATACCTATCTGGACCGTGAGCATATCACGGTCTAGCATTTATACCCAGCACTTCCCTAGAGCGTATATATACCTCGCTGTATCCCCGCACACACCATGGCAACCGGAAGCCCTGCAGCCATCTCTCCTACACTGCCTCCCCCCCCACCCCCTTTTGTCCTTGGTATGGAAAATGAATGGTGGTGGTGGTGGTAGGGAGGGGGGTTGTGGGCGCGGAGGAAATATCAAACTGATCTACAATAGGAAATCCTACAGCTTGAATGATAAAAACTTTATTGGGGGAAAACCTTAGGTAATGGCAATGTTCACTTTACACTGATGCTGTGTTTAAAATCAACGTAGCCTGGCCTCCAATCTGTCGCATTTCCGAGTTCCTGTTCCCTTCGATTTCTGAAATCACCGCATCGCATGCCACTAAAAAACAGGGGACCTTATATATGTATGTAGGCTAGTGTGAAGTATGCAAGTTGATATATGCAATGTTTGAATGTGTGGTAATTAAATTGTTTGTGAATGTTGCCTACAGTAATCATATCTTCTATGGCCATATTTTACGGCTATGAATATGTACTATAGATCTCATATACTTACAAGTAATTAATAACAGCAGAAAAAAAAACAACGCACGATGTTAAAATATAAACTTCGTAATACGGATATATAACCTAAATCACATTACTTCGTCATCTGAGAAGCAGTTCTGCACTGTTAAAAGTTGTCCTTTGAAAAGTTTTTATTCTTTAACAAAGAAAAGGGTCACCAAGTGATAAACACCGAAAATGCTCTCATCTCGTGTCTAAAAAGAACATTATTTCACGCTATGCATGCTGCCTCTTTGCTAGTTTTCTGTTCAATCTAATCTACTGATGGCTTTCATATGGTTTACAGGGCGTGCATGTCAAGGGATAAAAAAGAAAAATCTTTAGGCAACAGAAGAAATATTATAGGTCCGGCATTATGGCGAGAAGGATCGAAGGAGAGGTCATCTAGTATAAGCACTATACGTGTAAGAGTGAGCGAAGTCCTGCTGCATCACAGTTAAGGAGCGACGATGCGCTGCTCATGGACGCGACCATTCTTCTTGGGATCGATGGATTTGAGGTAATAGGATAATTCGGGTCTGAGATCAAGCAAGGAGACCAAGAAGGCCAACCAGAGCTATATAAAAAAAAAAAAAAAAACTGAATCTACAACAAATTTCATTAAACAAAGAGGTTTTTCAAATGAGAGAATCAAATCAGCCCCTATCCTTGTTATCCTTAAACTATCAGATTAGGATCGATTCTGAACGCAACTATGCCAGTAATTATTTGTATGTTTGTACGGTGTTTATACCTTGCATGGAACCAGCGGTTATTCAGCAACGGGACCAACGGCTTTACGTGACTTCCGAACCACGTCGAGAGTGAACTTCTATCTCCAGAAATGCACATCTCTAACCCCTCAGTGAAATGCCCGAGAATCGAATTCGCGGGCACCGAGGTGTGCTAGGCCAAAGCCATACCGATCACGCCACTGAGGCGCTCTCTGCCAGTAATTAAAAAAACACCCACCAACATGATCTACCTCATTAAGCACATCCAGGGGTAATCTCTTCCTTCTAACACAATGAGCTTATCTCATTGCCAAAGCAATGCCCGACCCTCCAGCACCAGAGTTATTTCTCTCTAAAGAGCGTTCCCACAGATGAAGTATTGAAGGAGAGATAATTATATACGCTCCTGCGTAGATAACTGACAAATTTCTCCACACAAGATTTGTCAAAGAAACAAAAATGCCCGCATAGGAAACTATTTTTTTTTTCGTAAGAAAGTCAGGATCAAGATTACCAACTTTGGTGTTTATCTGCAAAAATTTCATTAGTGGAATACGCAAGTTAAACATGTCCTACTGCTTGGGTTCAAAAATTGCGGCCAAGTTATGAGTTGCGTGCAGAATTGAATTGAATACAGAATTTAGGCCAAAGACAAGCATTGGGACCTATGAGGTCATTCAGAGCTGAAACGGAAATTGACAGTAAAAGGTTTGAAAGTAGTAACGGATGAAAGCCTCGCAGTTGTACTATGAATCAATTATTAGGAGAGGGTGGAAGGTAAGATGGAAGAAAGAGAATATGAAAGGAGGTACTGTAAAAGGAACGAAAGGGGGATGCAGCTAGGGCCCGAAGGAAAGCTGCAGAGAACCTTAAGTAATGCCTACAGTGCACCGCATGAGGTGCCCTGACGATACTAACCCCCTAAGAACAGAACAGAATCTACGGATTCCGAACCCATAATTTCATCCACTGTGAACTTCCACACTGTAGTGTAACATAGACTTATTATTATTATTATTATTTTTTAGTAGGTATGCATGTAGCTTGACTTGAAATATTTTGAACCGAGAGGGAAAAGTTTTGATGACAAATGTACAAAAATAGAGACAAACGGAGGGAATACTAGCACCCCAACTCTGACGGTATAGGACTATTAAACTTGGGGTATGATAAGTATGCATGCACTAACCGCATTCTCGATGTATTCAACTGTAAGTTCTCTTTAGCCTGTATTTTAGCTACTCTCAGAACTTACAATTTAACTTTAAAGATGCTCACTTAATGGACATGTATATACTTTATTGGACTCTATCACAAACTACATATGTATATATATTATGTTTTATATATATATATATATTATATATATATATATATATAATTTTTTCCTAGGACTATCACAAATTATATATATATGTGGGGGGGGGGGGGGGGGAGAGAGAAAAGGCCAAGTGGCTTGCATTCGCGGTAGTGGTTGAGGGTAACCTCGGGTGTAAGGGTTTCTTCGTGTCATCCATGAAATGCATAAAATAAGAGATTTTGGGTCGTTAACTTCCAAGAACCCTACTCGTTCTCAAAGCGCCATTGAGATCGGATTTGCGTATGTGCAACTTATAGAAAAAAATATTTACTCTGGTTTAACTATATAAATACTCATGTCATGACTGACCTTAAATACATTTAGTTATACTGCCAGTTATCTGGCGTTCTTCAATGTACATATGTTAAAACTGTGTATGCTTATCGTGAATGACAGCAAAATGCAAGGGTAATGTAGACCTACGTTAACAAACCGCACCACAACAATCTCACATCAATTAAAAGACTCCACAAACAGCATTCATTCTTATAACAAAATTGACGCGACAGTACAAGCCGGCAGTTTTAGGAGATCAGTGACACGATACTTACCGTCCCACGTCAAGTGTGAAATCATTGAAGACGACCAGTTCGATAATGTGCCATCAGTATTGGAGATGAGCCATCTTCAAGATTAAGAGCAGGTTTCTGTGCACAAAATTGTACCAAGGGCAAAGCCCACTACTACAAGAGGCATATGAAGCTCAAATGGCTTCGATCGACGCTGTTTTGATATTCGTCATTCTAAGACACATATCCCTGAATCTGATTTCGGCCCATGATCCATTCAAGAAATAAATTAGGCTATTTACAATTAATTATGGTTGAAATTATGGTTGACAGCAATCTATTCTATTTTACGACTTTGGTAGATATTATATTCATCATAGTCTGCAGCTCAATGCTCAGCTAAAGTCATAGGCAGCTATAACTGGAGAGTTGAAATATTCCGCATTTTCTACCTCTGATAAAACGGTCGGTCGAGTGAGACCTTAGCCTACTTTGGAAGCCTCGGTCTCCTAGAAACAATCAATCCAAAAACGACCACAATCGACAGCGTCACAGACTCTGCACTACATCACCAAGCAAACGCTCTACAATCACTCAAAAGCCGTGAAAATAGGTCAAAGATCGGAGCAAAGAGTGGATGCCGCCACACCAGAGATTTCAGTTCAACACTAGGCTCAAAAAGAATTACTAGGCGATACTGAGCTTTCCCGCGAAGTACAACATGGCGTCACAGGATAAAAGTGGACTCTCCGATAGGCTACAGCAATAAGCCATTTCTTTCTGGTTTATGAAAAATGTCGCACAAGAACGCAACAATTTATACAGACAATATTTCTGTACAGGAAAACTTTTGTGATGGCTTTGTCTGTCCGCCCTCAGAGCTTAAAAACTACCAAGGCTAGAGCTCATGCAAAGGGTACGTTGATCATCCACCCTCCAATCATCAAACATACCACATTCCCTCTAACCTCAGTAGTTTTTATTTTAAGGTACGTCTGGCAACTATATAGGACAGGTCACCACCGGGTGTGGCTGAAAGTTTCATGGGCGGCGGCTCATACAGCATTATATATACCGAGACCACCGAAACATAGATCTACTATTTCGGTGCCCTTCATTATACGCTGTACAAAAAACTCGACTGCGCATTTTTTACTCGTTCCTATGTTACATTCGGTTTCATTATTCCTTCGCAAATTATATTACAGAACTGGGAGGAAGAGAGAACTCAACTATTAAGCTGGCAAAAGAGGAAACATTACAAAACAAGTATGAGAAGATGTACATTTCTCTCTCTCTCTCTCTCTCTCTCTCTCTCTCTCTCTCACACACATATATAGCGTGTGTGTGTGTGTGTGTTTAAAAGCAAAAAAATGACAAGAAAACGATACTAATATTTACTGTAGTCTTCATCCAGAATTCTGAATAACTGGATCAATTATATATTATGCGAAGGAGTTTGGTAAAAATATGAAGGTGTTACGAAGCTAAACTTGTTATCTATTGGAATCGTTAAAGCTTTACCTACAGTACTTTTTATTTTCACTGTAGGGGGAATATGAATGATTTCACCTCGCAGAGTGGGGAGTACTTCATCGAGGTCCATTCATATACACGGTTCTTCATTTTGACAGAGCAATGAACAGTAACGCCCATTTATCTCACCTTGTCCCGTTCGAGAGCCGAACACGAGTAATGTTAGTCCAATTGTGAGATAGACGTGCTACCACCTCAGCTACGAGAAGAGAGAGAGAGAGAGAGAGAGAGAGAGAGAGAGAGAGAGAGAGAGAGAGAGAGAGAGAGAGAGAATTACTTTAATTTAGATCTTGGTAACAAAACTGCAGCTGTCTTATTGCTTGCGTTTAATGTGAGATTAATCAACCTGCTAATTTAACTGAAATGAACAGCCAACCCAATATTTTATTCGGTAACTTACTTACGACTGATAACTGTTGACAGCAGGCATACTGAAGGTATGGGGGTTTGCAAGGGTGGGGATCCTAGGCCGTGTGTCCTAGGCTATACTTTTTTTTTTTTTTTTTCATCTGTCCATCCGTCTGTGGTGTTTTTGTATGGCAACACTGCGTCCCGGGCTTTAGATAGTTACGCTATTTGTAAGTTTTAGGTAAATAAAAGGATAACTGGGTGTACATTTGCAACTGAAAAGTGTTTTAATAATTTACTGTGTGCGAATTACACCGTTAATATTCGAAACAGGATATTATTATAATCGTTGAATGTAAGCTTAATGTAACTATCAAAGCCCGGGAAGCAGTGTTACCATACGAAAACACCACAGGCGGATGGACAGATGAGAAAAAACAGAGTATAGGTTAGAGTTGATTTGTTTGGAATTTTCCAATCAAGTAATCACGAGCAAAGGCTTTTACGAATGATGAACACATAGCAAAAACAAATCTCTACGTAAAATACGACAGATATTCCCCTTCCTTTTCGTCAATGAGACTAGTGCCTTCTCTCCTTTCGACTCGGTAAATTCCTCGAAACAACTTCTTTAGGTAGCAATGAAGTTTAGCTTGTAAATGAAATGAAATGAGAGCCGTATACACATCGATGGAAACCGATTAAGAAATAAAGGCGACCATGAAACTTAACGGAGTATCTGCGAGTATACCACACTCGCTCCAGCACTGGCCTTGACATTTCAAGGCACCACTCGCAGCCATGTGACAAAGCCGACGGCTTTAAGGGCATTCGCGCTTTCCTACCAAGGCAGGAAACCTCTCTTATGGGCACGAGGTCTCTCCACCACTCTTCAAGTCTAAATTAAGATTGAGCATTTCACTAAGTACCCGTCTGCCCATCTTCAAGGAGACTCACTTACAAGCTGCTCTTTCGTATGGCGGTGTAGTAAAGTCAATAAAAAAAAAAAAAAAAAAAAATCAATAGAACTCCGGGGCGCAAGTGGCGAACACCAACAAACTGTTCTCCGCCCGGTTTAAATGATGCGAGTGAACGCCGCTCATGCTGCCGGCCAGGGTCTTTGGGGACAGTGACGAAGCCGTGGCATATTCGCTTCCTATGATCAAATAAATAAATCATCGGAAGGAGAGGAGGAGGAGTGAGAGACGCTAAATCTTCTGGAGGGAAGGCATAAATCACTCTGACAAGTTGTGATCCAAGCTAAATGAAACACTTTATTGGGAAAAGCAAAGGAGAGACAGCTTGCGTGAAAGCATCAAGGATTTTCTCTTGATCGGCCATCTTTGGTTCTTCAGGAAGCAAAAACAAGCGACTTAAAATCCATTCATTACGAATCAACACGCCTCTTGCAAGCCTTCATTTGTTTACAGATGGACATTAAAATTTCACCACTATGATCAGAGTAAGTTGAACTAACTAAAATCTTCAGCAAGTAAATAAGCAACGATCATGCATAGCAATTATCCAAGTAGAGAATATATATATATATATATATATATATATATATATATATATTAATATATATATATATATATATATATAGTATATACGCTATATATGCGAAAAAGGTTCCATAACTCCAGGAGAGGATTACCTCTCGAGGTTTTTCCGTTAGTTGTCATATCTGTGATACCAAGATCAATTACTCTCATCTGATATTTTTTCGTCTGTAGCCGACCCTGGTAGTTGTGACGCCAGATAACTCACAATCAATCAAACGTCTGTAGCCATATCTCAGCTGCGACTACCACCACTCGAGTAACAGCCAATACATATATATATATATATATATATATATATATATATTATATATATATATATATATATATATATATATATATATAATTCCTTGCTACAGTCAACAAGAAGCACACTGTAATCTTGGGAAACATGGAAGACATAGTTCCTCATCCGGTTTAGGGATCGAACGCTAGTCATTTGATTTGAACGCGCTGGCACTTACGCTACGAGAGAGAGAGAGAGAGAGAGAGAGAGGAGAGAGAGTAATGTTGTCTGAGCATGAGACTGCTTAGCGGCGATCAACTTTGTTTCTACTTCATATTAAAGCAAAAGATTACAAAGGCAAATAAAAAAAAAAATCTTAACCACTGTGAAATTTATAGCACAATGCACATCTAAACGGTAACCAAAGTTACAAATAGGCACAAAATTAAACAAAGAGGCACCTGAAAAACAAAGAAATGAAAGAGAACGAAAAATAACAATAAATCTAGCGCGACGCTGATCACTCCGGGCCTTTCGTCCTGGCCGTCGGCTTTAAATGAACCATGATTTTAAAGTTAGTTTCTGGTCCTACTCTCACCAAAAGAGAAATAGAAATAACAGCTGGGGAGAGGATGAGGGGAGCGGTTGATATTGGGACATAATGTACACCCCACTCTCCCCAACTATATCTCTACTTGACGACTTACGAGTAAATACAAAGCTTTTCGCTTCTTCATAAGCTTTTTCGTCCTTTCGTGTGCAACATCAATTTCATGAATTTCCAGTGTTCCGAGGGTAAAATGTGTGTACCGTTCTACACGGTCAAAATTAAGTAAGCATTTCTAATTTAATCTTTATGGAAAACCAAACACCATAAAAAGGCCAACTCCACCAGTTACAACTATTTCTATCAAACTTGACGAGTATCTTTACGTAGAAAATAAAAGTAAAATGTTGCCCTTATATGGTCATTGGGTAAAATGGTCGTATACGAGCAAAAGATAAACTTATAAACACAAATTTTGTCAAATTATGTGGAACCTGAACAGCTGGGAAAGTTAGAAGTCAGCTAAACTGCTAAGAAACTAGGCGTGATTTAAAAGTATTTCCACGACAAGCATTGCCACTCAAAGTGGAAAAATGCATATCATGATGCAGTTATGTTTTTCAGAGTTGATATTGAAATCGAATCCAACTTTTATCATTGTGGCATCAAAAACGTAATTCGTTCATGTGGAATTCTGACATTAATAAAGAAAAGTACAGGCCTACCTTAATGACAGGCTTAAACTATAGGCCTACGCATATCTTACGTCTACAATAAAGTTAATCTAAGTTTTATGAAATAAAACAATCGTTCATCGGCGTCAGTATAACAGAAAATCTTTTCTTAAATATCTTGGAAAAGCAAAACTAGGCCTATATTTAAGATGCTATCTCCAAACGTACCTGACCCATCCAGAGGTTACAAAGCAAAGAATTAAAAGGCCCCTCTCTTCAGTGAGTACGTAGAACAATATGTTGAGATGTACGGTACATGGTACAGTGCCTCCTCCTCCTCCGTCATACCGGGCTATCTTTTTTAGCCATGAGAAATGCCAGGTGGGGCCGAGATGAGGGAGAAACTCACTCCCCACCTTTCAAATACGTGACACACGAGATTACTCATTTGTTTTTTTTTTCCTTTACGCGAACAGTTCCTTAAATAATGGAATTCATAAAGCTACTTTCGAGGACTTTTTAAAATACATACTGGTGAGCCAACGTCATCAAAACACCCTGACCTACGTCAAATGGGTAAAACATGTTATAAAGTCAATTAAGAAGGCTTACATACATTAAGATTGCCTACATGACCGCATCTTTTCTATGCCAAACATTAGAAAAGAAGGACGAACGAAGCTTCGGCGGAAAAGCAAGAAGAAGAAGAACTCCGTTCTTTATTTACCTTGTTCGTGTAGATGTCAGATGCGAGAGAACAATCCCCTGAAGACCTGAGAAGGAGGGACAACCCAGCTGCTGCCTTCCTGGCAGTATTATTGGCTAAATGTCTTTTTCTTCTTCCCAGGGTACAAAACTCGGGCGTGTGGAGGAGCAGAGATGATGAGAGGCGGAGGGAGGGAGAGAAACGACAGACAAAATATGATAATGCTGTTGGGTGGTATATACACGTGACACTCTCTCCTCTCTCTCTCACTGCTAAACTGCTGCTGCACACAGGTGCCACACCACTACCACCACACCCCAAGTGCCCCCAACACAACACGCACCCCCTTTTACTACACTTGCAAGTTTCGGGAAAAATTCACTTTGGCACCGTCTCTCCAGCCCAGGGGCTACTTCCTCCGTGGCCTGGCCCTGCACACTACACACTGCTTGCCCAAAGGGGCCTTTGCCTCACAGTAAAATGGCTACCCAACGCTACTAAAAAATCGATACTTGGATGTTAGTGGTAGCGTTGGTCGCTGCTGCCCACCAACCACCGCACTGTGCCCCGTCGCTCCCTGCACTGTCTAGCACGCGTTCGCCCCCACCACACCAATCTCCTCTTCCCCCATCCCGCCGCCCCCCCCTTCCCCGTCTCTCACGCCCCCACTTCCTCCAGTTACTCCTCCTCCCTCCTCTCCTTCTGACACTCGGACCACCGATCAACAGACAGTCCCCGAATAGATATCCAGCGCTGTCACTCATTGAAAATGCACGAGATGGATTTATCTCTTGGATTCCACCACCAAGAAGAAAGTGTCATGTAAGGGCCCTTCAGTTTAGCTACTGAATTATCGCTGCCGTGCTACGCACTGTTGGGTGAATGAACCACCACTCATGCATACACTGCCACCCCACCACCCCAGTCAAATGAGCTCCCTCTGCAAACTAGCATGCTTTTCTATCCAAAAATTCAGTAACTCACTCTCACGCTGAATCTTACCGCCTTCGTCGTACTATATCTTTATCTTGAGAAGTCATGCTGATATAGATATATGTTATGTCTATCCATAAGTTTTCGTAAACGCGGTTTTTTCTTTCATTGAAATGGCCCTAGCGAAAAAGCGCGCCTGGGTTGAGGGTAGACAAAATTTCCCACCAAGGCATTATTAGTGGGTTGGCCAGCACTTACATTTCCGACTACCTGGAGCCTTGTGTGACCGACTGCTATTATTGAAAAAACTCTACACTGAAAACCAGGTCTAAAGAATAACAAACAGAAAGAAAAGAAGAAAAACTTAATTTATCAATCAGTTTGTCGCGCGAATCGTAATTTAAGTGTTTTTGTTTGACTATAGTTTTTATAGGGCAGATATGAAAAGTAAAATCTTATTAAAACAAAATCTAGCACATATATCTTGAACGCTTATGATAACGGTGTTCGAAGCTCATCTGAAGCAAGCCGTGAGTTAGAAAGTTGGGTCCAAACTGTGGTTTCGGTGACATGCACACACCATCTCCACGCCGAACTGTCGGAAGACTAAAAATTTCCTTAGTGAAGCGGGTCTTATCTCTTAATCTCAAAGCACAAGCACTTATCCGATATCATTTAAATCTCCTCCATCGTAGAGCAGAGAAAAAAATGAATGTATGAATCGATCAATGGTGGTGTGCCGAGATACAAGGAGAGGAAGTGGGGTGACGGGGAGGGGGGGGAGGGGTGGTCATGGAAGGGGAATGGTGCTGCCGAGGTGTGTGTGCCACCGTCAACCGCGCTCAGCACAGATGACTCACCGGGCAGGGGGAAGTGGAAGGGGGAAGAGGGAGGGGTAACTGGCAAATGCTGGAGAAACGGATTGGGGATACGGACGTGCTGCCTCCGTCCCCCGATGTACCACTACCCTACCCATTATATGCCATAATCCCCCACCCTTCCTCTGCCCGTCACGCCCAGTGCTTCCTCTCTCCCTCCGCTACCTGTTGTGGGCGGAGGCACCGTGGCATGTCTACCGGGGGGGACGGCTGGCGAGGGGGAAGGAAGAGACCGTGAGTTGGAAATGGTAACGTCAAGGGAGAGGGATGGCGATTCGGGTCCTCCGCGGAGGGCGGCGTGATGCCAAAGACCCCTCGGGAACTGGAAAGGGATTTTCACTCCGGTTCCCTTCAAACGTTTCGAAGGTCATCTGGAAAGTATTACTTTGATGTTTTTCCGATCTGCTGGTAGGATGGAGGCCTATCATTTATTCTGCGGAACAGAGGGAACTTCTGAGTTTCTGGAATAACTTTCGTTATCACCGAAAGAGGCGCCCGCTGGAAATGGAGAATGTAGTCTTAATGACTGATCGCTCGGTATCGTGAGGCTGCTCTGCTGACTTTCAAGTTGCATTTCCCCCGGGGGTTGGGGAGGGGGGGAATCCGCGGGAGGTACCTGGGAGAAGAAAGGGCTTTCAAACAAAAATCTCGGACGCATTTTTTACAACTGGGTTAACTGTAGAGATTTCAAAAGCTAATTTCCAGAGGAAGCCTCCAGCGGCCCTTGAGGAAGAGACAAATGATATACAATTTAGAACTCGTGTCTAAATGGACCTTAAATAACTTCGGGGAAATTTGTTTTCTCTTGGGAAAAACATCAAACTCTTAGATAACTTGAAGGAATGCTTTTCATTTGGAAGAAAGCCATACAGGATGACAATTTTTATTACATAACTTATGCTTTTATTGTTCAAAATATTAGATTCTTGTAAAATTTTGAAAATACAGGTTACAGTGGGTAAAAGGGCCAGAACTCTCAGCATTTTATTGAACACGAAATTTGAGTACAAACGCACCAGAATGACCAGATTCTCTCCAGCATTTGTAACAGTTTTCAAGTAACAAAGGCATCGGCACTTCCATCATAAACATCTTACACGAATGTTACACAATAATCCTTAGTACCAGAAGTCATTAAACCAAGAAAGATGTTCAAACTTCTTAACCATGTTTTACATTTCATTAAAAACAACCAGTCTCAAAACACAAACCACAAAGAAAAAAAAACGCCTAACAAATTTATTGTTCAAAGGAGAGATCAGCGAAACGTAACCGCTGGAAGGTAGAGCATCCATCAGTTCTGGGAAACAATGATTCACGGGGGTTCACTGTTTGTGTGAAGGAAGGCGCGCTCCGTAAAAACCCGTTCTGTACTTTTGACACATTTAACATTCACTGGAGAGGTGTGCTTATGTTCGACCACACGTACACACGCAGTTCTAAATGTTAAAGTATATGAATATAAATGCTTCGTCAGAAAGCTTACTCGATACACACACACATTGTATGTATTCAACATCATGCTGCTACTGCAGCGGGCGGCGGTTCTCATTAAAAAGAATCTAGTGATCTCAGTCACTTCAGATGAAAACCGTGGATACACCCCCTGTACGGAAAACTTCCACAACATTTGCTGCTTCACTCATGAACGCGGAAGACTCATCAGCAGTATGTTGAACTTCCAAGACACAATGCACCATTCGGCCTATCTATCTTTTCCCCACTTTTCTGTTTCCTTTTCAATATTCCTTTCACTTCCTGTATCTAGCAGTTTCTAGGTCATCCTCTCCCGTCTATTCTTAAAAACACTCTGATCTTTCCTCTCACTAGGCTAAGCTATTTGCTACTTTTTTTCACTTTTTCTCTTTAGTTCCAAATTCCCCACAAAATCTTTTCTATAACAAACAATTAATCCACACATCGCCATGTTTGTCTACACCCACGCCCTTCCCCGTAATGGGTAATGCCGTCAGTGCACCTCGTGCATTTCACTGTAGGCTTTACTTAAGGGTCTTTGCAGCGTCCCTTCGTCCCCTAGCAACAACGCTTTCATTCCTTTTACTGTACCTCCGTTTGCATTCTCTCTCTTCTGTCTTGCTTTCCATCCTCCTAACAATTGGTTCATAGTGCAACTGCGAAGATTTCCTCTTATCACTTCTTTCAAACCTTTTTACTGTCAACTTTCCGTTTCAGCGCTCTAACCTTTGTCCTAAATTCTATTTCATTCTATTCTATTCACGCTGTTCTCCCCCTATACACTCTCTTTTCCCCAGTTATACTTTCTTTATCAAAATCCTACCTGGTATTCAGAGGAAAAGTTTGCCCCTATCATTCTTACAGTTGCCATTTTCATCTCCACCTTTGTAACTACAATGGAGTGATAATTCCTAGCAGCCATTCCTCCAAAATCTTTCCATTTTCTAGACGCACCTTTGTATTGACCAGCAACTTCCTTCACTATCCCCTTTGCTTCACAACACCTCACTTGTAATCCCACCAGTTCCAGATGTCTTGCCATTTTTAAACCTTTTGACTCCCTCCTTTACATCCTCAACAGAAACTTCTTCTACAATCAATTCAAATTTACACTAACCCTTTCAACTCTTGAATCATTCATTTCTTTCTCTCTTCATTCGTTCTTGTTGCAAAAATCCTCAAAATACCCACTCCATCATTATATAAGGGCATTCGCTTGAGAAACCATCTCTCAATCCGCATTAAACTGTCCACTGTATTTAATTCCCAGTATAACAGATCATTCTCCTGAAGTTATTCCCCACTCTTTCCCTCCTATTCTGATTGCCTCCCTCTTTTTCTCCTGCTTGAGTGACCTATCCAACCCCTAGTTTATTTCTATCATGGAACTGCATTTCGATCAATTTATTTCCTACTTCAATGAACCTTTCCTTTCCTCATTTCCACAAAGTGTTCTGACTCCCCCTATAAACGCTCTCCTCTGCCCTGATGATCCATCATGGAATTTTACATACTCCCCATCTACTTCCACCTCGGCCTAATTTCAGTCCATATTGGACCCATTTTCTCTATGTATGGTCTTTTCATTTTCTCATTTTCTTATCAAACTCATTTGCTTAATTACATTTACAGCTACGTTTCCACACATTTCTCTTCCGATGGAAATGATTCCTATCATAATTTTTGCTTCATCCGAAAAGTTATCAGATATAGCTGCAGCCACTCTACTTCATAACGTGACATCCATTAACTTGCTTTTCTGTCCATCATGTACTATCACTTCCTTTAACTAAGTCTTTCCTTACCACGTCTATTTTCCTTGAAAAGAGTAGTCCTTGTATTTCAAACCATAATCTCACTTTCTAAACACATTTTCACAAGACTCTTCATTTTAATTTACTTCATGAACTCCATGCATACCAACAACAACATCTATTTGCATTCAAATCTCTTAGCACAACTACCCTTTCATAGTCTTCAAAACCAGTCGGACATAAACCCAGACTCACTAAAGAGAATTCTTCTTTCCTCTCACATTCTTTTGTGTTCCTGAAGTCTATACAATCAATATTATGACTTTGTTTCTCCTGCCGCACTCTATCTTACCCACACAAGCCTCGAATTGGTACAATTACACCCTTTCATTTGTGCACAGAATTTAATGACAACAAGAGCCACCCTTTTTCTGACTCCTTACTTTCCAGTTACCCCACCACAGGTACTCTGTGTCTTTCCCATTCCTTCGAGCACCCACTGCTGCCCTTTAGCCTTGATTCATTAAGGGCCAAAACACTGAGCTTTCTCCCCTGGAATAAATACGATCGATTTTATGTCTAGATTTTATATCTGGATTTCATGTTGCGAATATAGACTACAGAATTACATATATGAAAATATATAAATTCCAAGGTAGAGCGAATTGAATATTAAAGGACATTTGTAGCCTAATGCAAAGTATTTTCCTGTATCATCAAATAAAGTTAGTATCTTTTTCCCGATTAAACCACTTTTGTATTTTATGTAATTCTGTGACTGTGAAAATAAACACTTTTTTTAGTGGAAAACGAATCCTGAAATCTGAAGTCTAATTGTTTGAATGAAAATCGCGCCACGTACCAGCTGATATGCTTAAACTATGCCGAACTTTTCAGATATAAAAAATGGTGGTTTTATTGCGAGGATAAAACCGTATGAATTTATCCCTCATTTGGCATGGATATAGTCAATGTTTTGTTCTTTTTCTCTGTATTTTTTCAGCTTGATTTCATCTTAAGGGCTGTTCACACTAGGAAACATTGTTTGGAAACTTTGTTTGCAAACAATGTTTCCTAGTGTGCACGGGCCTTTAGCCTTTTTTTGTGCAGATGCGATTTCAAACGTTTTATTTAGAAATGTATATTAGGAAACCGAATCCATTAAAACAAAATATGAATTGAATAGGTCTTCTAATTCTCAATAAGAAATAAATCCAAAAATATGTCTGAGAATCGTTTGTTGCTAAAAGGCTCACCAGGTGACGTCAGAGCGTGCTAAAATGAGTCGCAAGAGGGATGGCGTGAGAGCACCTGCTGGCATATCGGAATCTGAGACAGAATTCGCCGTCCTTCACGAACCTCTGGATATTTCCAAACCTGCAAAAGTAGAATGTGCGGTTTGCAGTCTCCAGTTTCGTTAAGCAGTTGGTCCTACCGAGAAACTAGGCAGTCATGATATGCCAATGAATAAAACGTACCCAATATTCAAAATGTAGCTAAGAGACACAATGTAAACATACATAATTTAACAAATGGACGAAATGTACTTAATAGCCGTATGTGTCCAATCCATCCAGTGAACAAAATATAACCAACCGATAAGGTGTACGTAACAGAGAAAATGTATGCAATCGGCGAAATGTACCCAATAAAAGAAGAAAACACCTAATATACCTAACTGATAAAATGCATCCAGTGAGGAAAATGCTCCCAGTATACACAATATATATATATATATATATATATATATATATATATATTCTATATATATAGATATATAGTATAGTGAGCTAAATATATCCAGCAGGCACAGTGTCACGATGGGAAAATGAATCCATCAACCTGATTCACTTGGTGTATTCAGTAGACAAGTCGTAACCAATGGACGAAATGTACCCATTTGGTACATTTTGTCTAAAAGGTCATTTTCATCTATTGAGACAATTGTTTTGTCGTTTGTGTATAATTTGTCCGCTGGGTTCACTGAGTATGCTTGCATGTTGAGTACACTTTATCCATTCTTACACTTGGCTTTAGGTAGGTTGTATTCATTGCGTAACTTTTGAATATTGAGGAATTTCGTCCATTGGCTACATTTTTTCTATTGGGTACATTTTGTATATTAATAAAACGTACTTTCGTTATTAGAATAAATGGGTTTTTAGTTTAGATTGTGACATTCCTGCATGAATCCTGCATTATTTACTTTGTGTTTTTTTTCATTGGTGTGAAGACACAACGCTTGTAGATGACGCTATAGTAGATTCACATCAACGGTGCATATGATGGCTAAGCCAGTCCCCTACGACGCTCCTGATTGGCCGTTGATAATCCAATCACAGGGCTGGAAACTCTCAGTCTCTATCGAGAGTTCACATGGGTAGGGTCTATGTTCCACTTCTCCTGAGGGATACGTCTTTCAAAGCTATCCCTCAGGGGAGGTGGAACATGCATCCTGCCTATGTGAACTCTCGAGAGGGACTGAGTTTCCAGCCCTGTAATTGGCTCATCAACAGCCAATAAGGAACGTCGTAAGGGACTGGCCTAGACATCATATACCGAGATGCAAATAGAATTAAAACTGGCGTGAGAGAAAATGTTTTTATATAACACATCCGTATTTCTTAATGTACAGCCATCTTTAAATTGCAAAATTTTGGTACCTGGCATTTTCCTTAGAGACCAGCAACGGAGAAGATGTCGGCATCTTTTGACTTGGTCACCAAACCGCCAACCTTCCATCCGCTCTGCCGCTATCAAGAGATTGTAGGAGCCTTCGACGGATTGCACACTGAAATCTAGTAGGTTCAATTCTCAACCTAGGCTCCAGACATTTGGTTGAGGCCTGAGGTCATGACAAAATCTAACAAGGAGTGATCCGACTGCCAGCTTACTAGAGGACGTGTGCAAGATTTTCCACTGACGCATAAGTTGCAAACATTATATCTCTAACTTCACGTGAAGTAGTCTTCGTCATTAATACTCAAAATTAGAACTACTCATACCAACATCAAGGACCAAATAAAAAGGACACAAATTAAACACGTTCGTATATTCTCAGTCATAAGGAAACACAAACTAACTGAACAGAAATATAGCCTCTAAATTCAGTACATCAAATAAATTGAAACTTGCTAAAATCTACATACAGACAGTCCATTGTTTCACCAACGAAAATAAAAATATATACACTAAATTTTATTAGAAATAATCTTTATGTACAGTTTGATATGCACATTATGTACTTTTTACATTTTCATTCTAATAAATAAATCACAAATATCCTATACTAAAATTCCTGTATCTTTAACTCAACGTGAGACTCCTTTTTCAGACCTTTTTAGGCTCTTCCATAGACCTTTTCTACGCCTCCCCCGCAACAACAACAAAGTAGGTTGTAGGCTTACTATCCGAGTCGAGTTTTCTATACAGTGTATAACGCTACATGAAACTCTCAGCCGCGGCCGATGACACTTTCAGCCATAGTCCGGTGGTGGTGTGTGTCGTTGGCACACTTATAGCTGTGCCAGACACACGATCATGGCTAACTTTAACATTAGATAAAGTAAAAAAAACTACTGAGCCTAGAGGGTTGCAATTTGGTGTGTTAGATGATTGAAGGGTGGATGTTCGGCATACCAGTTTTTCAGCCCTCTAGCTTCAGTAGCTTTTAAGATATGATGGCGGAGGGGCAGTCAAAAAGCCATCTCAATAGTTTCCTTTAACAGAAAACTAGAAATAGAAACCGGGGATATTATTAAAAGAAACAACCACACATACCGTTCAACTAAAAGCCAGCAGAACGAACTAGGATGCTCATTCTCCCAGGGACTACGGTCTAGGTATATTAGGTCTGCCGAGTTGTTCACCAAAATAAGAGCGCCCTGCGCATGACGTCACGTGAAAGAATGAGTGTTGCCATATTTCCTATGTCGGTTGCCAGTTTCCTTTTATGTTCCTTATTTCTTCACAAGATGGGTAGTAATACATCAAATTCCTTAAAAAAACGCAAAAAATTTACTCAATAGATACATATACTATTTCATGAAACAAGTTAAGAAAAAACAAAACCAAATGCCATTTCTTAATCTTCTCCATTTTTTTTTATTGTTTTATCGCACGATTTACTCTTTTTATTTTCATCCATCTCAATTTTCTTATTTAGGTATCTCATCCTAAAAAAGACCGTGCCAGGCACCAGTTTTCGTCCCAAGACTCGGACATGAAGGACCTGATTAACCTTTTTCTGGAGACGTCTTGCGTTGTTGATATTTAAGTTCCAAGACATCAAATGATGATCGAGAGGCTAGAGGAGGAATATGTATGTAGTGAGTAGTGACCTTTGATTTCCTCCTCAACTTTCCAAAGCTTCCAGTAGGTGCATTCATTTTAGGAAGCCTTTATATGGTTTTACTTATTGAAATCTTTCCTTTTTTTTTTGAAAAACACATGCTTTGTGTTTTTGTCCCATTCTTTTGCTAAAACTCATTTGTGGTCTTAACGTGACAAAAGTTCTGCACTGAAGGCTGATTCAAATGTCGGCTCTTGTTTTGGGGTTTTGCTTTAATAATCATCTGAGATTTCAGTCTTGAGCCTTTCATCCCCTAAACGAAGGATTAGGCTTCTCTCCCAATGAAGCAATCGAGTCTATACAGCTCCAATAAATATGCATAATATGAATGCGAGAGATGCATGATGAGTGTATGAACTGAACTACACTCTGTTTTTTTTTTCATCTGTCCACCCACCTGTGGTGTTTGCGTATGGTAACACTGCGTCCCGGGTATTAGATAGATACGCTATGTGAAAGTTTTAGGTAAATAAAAGGATATCTGGGTGTACATTTGCAACTGAAAAGTGTTTTAATAATTTACTGTATGCGAATTACACCGTTAATATTCGAAATAGGATAGTTATTATTGTTGAATGTAAGCTGAATGTAATTATCTAAAGCCCGGGACGCAGTGTTACCATACGCAAACACCACAGGCGGGTGGATAGAGGGAAAAAAACCGAGTGTAGGATTAGACTCCGTCGTCACAGTATGCCGCGCTGGCTGGCACTTCTGTTCTCGTTGGTTCGAATTCTGCCAGGTAAGAGGAAAGTTGCTTCGTTTATTTCCGTGCTGGATATAAAGCTTTGCAAACAGGATGTTGGAGATAGAAAGAGGAGGTATAGAGTTCATTGTAGCTTTAAAGAATATTCATTTTAGAAGAAGTGACTAGCATATTCTCTCGGTTTAGGTTTGGTTGAAGTGTGTGTTCTCAAGGACATCACGTTGCCAGTTTTGGATGGTTGTACCAAAAGATAATATGTTGGCTAGAGTTAGAGATGCTGTTCATTTTTTGAATGCATCGGATGTCAAGGTACAAAACTCTCTTTTTGAAAACCCTTGAAGACAATTTGACGATCCTGTGTAAGGGAATGTTTTTAAGGTTTCTTGGAATTTTTTTTTCTTTTTACAATTTCTATGGTTTTTATAAATATAAATATTGTTTTTATGCCTGTTTGAATTGGATTCTTTTGTCTTTAGTCTGACAATCATTAGTAGGAACGGCTTTTAGTCTGGTAGTTGTGTTTTAATTTTGTATATATGTATACTGGTGGAATATTTGATTTGGACAGATTTAATGTTTTGGAAACATTGCGAAACAATGTTTTTTTTTCTAATTAGATCTTGAGAAAGTCTCGTAATGTTGTGCACACACCGTACGCGCATTCATGCGTATGTGCATCGCCAAAGAGCCTCTGTGAAATTTTGCTACTCATGTTTTGCCTGTGTTTTCCCTTTCACTCATCTTCACTCATGTCTTTCCTGTGATTTCACTTCCACTCATCTCCACCCACGTCTTTCTTGTGCTTTCACTTCTACTAATCTCCACTCATGTCTTTCCTGTGCTTTCACCTCCACTAATCTCCACTTATGTCTTTCCTGTGCTTTCACTCCCACTGATCTCCACTCATCTCCAGCTTCCTGTCTCCTAGTTCTCATCCAGGTGCCCCATGAGCCCAGGTGAAAGTGTCATGTCATGTTTTCCCCGTGATGTTGGAAATGGCATCTTCAAATCATATCTATCTCCCTTTCATCATTTTCTCGCGTCATTTAGCATTATGTTTCCATTTCTCGCTTCATTCTGGTATCTGACCCGCAGTAGTCTCCCTAAGTCTTCTTCTTTCCCACCGTTTTCCCTACACCAAGGGGTCGGTTGCCTGATGCGCCTTTCCTTACAACATCAGGCATGGTTTATTATTTGGAAAAAGGGGTTTTTACACCGCATGCCCTTGCTGTTTTGTAGTCTCCCTAAGTGTTCATATTTAAATTGTTAAACTCTTTTAGATATAGTTTCATTGTCATATGATGTTTCATCCTCGTATAGGAATACAAGAGATAATACACGTCCATTATTCAAAAGGGTTTTCCTGCTTTAAATGTTCCCTGTTCTGAGTCAAAGATCTAACCAGTCGTCTAGTTTCATCCAGCGTCGTATATAAATAGAATTGGGCGAAACGTTCACGGGCTATACAGTACGTGAGATACACAAAGAGGCTGTCGAAAGTACGCATAGATTCCCACAGGGGATTAAGCCATAGATCTGGTAGCAAGTCATCTAATCCTGAATAGTTGAATACACGGAACCATTCAAAATTATGTAAAAATTAAATTGACAGCAAAGAAGCAAAGATAGCAACGACTTAGAATCTATAACCATGAAAAAGACTGTACTATTGTTAAAAATTTGTCTTCTCTACAACTGGCAAGTGGATTTCCTTATTATTTTTTTTTACCTAAGTAGGTCTCACTCTGTCTTGTAGGTGGTTAATTTTAAGGTTTTAGTGAACTCCTCTTATCTTTAGTGAGTTTGTCTATGAATATGTTTAGTTTTAACTGTTTTTACTTCATGTAGAGCTGTTGCCATACCATATCATCAAAGAATGTTCGCTATATATATATTTATAGCCTTGAAAATACAACTTCGGATGTGTCGCGAAATGTCGGCATTAACAATGAACTGTTGAAGGATGCCTTTCCCTACTACTTCTTTCGTGGTGTATATATATGTACGTATATCTATGTATGTATATAACCAGAGAGGAGATGGAGTAAGTGGATCATAAATGATATTTATGAAAAGATACCCACAAAACGGCAACACCGAAGCCCACTCAAGAATCCTCAACCACGCAAAGCTCACCACCAAAGGTGGAAGGGAGAACTGCGCAAAGGCACATACTATATATCTCGCGGAAGTTCCGTTACGAGTTGCAAAGCGCCCTTGTGATTGCTCGCAAGCAAAGGGTGCCACGTCACGCCAATAAGCACGTGCAACAGGTAACGCTTGCGCTGTTTCAAGTCTTTTTGTACAACGAATAAAAACAAAAGGACTTAAAGATAAGAAAGATGAAGATGCCAATGGTAAAGATGGTATGGTTTAGAATTCTGTTCCGGGTTTTGCTGAATCTTTAGATCTCATTTGCAAGTTGGTTTTAGAACATGAGGCTGGCTACTCTATCAGCCGCTTCAAAAGTTTAACCATACCGCTTCAACTGGCAGCAATACCTCAAACAGCAACGAGGAGGCCAATGATTGGAATAATTCGGTGTTAAGCTGGAATGTATCTACCGCTCCGAGGTGCTAGTACCAAACATGGCGGAAGCTCCTTGGGGTGCCGTTTTTAGTACTAGCCCCTCGGGATCAGTGATTCATATACACCCATTTCTATATTGTGTGGGCGACAAACTATATTAATAAACAATATCTTCGTGAGGCCGTCTACTTTGCTTGGCGGGAGTTTACCCTGGACTTTGATAAAAGTGGATACGTACTAGGCTTAATACCGAAATAATCCCCATCATCAATAACAACTCTCGGCCTAAAGTTGGCAGTAAAAGAACCGCCTAAAAGTGAATGAGTGAAAAAAAAAAAAATAAGGACGGCCAAGCGGCGATTTTGTACCATTTATTTTCGAAGTGTATGATATTGCTCTCTCTTTGAGATATTCCATATGCTAACGTACAGCCATATAATCATAACAGTTTTACATTTGAAATAAAAGAATCACTCTGCCGAAGATCGTGAAAGAAGTTAACGATAATATTTTCAGAAACCAGTCACTGTTAGGTCACTTTAATAAGCAACATGACAATGCCAGAAGTATTCACGAAGTTTATTTTCGTGGTTGCGACAGACATATACTGATCAAAGTGGCTAAAATCTGACTTTTGAAATAAATCAACATAGGTAATGTGTTCGCGTGAGAAATATTTCCAACACTATTTTTATATCTCAGTCACTGTAATCATACTGTCGTAGGGAAAGTCCAAAAGAGATGTTGTTTTTGTGAGCATATTGTTCAAAGTCCGTTTTTAATAAGTTAGATAGGACTTCCATTATCAGCAAACGGATTTTTGGATTTTGAGAAGTATTCCTATTATAACAGTTCGGAATCATGGGAGATTTTTCAAACTATTTTCAGATCCACAATTATTCATAGTGTAATTTATAAGCGTACCCTGTTTATGTTTTGTTCTTTTATCATTTGGCTGCCGTTTTTACTAACATTTATGTTCAGCTTCTCTTTTGGACGAATCTCAACTGTCTTTCACTCTGGATTACTCTTAAAAGTGTGCATACATAACTAGATGTAGCTGGTATAGTGGTCAGTGTCATGGTATGCCACTCAGATGTCACTGGTTCGCGCCTTTTCCCCAGGCCGATGAAAAATCACTGGCTTTGTAACATGATCAGTTACTGCGTTGGGAGGTTGAAACCAACGTTCTTTGGAAGCTTGAATCTCAGGCTAATGGCCCCTGTGTGCGTGTTCCAGGTTTCATCTAATAATCATAATAATAATAATAACAGAGCAAACCATTTCTTCATGGATTACAAAGCAGCAACATTGAACCTCGTATTGGCCTTCTCTACACAACCGCATGAAATGTGCCATCGTGAAAATTGACGTTATTCATTATTTTGAAACTGACTCTATTCCAGTCCTGGCCATTTTGAATGTCACAATTTTTTTTAGTATTTCATTAAATGAAGAGACTCCAGTTTCCGTAGACAGCGTCTTTGTTTTCCTCAAAGCAGCAAACAAATAGATTTGATTTGCTTCATTACAAAGCAGTATTCTAAATAATATAATATAATATAATAATAATCTTACTGTAATGGGCGTTGTGTCTGTCCGTCCGTCTGTCAATCGATCACGGCCAAACGGCTGGTCCGATGGGCATGAAACTTGGCAGGGTTATAGTGAGGACCCCGAAGATGGTTTATAATGGGGTTCCATCCCACCTTTCCCCCTCCGAATGGGTAGGGGGTGAGAGGGCATTCATGAAACGGGGCCGGTAATGCCCGTAGACTTAATTACTTTACGAATTTATCATACATAATTTCTGCATACATATGTTTGCTAGTAATAATAATAATAATCATAAATAAATTGATCATTAAGAAAGTAATACATTAAAAATAACTCTTATACTCCAATGAAATCTGCTTTACACACATTTTTCCAAAATGAAGTAGCTGAACACAAATCACTTTATAATTTAAAATAAAAAATTTCAGAGAGAAAATTGTCTTCAAACAAAGATTTTAAACAGCAGTGAATTTTATTTATACCTTATGTTTCAATTTTTGTGCTATTGCGTTCTAATTGCATCTTGTCAAGTTAATAATAGCTGCTGTTGCTTCAGGCCTCAAGTATATTTTTTTTCTCTCATATGCATGCACGCAGCGTTGATAGTGCAGGCTCATAAACCCGCTAAAAAAATGAATTTACGGTAAAACATAAAATGTGCGACTGGTATGTAGTAATCCAAGAAAATGTCGAAGGATTTGAGTGCGTCGGCTGCAGCTTTTAGTTACATACATTACATACACACACTAATATATATATCTATCTATATCTATATATATATATATATATATATATATATATATATATATATATAGTATAATATAATATATAGGATACAGGTGGACAGCTAATCAATCGATATATGAAGACCAGAGGGCAGTGGAAACAGGCTGGTACATAAAAACATCTTTACTGGTGCCGACTATTCAAAAAAACAAGTCACATTTTCCAGGCTGTAAATAAAAGAATAAATCTTGTCAATTATAAAAACAAACAAATAAACAGATTTTTGTATAATTTGTTTATTTTTATAATTTACAAGATCTATTCTTTTATTTACAGCCTGGAAAATGTGAATTGTTGTGTTGAAACCAGCCTGTTTACCAGCCTGTTTACACTGCCCTCTGGTCTTAATATATGATATATATATATATATATTATATATATATATATATATAGATATATTATATTATTATATATATATATATATATATATATATATATGTGTGTGTGTGTGTGGTGCGTGTGTGTGTGTGTATGTGTGTGTGTGCATGTGTGTATGCATATATATATATATATATATATATATATATATATATATATAGATATATATATATACACATATTTCACCATGAACTTTGAAATAAAATAGCCATATCATGAGCGTTTATTCCTGATGCTCCAATATTTTGAGATACGATTCAAACCGAAAATATTTGAAAATTCGAAGAGAATGATGAAATTAGAAGTTACTTCATTTTTCATTTCCCCTCTAAGCCTCCAACCTGTGTTGGGGAGGAGAGAGACACGCTCGAAGAGGGATAACTATTCATGCATAGAGCGGCTACTATATAGAGCGTCCGTATCTTGGTGACTTGCATGAGAGTAAATGCATAACATTCCAGAAGTGGAATTACAAGGCCAACGCCCTGACTCATATACGTGCATGTGTGCATTTCTCCTGATATACAGCCTTTCCAGGGTGTAGTCTATGGAAAGTGATATCGTTATGCCCATAAGCTTCCCATTCACACGTATTCTGATTTTGCAAAGCATTCTCCTTACCCGGTATATAGACGTGCGAAAAGCGTTCCCAACTGCAACAGAGCAGAAAAGGCAAAATTGAACTCCTTCTTACCAACGAAAGCCGAGCAATCTTGAAATCGCAAAACAAAGCTATCACAAAAGAGAAAACCCTCGGTGCCAAAAGGCCCCCGAACAAAAAGAAAGTATGAAAATTAGAAATAACGGAACCACCCCAATTGTCGAATAATTTGTCATGAAACGACCAGCAATTTCAAGCCAGATAATCTCCTTCGCCCTTACTTTCACTGGCTTCAAAATCATAATATTATCGCCTCGAGGACATTGCCTGGCGGGCACGAGAGCGGGGGCGGGGGTTAATGGGGTGGGGGAGGATAAGCGATGGATGTCCTCCGGGGAAGGGCGGAGGGGGACGAACTGTCGGTAGTAGTTTCGGTAACCCACGGCGTCTCAACGGTTGCATGAATAAACTGACCCTTGACAGTCCTTAGAAAGTAAATTCTCTCTCTCTCTCTCTCTCTCTCTCTCTCTCTCTCTCTCTCTCTCTCTCAGTTTATTTCATTAAACTATGCAAGCCTAATGTACAAAATAAGAAATGTGACCTTTTCTGGTACTGATGAACTGAATCACAAAGATATCCGTCTATCGTCTTTCCTTACCTGAATATCTACGCCTTCTAGTATTGTCATTTAGTTGCCTACCTTGCTATCACCGGTATGTCAAGTTTCTTGGCCATCGACTGCAATAGCGATTATAGTTACTCGACACTTATAGAAGCCTATTTCATCCATTCATGCACTCTTAGGCTAAAATAAAGGAAAACCAAAATTCTTGTCTAGAGAACCAAATATATGAAAGCTGAAATTTGGTTTTGTTACTTCTTTTCAACGTTAAAATTATTTTTACATTATTCCAAATATTCTAGGAAATGACTTCTGTCCTACGATGGTTTGCATTCTACTTGTTTCCTTTCATAAAAACTAATAAGTTAGGTTAAGTATATCTTAGTTTAACCAGACCACTGAGCTTTCCTAGGGCTGGTCCAAAGGATTAGATATCTTCATGTGGCTAGGAACTAACAGCAGAATACGCTAATGAAATCGCTACAAATTTGTGGGTACCAAAAGAGACAATGAATTTCAAATGTTGAGACACGAAGGAACATCTTGCGGTATTACGGAAAGCAAAAGGATTTCATAGATAAACAATAACATTACCAGCTGCTCTCTCTCTCTCTCTCTCTCTCTCTCTCTCTAGCCTGCAGTGCCTACGAAAGGCTAGGTATCAGAGGAGTGCTAATGCAAAGACATGGAGGCAAGACGGTCGGCTGTACATACAGAGGAGTGAATACCATAAACATTAAATCTTTTTATGCAAATTCCGTCAGGACGAGCAACTCGGTGACCTAATCATATCGTGGACTTGCGGGAACACGGAAGGATAAAGACAAGGGTGGAGCCAGAAATCGAAGGAAACGAAGACTGCAGAACGAGGAAAACAGAAAAAGGGAAACGTCTAGGCCATGGCAGAAACAGGAAAGAGATAATCAGTCATCGAACCGACCACAGCGACTAAAACAGTAGCTGAACACAAGGAGTCACCAGAGGTCGTGTAGTGATTCGGTGGAATCACTGCTTCGTAATGATTTTTTTTCAGGTGACAAAGGAAGAACCACTTCTTAATATGAGAGCAAC